>NW_020174698.1:8605111-8702952 GCF_003031525.2 Neophocaena asiaeorientalis asiaeorientalis | reverse complement strand
GGGAAAAAAAACCCCCTTTTTCCTCTTTTTTTTTTTTTTTTTTTGTGGTACGCAGGCCTCTCACTGTTGTGGCCTCTCCCGTTGCGGAGCACAGGCTCCCGACACGCAGGCCCAGCGGCCATGGCTCACGGGCCTAGCCGCTCCGCGGCATGTAGGATCTTCCCGGACCGGGGCACGAACTCGTGTCCCCTGCATCGGCAGGAGGACTCTCAACCACTGCACCACCAGGGAAGCCCTATCTCTTCTTAAAGGAGAGAAATGTTGCCCTCTGTGACCCTGAAATATTCCATAAAAATGAAGTATCCCATAAAATATGAACTAAAAAATTCTGAACATAATTTTTAAATTTTTTCAGAGAGAACATTGCTAAATCAGGTAATACATTCTAAACCAATAGTTCATTTTTAAGCATTTTAGAAATTCAAATTCACTATTCAGATTTTCATTTAAAATATTCTGCCTCTTGACTACTGTCCATGAAAATCTGTTCCTCTAAATTTCATGAAATTAATTTTAGTAGAATAATATCCCAAAAGTCCAATCAGCGTTTTATTACCTTTATTAACTTACCAGCATTTGCCAGTTATTTAACTAATCTATACTGGACAGTTAACATTTTAGTTATTATTGGAGAACACTGTTCCTTGAAAATTTATCATTGTGGATTTTTATTTTATTATACATTTCCAGGAGTATTTAGTTAAAACAATGAAGAATGAATTCCAAAATCTCTAGAAACAGTTTTCTTGTAACTTCATTAAATTTTTCCATATAACGAGAGACAGTTTTCCTAGAAAATTTAAAGACATTTAAAAGTTGTAGGTAAAATTTTAACTTTGATCCCAAAAGATGAAATTATTTAAAACAAAATTCAATTTAACAAAATTAATTTCAATTAGTATAAAATTAGCATGTTTTCATATACATTTTAAAATAAAACATATTTTGCTCTTTAAAATTATGTTATGCCTTCATATTCAAATTTATAAGATATGTAAGTAACTGAAGAGAATAGTGGATACAGCAGTGATTAAAAGAATAAGACCCATAAAAAGTGAAGTGATATTTTTTGCATATTAGACTATTGCAAATTTTAAAGTTTGCTAGTACTCATTTTTGGTGTTTATGCAGAATTATGAATCTTAATAAACAGTTTGTGTGGGGTTTTTTTGTGTGTGTGTCTTTATTTTGATAAGAACATAATCTATACCACACTCTTTCACTGCCATTTGGCAATACCTGATCATACATTCATTCCCAGCAATTTAATCTGTCACCATTCCAACAAATTAAATTAATGAAAGTAGACATCAAATGTCACTTTGCATTGCTTAAAATTGGAAAGAATATAAATCCATTCAGTGGAAAGTTATGTATTATTTAAAGAGAATGATGTCTCTTAATATTTGTTAACTTGCTAATATCTAAAATATACATGATTAGTTAAAAATATATAGCATAGAACAGTTCCATTCATATAATCTCTTTTATGCAAATACAGAGTTTTTATCAAATAATTTATTCGTTTATTTATATTCACTAGTTCATATACTTCTTTTTGTAGAAGTGGGCTCAAAACTTAAATATATGTAAGTATACATATCAGGCAAGAAATAATGGTATGGAGGTTAAGTGATGATGATGGAGAAGGTAAGTTTTATTTGCATTTAATAACTTTCTGTAGTGTTTGAATTTTAAATAACAGACATGTTGAATATATTTTAAAAATAAGGAAAATAATAGTCATAAAATGAAATGTTATTAGGAAATAAAGTAGTAACGGTTGTGAATTTTGGGTGGACCAAATATGTCAGAATGGATTGATCAGTTAATGAACAAGAAAGAGGATACAGAAGACTTGAGCTTGAGCTACTGCCCTTTTTTCTTCTACTAGTTCTCTGTTGGGAAAATCATATTTATTTCCCATTACTTTATTTTATGAGCAATTATTTCCATTAACATCCCTGGACTCTTGCTCTACCCTTAATTCTTCTACAGGAGGTCCTTGACTGGGATTGGTTAGAACTTACACATCAAAGTCTCAGGAGTCAGGAATCACTCTTTTCCCCCTATTTTTCCACACTAAGAGTGAGGCAGGGCAGCCACACAAGCAAGTGGTATAATCTGCAGACTATACTTTCCCTTGCATGACTTTTCCCAAGTTTGAAGATAAATAAATAATTTTTTTTAAATGCCAAAGTAATGAAGACTTGAAGTCACAAAAATATCATGGCATAAAGGCTAAAATACAAGAAAATTTAGTGCAGTTGCTAGTGTAAAGAAAAATCTTAAATTTTTTTATATCAAAAATGTAGTTGAATATTACGTTAAAAAGTTTAATATATGTTAACTATGAACCAGACATGTTCAACTGTAAAAATATTTTGATTAATGATATTCTATTTATTATTATTTTGTCTATACTTGAATTAACTAAAAATATCTGCCAAGGTTTTCAGCACGGTTTCTGAATTCTGAGCATCAGTGGGAGCATGCAATTAACTAGAGGAAGTGAGGAAGCTAGGTAACTCGTTTAACTATGTTCCAATTTACTGTTTCTTTTCTGCATCTTTTTCTTTTTTATTGTAGCCTACAGTGAATTCAAAACTCCTTACTAAATCCAAAGCTAATTTTAGTAAAAGTAGAGCTTACAAAAATTTAGAAATTTTATAATTTTTAAATGAAATAAACTCTAACCATTCATCTAATCCCTCATTCTTTACATACTGGGAAGTTCAAGTTTGTTAAATCATCTTGGCCTAGATTTTACTTTCTGTATCTGACAATGTGGCAAAGATGACTGGCAATTCAACAGATTTTGTGATTCCCCTATCAGTGGGGCTCAGACAAGAATGAACTTTCCCAAGTCCCTCCCATCCTCCATCCAGTGGGGCTGTATTTTTGCCAAAGTTATGTGAGATAGTTATGCTTATCTCTTCTAGTCCTAGGCCTTTAAAACGGGGTCTCTCTTTAAGCTCTCTAATTCTTTTGATTTTTGTACTGAGCATACAATGGTGAAGCTGTAAAGATTGACGGAGCCACAGATTGAAGGATCCTAAGTCCCTGAATTACCATGGAAGAAAGCCTCCTTTCAATTGAGTAAACATCCTGAATCATTATGCGAGGGAGAAATAGAATCCTATTGAGTTTTGCCATTATAATTCAAAGTTTATTTATTCAAATATCGTGTTACCCTAAGTAAGGCATACACAATTTTAAATTTACAATGCATTCATTTTTATTTTGACTCATATCTTATTTCTGAATTATACATATGTTCCCATATGTCTTCTCTTTTTTTTCTTTATGTCTATAATCTGTAGAACTGGCTGAAGAAAGTTCACATAAAATTATTTCATGGTTCTGTTAGTCATGGCAAGTATCATTATTATATTTTTCATTTTAAAACAAAGTAAAATAAAATAAAATAGCAAAACTTATCCAAGAAATAAATAGAGGTTTCTCTTACCTCCTTGTCAAACTAAAATGTGGTGGTACTGATCTGCTGTTTTTGTGCGAAGACCCCAGAAAAGAGGACATGCTAAGTAAGGGAGGGCCTATAAAATGTCCCATTAAATGAAACCCATCATAAGCCCACAAAGAGGACTTCCCTGGTGGCTCAGTGGTTAAGAATCTGCCTGCCAATGCAGGGGACCCAGGTTCGATCCCTGGTCCAGGAAGATCCCACATGCCATGGAGCAACTAAGCCTCTGCACCACAACTACTGAGCCCATGTGCCACAACTACTGAAGTCCGTATGCCCTAGAGCACGTGCGCTGCAACTACTGAGCCTGCGTGCTGTAACTACTGAAGCCCATGCGCCTAGAGCCCATGCTACACAACGAGAAGCCAACGCACTGAGAAGCCTGTGCACCGCAATGAAGAGTAGCCCCTTCTCGCCACAACTAGAGAAAGCCTGCAAGCAGCAACGAAGACCCAACACAGCCAAGAATAAATTAAAAAAAAAAAAAGCCTACAAAGGTTATTGTGAAAACTTTGAAACAGATACGTACAGGAAGTCAACATTTCTTTCTTTAGACGATCTGTTGTAGTGATTCATAATTATGATTCTAATGATATTTCATTACCTATGAAATCAACACAACATATAGAATTTACAAAAAAATAAAGTCTTTGTGTCACTTCCCTGTATACTTATACACTTTGTGGAGAAAATTTACACCAAGCAGGACTGTGTTCTGAAAGCCTGTAAAGTCACTGATGAAGGGGGCTTTATTCCCACTAACAAGCATTTGTGTTGGCAGGCCCTTCTGGAGTCCATATGTTCTAATCAAAGCTGAAGGGAAGAGGGGTGGAGCTAAATAATCCACAAACAAAGCCCTGCTGCTTTTAAACTCTGCTTCTTGTTTAGAGTAATGTTATAACCTAATAGACAAGTGAGGGGGAGTATGCATTTAGAATTAGTCTACTCAGAACTTTGCCAACTGAACTTACAAAACAGCTAATTTCTTCAAAACTACATTATTCTACTTTTTAGATTACAGACTGTAAAAACATGGTATTGATTTAGCCCCTAGATTTGAAACTTTGAAGAGATGTTCTTAGAATTTAAATCTAGAAATTATCATCCCAGAAAATATGTACTTTTAGTCAAATGTTTTGCCTTTTTCATAAAACATGCTCTACTTGCATAAACTCTGGAATGTGACCAACTCTCATTGTTTCAAAATGTAAAGATATAAATCAAAGAGGATTAGCAATTTCAATTTCTGCTGGATTTGGATATCTCTTTAAGAACACATGATTCTCATTTCAGGTAACCACTGAAAAATGAAACAACCTATAGAGAATTTTTCCTGATTTTCAGGTAGTTTGATATTTTTTCCTAATGATATATATTAGACAGACAATTTTTCTCTTTTTTTTAGTTGTACAACATAATGATTTGATATTTGTGTATATTGCAAGATGATCACCACAAGTCTAGTTAACATTAGTCACCCTACACAGTTACAAACTTTTTTCTTGTGATGAGAACTTTTAATATCTACTCTCTTAGAAATTTTCATATATGCAATACAATACCATTAACTATAGTCAGCATGCTGTACATTATGTCTTCATGACATTTATTTTATAACTAGAAATTTGTACATTTTGACCCCTTTCCCACATTTCACCTACCTCCCACCTCTGGCAACCACCAATCTGTTCTTTGTGTCTATGAGCTTGGTTTTTGTTTTTTGGGGGTTTTGTTTGTGTTTTGTTTTGTTTTTATGATTCTACATATAAGTGAAGTCACACAGTATTTGTCTTTCTCTGTCTGACTTATTTCACTTAGAGTAATGCCCTCAAAGTCCATCCATGTTGTTGCAAATGGCAAAATTTCCTTCTTCTTTATGGCTGAATAATATCCCACTGTGTATATATACCACATTTTCTTTATCCATTCATCTGTCGGTGGACACTTAAGTTGTTTTCATGTCTTGGCTAGTGTAAATAATGCTGCAATGAACATGAAGGGTGCATATATTTTTTTCAAATTAGTGTTTTCATTTTTTTTTTCAGAAAAATACCCAGAAGTGAAATTGCTGGATCATATGGTAGTTCTATTTTTAATATTTTGAGGACTCTCCATACTGTTTTCAATTTATATTCCATTTTCTCTTCTTATTGATAAAGAAATTTTCATTTTTAATTTGTAATGAATAATGTTATATCTGTATTATGTGTATCACCTGGTCTGGAAATATACCTACTTATAAAATACTTTCAAGTTTTATGCAGTAAAATGTTTTCTTATCAGTCTTATCTTTATCATAATACTTCCCAATGGTTGACATATAGGTAAATTGAAAAAGATTTCAGTGAAAAAGATAGTGTAAGATAGAAAGATAGTGTAAGATTAAAAAAATAACTTTAGATCCATTCTTACCTACTGTGAAATTTTTTATGAACAACCTTCAGGGATGAGACATGTGCAACCCATAAGTACTTCAAGAGGTCATCAAAGTTTCTAGAATACGACTTTACCTGTTATCCAAGAAGGAAAATGTTATTAATATTTATGCAATTATAACAATCTCTCTTTCTGAAAATCAATTCTATTTATAAATATAATTTTTCAATATTCTAAATGAGGGGAGAACATTTAAGAGTTAAAGTATAAAAAACTTAATGCTTAATTCTCCCCAAAGAGCTTAATATTAGCTATAATAATTACTAGTATTACTGAATCCATTTGAAAGAAATAAACCATATGGTTTTGAAATGCTCAGAATTTTATACTGTAGTATTTCATTTATTTGTTTTTCTCTTGCCGTGCAATGAACTTTCCACAAAGTTTTAAAAGTCAGAAATGGGAGGAGGTATAAGAGTATTTTCACCTAATCATATGCAGTATAATGAACAAGTTCTCTAAAGGGAAACCTGATCTTTGGTCATTTACTCTCTCACCCGTGACACTTCACTTTGGACATCAACATTTGATTCTGATTGTCAGATTATCATTTTAGTCAGCGCAGGTGATGGTTTATAAAGAGTTGAAATAAGCTGATCAAATTCACCGCAATCTATTCCCTAGTAGTATTTATAGAGTTTCCTGCTCACTTGACCTGAAAATGTGATGAACATGCACTATGAAGACATAATTTCTACAGGTTTTGAATATAATTTATTTGGTGTGAAAAGAATGGATAGGGCAGTCTTCATATTAATGTGGGTGCTAATGAGATATGATGTCATGCAGTAATCTACTCGTATGAATATTGTTGTCATCCTAATAAAGATTTAGATACTAGAACTTTATTCCTTAGGAACATACTGTTCGATGCATAAAAACATCTTACATTAAATATTATTCAAAATTTACTTGACTACTCTCGAAGAGTATTACTTAAAACCCTAAAAAAAAACCCCGCCAAAACCTGGTAAAATTTATTCCATTTTTTCATTGTATCTGGAGAGGATGAATAACAGCTAGAAACATTATAACAAAAATTCATCTGATCCTTGGATGGTGACAGAAAGGTGACATTGTCTGATGATAGTCCCATTATGCCAGAATGAACCATAGCAAGGAAGGGTATTGCAGAGAGATAATAATTAAGGTCTATATAAACAAAAAGTTATTAATGTATTACAAATTCCTACTTTTGTCCTATGTATTTAAAGCAAGTTTTGAGGTTACTAGTTTTCTCTAATTGATATTTTCATAATTGGATAAATTAACTACTAATTTTTAAAATAGTGTCTAAAAACCTCATGTCAAAACATTCACAATATTTGGGTCAAAGAGATTTTCCCTTTTTTTTTTGTAAAAGCAGTAGTTCTCATTTCTATTTTTGTTTCTATAATTGGGATTCTAGATTGAATTGATTACTTACTTCACTCTGTATGACAGACTCTAGGTCTATCCATCTCATTACAAATATCTCAATTTCATTTCTTTTTAAGGCTGAGTAATATTCCATTGTGTATATGTGCCACATCTTCTTTATCCATTCATCCGATGATGGGCGCTTAGGTTCTTTCCATCTCCGGGCTATTGTAAACAGAGCTGCAATCAATTTGAGTCTTGATTGTTACCTGAAACTCACCAGCCCACCAACTGTCCACAGAGATACATAGATGATCCCCAGATTCATGGCCACAGTCAGCCCTTTGGGTGGGATCAGCTAAAGAGAAAGGATCAAGGGCTGGGTTTACAAGGCTCATTTTTAAGCTGTAGATATACTAGATACATTAGGTTTACAGAAATGCACAAAATATTTTTCTTTTAAAGAATTGTGTCAGCCTTCCCATCACTGTTGTAAAAAAATTAATAAACAGAAACCCAGGGCTTCCCTGGTGACGCAGTGGTTGAGAATCTGCCTGCCAATGCAGGAGACATGGGTTCGAGCCCTGGTCCAGGAAGATCCCACATGCCACTGAGCAACTAAGCCCAAGCGCCACAACTACTGAGCCTGCACTCTAGAGCCCGCAAGCCACAACTACGAAGCCCGCGTGCCTAGAGCCCGTGTTCCACAGCAAGAGAAGCCACTGCAATGAGAAGCCCACGCACTGCAATGAAGAGTAGCCCCTGCTCACTGCGACTAGAGAAAAGCCCATGCGCAGCAACAAATACTCAACACAGCCCAAAATAAATAAATAAATTTATTTATTAAAAAAAAACCCAGAAACCCAAATTAAATTAAATTAAAATTTGGGAGACCAGAATGGAGAGCTCTCACACCTTGCAATGTTAGCAGATCCCAACCGTGAAGAAGGAAGAAGAAAAACTCCTTTTCTTTCCTCACAAGGATTCAGCCAATGAAAAGCCATGGATTCTTTGCTTACTATAGCCCTCCCAACTTCCTTTTTCTTCTATAAAAGTGTGCTCCTTCCCTTGCCATGCGGGCACTTGCATGTTGTTTTGCATGGTTGCAGTTCTGAACTGCAATTCTCTGCTGATCCTGAAAAAACCCATATTCCCTAGAGAAATATTTGGCTGTCTATTTATTTGTTTATTTGGTCAACACCTTGGCGGTCCATGCAGGGACCAGAGAAGATCCTCAAAGGCTCTGGGCTTGTGAGCAAACAGGTGTGGTACACACAACTGACCCCATTATCACTCACTGCTTTCTCAGTGACCCTGGAGTTTGAAGGTATGTCTTTCTTCTAGATCTCTTTGCATTTGATGCTCTGTAGGCTTTATTTGGGATCTATTTTAAGCTTTGTCTTTCTGGGTAAGTCCTTGTTCTATATGAAAGTACCTGTTTGGCATTTTGGTCTGATTTTGAGATTAGACTGTTTCAACTGAAGCAGGCTGAAATGCCTTAGACCCATCCTTTTGGGACAGGGGAAAGAATCCCTTGCTTCACTGAAATCGTGCTGGTTTTTTAGCCTTTGACTTATTCCTTTGGAAGGGGTTATTTTCTGGAAATTGGCTGAAAAGACTTTTAGCCTGGCTTCTCTGGGACCAAGCTGTTTTTTAACATTGGCTGGTATTAGGCTTGCAAGTTGTTTGAGCTGTAAGCTCTTCAAGCTGCTTGAAAATTGTTCTTTGATCTCAGAGAGACAGCAGTTACTGGTCTTGAAACAAGATCTTAGTTCCCTGCCCAGGAATTGAACCTGAGTAGCCTGGATGAAAACCAGGAATCCTATCTGCTAGACCACCAGGGGCTAGAGGCTAGAAGCAAAGTTGCCCTGGCTCTTGCCCCCATTTGAAAGCAAGAATATTTCAAGGAGGCAAAAACCGCAAAAACAGGTACAAAGTTTATTAATAGAGACACAGCACAACATGTGGGAGAGCACACAGAGAAAGAGTTTATTTAGACAGAAACAAAACAGGAATACACACCTGGAGAGGAATGGTGTGGGTGTCCTCCTTAATGAGAAGTACAGTAAAGAGAAAGTCAAATCATTTATATAGGGGCAGTTCTTCTGAGTCTTTGCTCTCCTCTGGCCAATTATCTCATTTCTTTTCTCATATCTGACCTATCTTAGGGCCCTATCCAATATTTGCACACATCTTTTTGCCAAGATGGATTCCAGCGGAGGCTTATGGGAGGCTTTAAAACACCTACTATGGGATGGTGCTCCCTCCGTTTCTGAACCCCCCAAGGAGCCTTCCTGTACATGTGCAGCTGGGGAGGTTTCCTTGACCTCAGGAGTGATAGATGTGGTCGTCTTATCTCTTTACTCCAGCAGGGCTCAGCTCCTGCCACTAATTTTGTCCTTGGAGTGTCAGGGAAAACAAAGCTCCGATTTACTCCACTTGACAAACCCCAGCTGCTCAGCCCTGGGGCCCATCTACCTCCTACCTCACTTTCACTCTAAAGAAAAACATCTGAGAAATGGGATACCAGTTACCTAAGAATTTTAAGAGTGCCCTCCGCCCTTCCCCCGGACTCCAGCCAATTTTATATTTAAAAACAGTGGTCCTTCCTCGTGCACATTTGCAACTAAATGGATCAATCTGGCCAAACAACAATTAAAAATATCAATGGCTGGGGCTTCCCTGGTGGCGCAGTGGTTGAGAGTCCGCCTGCCGATGTAGGGGACACGGGTTCGTGCCCCGGTCCGGGAGGATCCCACATGCCGCGGAGCGGCTGGGCCCGTGAGCCATGGCCGCTGAGCCTGCGCGTCCGGAGCCTGTACTCCGCAACGGGAGAGGCCACAACAGTGAGAGGCCCGCGTACCACAAAAAAAAAAAAAAAAAGAAAAAAATATATCAATGGCCATTATGGGGAATTTTTGAAATCTCCAAACAATTTTCTTAAAAGCAATTGGACTACAATAGCTTAAAAATTTCCAGAACTGAGTGAAATGCTTATTTCAATTGGTATTTTGAGGCTTCCCAATATTATTGGGAGTCTAAAATTGTATCTCTGCAAATTAAGATTTTAAGATGAACTGAGACAAACAATTAAAAAAAGATAAAATGTCTCCCAAAGCCTCATGTTCTTCTCCCTTGGTTCCTCCTTCAGCACCACCTGTCTCTTTCCCCAGCTCTCCCTGTCCAGACTCCACCTCTGATGCCATCATCCCCCTTCCTTCTACACCACCCACAACTCCTCTAGACCCTCAATTCCCCCATGATAACACTCTCACCCAACTTCCCCCTTCTCTGAAATTCTCCCCATTCCCTTTTCCTCTGAACTTGTCAGAATCTGTCCCTTTATTTATTTTTTTAATGAATTTGGGAGTGTTCCTCCCTCTGCTATATTTTGGAAGAGTGTGAGAAGGATAGGTGTTAGCTCTTCTCTAAATGTTTGATAGAATTCGCCTGTGAAGCCATCTGGTCCTGGGCTTTTGTTTGTTGGAAGATTTTTAATCACAGTTTCAATTTCAGTGCTTGTGATTGGTCTGCTCATATTTTCTACTTCTTCCTGATTCAGTCTTGGCAGGTTGGGCATTTCTAAGAATTTGTCCATTTCTTCCACGTTGTCCATTTTATTCGCATAGAGTTGCTTGTAGTAATCCCTCATGATCCTTTGCATCTCTGCAGTGTCAGTTGTTACTTCTCCTTTTTCATTTCTAACTCTATTGATTTGAGTCTTCTCCCTTTTTTTCTTGATGAGTCTGGCTAATGGTTTATCAATTTTATCTTCTCAAAGAACCAGCTTTTAGTTTTATTGATCTTTGCTATCATTTCCTTGATTTCTTTTTCATTTATTTCTGATCTGATTTTTATGATTTCTTTCCTTCTGCTAACTTTGGGGTTTTTTGGTTCTTCTTTCTCTAATTGCTTTAGGTGCAAGGTTAGGTTGTTTATTCGAGATGTTTCCTGTTTCTTAAGGTAGGATTGTATTGATATAAACTTCCCTCAGAACTGCTTTTGCTGCATCCCATAGATTTTGGGTCATCGTGTCTCCATTGTCATTTATTTCTAGGTATTTTAAAATTTCCTCTTTGATTTCTTCAGTTATTAAAGTATTATTAAATACTTTGTTATTAAGTAGTCTATTGTTTAGCCTCCATGTGTTTGTATTTTTTACAGATTTTTTCCTGTAATTGATATCTAGTCTCATACTGTTGTGGTCAGAAAAGATACTTGATAGAATTTCGATATTCTTAAATTTACCAAGGCTTGATTTGTGACCCAAGATATGATCTGTCCTGGACAGTGTTCCATAAGCACTAGAGAAAAATGTGTATTCTGTTGTTTTTGGATGGAATGTCCTAAAAATATCGATTAAGTCCATCTTGTTTAAATGCGCTTTTAGCCGCCGCTCGCGCCCGCCTCTGGAGCTCCTTTAAGCAGCGCTCTTAATCGCCTCTCCTCGCGCACCAGGAAACAAAGAGGGAAGAAAAAGTCTCTTGCCTCTTCGGCAGGTCTAGACTTTTCTCCGGACTCCATCCCAGCCAGCTGTGACGCACTAACCCCCTGCAGGCTGTGTTCACACCGCCAACCCCAGTCCTCTCCCTGCGCTCCGACCGAAGCCCGAGCCTCAGCTCGCAGCCCCACCCGCCCCGGGCTGCTGAGTGCCGGTCGGCACCGATCCTCTGTGCGGGAATCTCTCCGCTTTGCCCCCCGCACCCCTGTTACTGTGCTCTCCTCCCCGGCTCCGAGGCTTTCCCCCTCCGCCATCCGCAGTCTCCGCCTGCGAAGGGGCTTCCCAGTGTGTGGAAACGTTTCCTCCCTCACAGCTCCCTCCCACTGGTGCAGGTCCCGTCCCTATCCTTTTGTCTCTGTTTATTCTTTTTTCTTTTGCCCTACCCAGGTACGTGGGGGGGGTTTCTTGCCTTTTGGGAGATCTGAGGAGGTCTTCTGCCAGCGTTCAGTAGGTGTTCTGTAGGAGTTGTTCCATGTGTATATGTATTTCTGGTGCATCTGTGGGGAGGAAGGTGATCTCCGCGTCTTACTCTTCCGCCATCTTCCCGGAAGCCCCTCTGTCCCTTTAAAATTAAGCCTTCGGAGAATCCAGAGAGCAAACCCTTAATTTCTTATATTCCCTGCACTAAATTTGAACTGCAAGTCATTGTCAAAGATTTTCCCCAAATAACTGAAGATCCTCACAGATTTGCTAAGGAATTTAATATTGTCATTCAAACTTACCAAACTGGTTTCTCTGACTTATATTAGCTAGTTCATATGCTTGCTGGTGAAGGCCAGGCTCAGCATTGCATAAAACCTGCTAATAGGGAAATCCTGAAAGATCTCTAGAATGACATCTGGGAGATCAGCCCACTAACTTACTATATGATCAGGCTCAAGCTATCTCTAGGTGACTTCATCAAGCGATTTCTAGGGTTTTTCCAAAGCCTGTTGATTGGAACAAAATTCAGGCTTGCACACAAAAATCTGATGAACATGTTTATGACAATTACAACCAACTTCAGGTTGATTTTAAAGAAAATTCTGGCCTTCCTTTAGCTGTTGATTCCACCTAGGTAGTTTTTAACTCTATGTTTATTCATGAGTTGAACTGGGACCTTCCCCTTATAGTAAAAAGGACCAGGATGGAATAGGAAACTAGGTCTACTCTAGAGTCAGTTAATCTGGCAAACCAGCTGTCTCATACTCTAGATGAATCACCTCAAAGGAAGACTGCCGAAATTCTTAATCTTCAACTCCAGGAAATGAAGGCTCTTAAATGAAACAAAATCCTCCCAGTTTCATTTATTATTGCAATAAGCCAGGATATTGGAAAGAGATTATTATAAATTTAAGTGTTTTATGAGCCTTCAGTCTTCTAATTATGCTTTCCAGTGTCCTTCTGATTCTCAGTGATGGGGCTTTGAGGAATTACATTCTGTGGAAAGAAAATTTAAAATGGCCCCTATATTCAGTAATTATTGAAGGCAATACTTTTACCTGCAACTTTAGCTATTATTAAGATTCCAGGGCATTCTAAACTTGATTCTGTTAGCTAAGTAAAATCACCCTGCCAATATTTCCACAAGGAATGCTGCCCTTAAAGATAGCATTAGCAGCCAAACCTCTGTCATGTTCCAAAGGCCCCCAAATGGTAACTTAGAAAAACTGGCTAGAGAAGCCCAACAGTTGGCCTCAGGAAAGGAAAAACAAGATTGTAAATTTAACAGTTGTTGGTTTGGTTAAAAAAAAGAAAGCTCTGGGTTGACCAAACAGCAACCCAGTCCCACTGGAGACTCTAAAATTCCCACCCTTCACCACTATCAAAATGATAGCCTTCATGAATCAATATTGGGGGAGAAACATTAATAAGGCCACAAAAAGTGCCTGTCTTACTTGTCCCACTTATCTGAAGTACAACACAGAGGAGCCTGCTCCTAGACATTTTAAACTGTCTAACGGACCAAAGTCTAGAAAATGGATTTCATATAACTTCCTTTGTCTCACGGGTAAAAATGTTTTAGTTACAATCTGTATATTTTCACATCAGACTGAATCCCTCCCTTGTAAACAGCGTACTGCCTCTTCCGTGGTAAAAGTCCTTTTGGAAAAGATTATCCCTACCTGGGGAACTCCTCTAAAACTTCATAGTGATTGAAGAACTTGTTTTATTGGCCAAGTACTTTAAGTTTGTGCTGTTTGGCCAGTTTTATAACTATTTCACTGCACTTATCATCTTTAACCCTCTGGTTTAGTTGAATGCACTAATGCATTATTATTATTATTTTTAAAATTTATTTATTTTTCGCCACATTGGGTCTTTGTTGCTGTGTGTGGGCTTTCTCTAGTTGTGGCGAGCTGGGGGCTCTTCATTGCGGTCTGTGGGTTTCTCATTGCGGTGGCTTCTCTTGTTGTGGAGCACGGGCTCTAGGCACGCAGGCTCAGTAGTTGTGGTGTGTGGGCTTAATTGTTCTGAGGCATGTGGGATCTTCGTGGACCAGGGCTCGAACCCGTGTCCCCTGCATTGGCAGGTGGATTCTTAACCACTACGCCACCAGGGAAGTCTCCACTTATGCATTATTAAGACTCAATTGGCGAAATTTGTAGATGCCCTCCAAATACCTTGGCCAAAAGCATTGCTGTGAGATCCTTTTGGAACTCACAAACTCTCAACTTTTGAGATGGTCGTGGGATACCCAACGCACTTGATTCCTGTTTCTTTTGGCCCCGTAGCTGATGAAAAGGGAAACACTTATATATTGCAAAGGCGTAATTGTTTCTATTAAAAGTAACAATGGGGCTTCCCTGGTGGCGCAGTGGTTGAGAGTCCGCCTGCCAATGCAGGGGACACGGGTTCGTGCCCCGGTCCGGGAAGATCCCACATGCTGCGGAGCGGCTAGGCCCGTGAGCCATGGCCGCTGAGCCTGCGCGTCTGGAGCCTGTGCTCCGCAACGGGAGAGGCCACAACAGTGAGAGGCCCGCGTACCGAAAAAAAAAAAAATTAACAATGCTTCGGTAGAGGAATCTTCTCACAGTGTGCTCTTGGGAGATGAAGGCATTAAGAGTTACACTTTGCTATCAGGAAATTTTGTCTATTTGAAAAGACACTTCTAGAAGAACTCTCTTCAGCCTCACTGAAGAGGCCCCTGTCAGGTACTGTTAACCAAGAAAGTTTGGCTATCAACTGTTAACCACTTCTAATTTATGCAAAAATTTAATATAACCTGGAAGTGAAATCCACTGAAAGTTTATTTGACAATATTTTTTCTTGGTTAACTATCAGTAGACATGCATTAAATATTTTCACCCACATTTTCTTTGCTAAATCCAATGTGTCTTCTATCATTTAATCTGTTGAACTGTCTTCAAATTTACCTGAGAAAATAAACTTGGTGCTTTGTATAAAGGGATGACACAGTGATCTAAATGTGTGCTGACACTGAAACAGAAGTAGCCGAAAAATTACTTAAGGACATCATTTATAATCTTCCAGGACATGAGGTGGTTTACTACATCACAGATTGCAGGCACAAAATTAGGATTCTTGCACTTTAGTTATCATCTCTGATGTAAAATTGAATAAAGATAATATAAAAACTGTAATTAACCTGCTTCTCTTGGTGTAAAATTCTAGCGGTGTAATCAAAGGCAATATTTGTATGTGTGAAGCCTGAGTATGTGTTATCGTTTTGATATGTTATTAGGTTAATTTGTATATGTTAGGATTCAGTCTTTTGTTTTTAACCTGTCTTCATTTAATTTTATTTTTAACATAGATTATTAACATTTTAAATATCAAAACTTTGAGAAAATATATATGCAAATTTTTATTTCTTTCCCTACCCCTTCCCAACCCATTTTTGCTCACACATCATGAGTAACCAATTAAGTAGTTTCTGGTTTATCCTTTCTCTGTGTTTTTTTAAAATGAATATATCTATATTACATCTATATTTATCTGTCTATTTATCTATCTCCATATTATTGTATCTATCTCTTATTTATTCCATACTTCTACACAATGTAGAATATTATGTTTATTCTTTGGTTTCCTGATTTTTTTCACTTAGTTTTTTCCCCTGGGAAATTACTCTATATGTCCTCATAGAGATCTTTTTTATTTAATTTTTTTTGCTAACTACTTAGCATTGCTCTGTGCTGGTGTTCAATATTTTTTCAACCAATATCCTATGAGTGGTCATTTCGATTTTTTTGGCCAAAGTGGCAGGAGGAAATTCCATTCCATTTCAATTTCTGCTCCACAGCCAAGGCATGAATGTACAGTCCTACCCTCCAAAAGGGCAGTAGCATGAAGCCCTGTGTCTCTATGGCCTCCACACCTGCAGTTTCTGGCCCCACCTAGATGGTCACCTACAGGTGCCTCAGGGAAGTGACCTCTACCTTACAGATAGCACCAGCAGAGATTGAGTGGGAGCCCAACAGCACCAGAATAACCACCAGACCAGAATATCATTGTAAGAGCTGAGAAAAATGTCATTAAGATTAAAGACTACAAGAGTAGACAAGATTCATATGCTTAACCTAAACAGGGCTATTCCCTGTTAAAATGGAAGATTTATATAAGCCTTAGAATCTTCTAACATAATAACCAAAATGTCTAAGACACAGTAGAAATCACCAGATATGCTAAGAACCAGAAAAACCACTATTTTCATGAGAAATTACAATCAATGTCAATACCAAGGCAAATCAGATGTTGGAATTATCTGTCAAAGATTTTAAAACAGCCAACATATAAATGCTTTAGGATCTAATAGGCATTTATAGTAATTCTACCCAATAGCAGCAACATACAGATTATTTTCAAGTGCCTGTGGAAGAGTCACAAAGATAGAACACATCCTGAACATAAAATAAACCTTAACAAACTTAAAAGAATTGAAATCATAGAGAGTATGGTTTTTGACCACAGTGAAATCAAGCTAGAAATTAATAACAGAAGGACAACAAGAGAATTACCCAGGATACAAGATTAACAAACAAAAATCAATAGCATTTCTATATATTAATAAGTGGAAACCAATTTTTTTTAAGTACCATTTACAATCACTCCAAAGAAAATGAAATACTTAGGTTTGAATCTAAGAAAACATGTAAAAAAATCTACATGATGAAAGAAATCAAAGAAAACCTAAATGCTTGTGGAGACGTATCATGTTTGTGGTTTGGAAAACTCAATATAGTAAAGATGTCAGTTTTTCCTAAATTTATCTGTAAGTTTAATATAATTGTTACCAACATATCAAAATGTAGTTGTTTTTAAAATAGCTATAAGCAATCTTACTCTAAAATTTTTACAGAAAGGGAAAGACCCTATAATAGCTAAAAGCTATTTTGAACTAGAAGAATAAAGTGGGAAGAATCATTCTTCTTGGCTTCCTACATAGCCACAGGAATCATGACAGTGTGGTACTGCTGGTAGAATAGACACATAAATCAATGGGACAGAATAGGGAGACTAGAAATAAATCTACACAAATTATGCACATTTTTTGACAAAGTTACAAAAGCAATGTAATAAAGGAGGTATAGTTTTTGAATAAATGGTTCTGGAAAAACTGGACATCCACAGACAAATAAATAAATCTCGATTTAGTCTACACACCTTCCACAAAAAATCTACTCAAAAGTATATCAGGGACATAAATGTAAAACATAAAACTATAAAGCTTCTAGAAAAACATAGGATAAAATGTTTGGGATCTGGGACTAAGCAGAAGTTCTTAGACTTGAATTCAAAAGCACTTACAAGTGAAAATTCATAAAAGGAAATTCGATAAATTGGACTCAGCAAAAACCCCACAAATGTCCTCTGAAAGATTCTGTTGAGAGAATGAATAAGTCTTAAAAGGAAAATTGAAAAATTGAACATAAAATTTTCAAATTTTTCTCTGTGAAAGATTCTATTATGAAGACAAGATAAGCTACAGACTGAGAGAAAATATCTGCAAACCACATATCTAAAAAGGAATTATATCTAGGCTATATAAAGAATTCTCAAAACAACAAACACATCCAGTTAAAAATGGTCAAAAGAAGCACTATTTACAATAGCCAAGACATGGAAACAACCTAAATGTCCATCAACAGATGAATGGATAAAAAAGATGTGGCACATACATGAAATGGAATACTACTCAGCCATAAAAAAGAACAAAATAATGCCATTTGCAGCAACATGGTTGCAACTAGAGATTATCATATTAAGTGGAGTAAGTCAGAAAGAGAAAGACAAATACCATATGATGTCGTGGAATCTAAAGTATGACATGAGCTTATCTATGAAACAGAAACAGAATCACTGGACATAGAGAACAGACTGGTGGTTGCCAAAGGGGAGGGGGTTGGGGTGAGTAGATGTAATCTTTTATATGTAGAATGGATAAACAACAAGGTCCTACTGTATAGCACAGGGAACTATATTCAATATCCTATGATAAAGGATAGTAGAAAAGAATATATATAAAAAAAGAATGTATATACCATGTATAACTGAATCACATTGCTGTACAGCAGTAATTAACACAACATTGTAAATCAACTCTACTTCAAAAATATTTTTTTTAATTTTAAAAAATGGGCAAAACGCATAAAAGGACATTTTAGGTAAGAAGAGATATGGATGTCAAATAAGCACATGAAAAAATGTTTAACATCATTAGCTATTGAGGAAATTGAAATTAAAAACACAATAAGATATCGTTACATGCCTATCAAAATGGCTAAAATAAAAAGTGGTGATAACACAAATGCTAGTTAGGATGTTAGAATTGGATCATTCATATGTTGCTGATGGGAATGTAAAATGGCAAAACCACTCTGGAAAATAGTTTGACCGTTCCTTTTAATACTAAAAATGGATTTACCATATGACTCAGCAATTAACCTCTTAGGTATACATCCCAGGGAAATGGTAACTTATTTTCATACAGAAAATTTGTACACAGATATTTATTGCAGCTTTATTTGTAACAGCCAGAAACCCAAGTAGCATTAGTGGATAGATGTATAAACAAACGGTACATCTATGTCAAAGAATACTATTCAGCAATAAAAAGGAACAAACTACTGATGAACAAGCAACTTGAGTGAGTCTCAAGAAAATTATTCTGAGTAAAAAAGCCAGTCTCAAAGAAAACATATTACATGGTTCCATTTATATATTGATAATATTTGTGAAATAACATAAGAATAGTCATGAAGAAAGGGTTGGTCATTGCCAAGTGTTTGGGAAGGAGAAGGGATAGGGTGAGTGAAGATGTAAAGAGGTAGAAGGACGGAGTCTTGTGATGATGGTACAGTTAAGTATATTAATTGTGGTGGTAATTGCACAAAGCTACACATGTGATAAATTTGCAGAGATACACACACATGCAGGTACACAAATGGGTACGGCTGTAACTGATGAAATCTGAACAAGCTGTATGGATTGAAACAATATTAATATCCTGGTTTTGATCATGTAAAATCTTAACATTGAGGGAGTTTAGGTGATGGGTGCCTGAGACCTCCCTGTACATTTTTTTGCACTTTCCTATGAATCTATAATCATAGCCAAATAAAAAGGTTTTTTTAAAGTGAGGATAAATGTTGCTTTGTTATATATGGCCAGATTCTTCTGTGAGTCTTGTGCTGCTTTGCCCTGCTACTGCTACTAAAGATTTCATGTTTTCTCACTTTGCTAATTTCAGAGTAGAGAAATGGTGTGCCAGTATGTATTTAATTTGCATTTCTCTTATTATGCATGTGTTAACACAAAGAATATAACTGTCAAAGCAGATTCACATGAATTGTAAATCTTTCCTAACCCCAAACTTAATTAATGATTTTAAGGGTATAAGTAAGAAGCAGACAGAGACAGAATTTATTTTTGGAGGGCAAGAAATCTTCAGACACTGCATCCTAATTGTCTTTTTCTCCAGCACTAATGTACAATTTAAATTCAGATTAACAGATGTATTCTGAAAAAATGTATGCAAATACACTGTTCTCAAAGGCAGTGGTTTCAGTTTGCGGGTTCCCCAGTTTTATGCTGTTACTTACGCAGATTAAAAAATGCCTACAAGATTAACTTCCATCACTAGCTCTGCCCTATAAATCAAAAAAATTTATTTTCAATAAGTGATCAATAAGCAGGGACCCCTGCCTGAGCTGTTGGGGTAATGTTGACCCTCCAGAGAGTCCAGAGGGCAAAGAATCAAATCAAAAAGCATTAAGATTTCATGTTGTTTGCCCTTTTAGGTTTTAGGCTTTGGACTTACTTGGGACAAGTTTCCACTTCTTTTTCCTATTTCTCCCTTTTGGAATAGAAATGCCTATTTTATGCCTGTTCTGTCTTAGAAGATACATCATTTCTTTGGTTTCATAGGTTCATAGCTAGAGAAGAAGTTGCCTCAGGATGAATTGTACCTTGAGTCCCATCCATATTGGATTTAAATGAGACTTTGGACTTAGACTTTAGAAGGATGTTGAAATGAGTTAAGACTTTTGGGGCTGTTGGAATGGAATGAATACGATTTTCATGTAAGAAGGACATAAATTTGGGAGGCCAGGGGTGAAATGCTATGGACTGAAAGTTTGTGTCCCACCGTCCCCAAATTCATATGTTGAAATCTTAACCCCCAGTTTGATGATAATAGGAAGAGAGGGCCTTGTGAGATGTTTAGGTCATGAGAGTGGAATCATCATGAATAAGATTAGTGTCCTTATAAAAGAGACCCCAGGGAGCCCTCTTGTCCCTTCTTCCTCCTTTTGCCATGTGTGGGCACAGAGAGAAGATGGCCTTCTATGAACCAGGTAGCTGATTCTCACTAGACACTGAATCTCTCAGCACCCTAAGGTTGGACTTCCCAGCCTCCAAAACTGAGAAGTAAATGCTTGTTTAAGTCAGTAAGTCTATGGCATTTTTGTTATAGCAGCCTGGAAGGACGAAGGCAACCAGTAAAGCCATCTATCCTGTTTGGGGAAGTTATTACATCAAGCATTCAAAATTTTTAATAAATAATAGTGTTATTCATTTTTCTACGCCTGCTCAATCAGTTTTGGTAAATGGTATCTTTTCATGAATCTATTTTATTTAGGTTGTCAAATTTATTAGCATCATTTTGCTCCTAATATTTCCTTATTATCTTTTTAACATCTATAGGGTACGTAGTGATGTTCCTTCATAAAATTTTGATATTGATAATTTATGTCTTCTTTGTTTATCTGTCTAGCTAGATCAATTTTACTCATATTTTTAAAAAACTTGATACTGGCTTTGTTGATCTTTATTCTTCTTTTCTATTTTCTATTTCCTTGATTTCCACTCATTATTTTCTTCCTCTCATTGTACTTTGAGTTTATTTTTCTTGATTCTTAACGTTGGAAATGATTAGTGCTTTTGACCCTATTTCTTTTTCCAATATAACTATTAAAAAGTATAAATTTCCTTTGAAGCACTGCTTTAGCAGCATTCCACTAATTTTGGACTGTCAACTTTTTATATTCATTTAGTAAATTAAAAAAATATTCTTTGTCATATCTTCTTTTATTCATGAATTATTTGTTCTTTTATTGTTTAATTTCCAAATATTTGTGAATTTTACATATAGAGTTTTGATATTCCTTTCAAATTTCTTTCTTTTTATTTTTGATGAAACATAGTTGATGTACAATATTATGTTAGTTTCAGCTGTACAACACAGTGATTCACCATTTAAATACATTATGAAATGGTCACCATGGTAACTCTAGTAACGATCTGTTTCCATACAAAGTTTTTACAATATTATTGGCCATATCCCTTATGCGGTGTATTACATCCCTGTGACTTATTTATTTCATAACGGGAAGTTTGAACCTCTTAATCCCGTTTATCTATTTCACACAATCCCCTACACTCTCCTCTCTGGCAGATACCAATTTGCTCTCTGTATCTATGAGTGTGTTTTCATTTTGTTTTGTTTGTTCATTTGTTTTGTTTTTAGGATCCATATAAAAGTGAGATCATACAGTATTTGTCTTTCTCTGACTCGTTAAGCTTAACAGGATGCCCTCTAGTCCATCCATTTTGTTGCAAACGGCAAGATTTCATTCTTTTTTATGACTAATATTTCTGTGTGTGTGTGTGTCTTTCTTTTTTGTGTATTTATCTGTCAATGGACCCTAAGGTTGCTTCCATATCTTGGCTATCATAAATAATGCTGAAATAAACACTGAAGTGCATATATCTTTTTGAATTGTTTTTGTTTTCTTTGGGTAAATACCCAGAAGTGAAATTGGTGGATCACATGTCAGTTCTACTTTTAATTTTTTGAGAAGGCTCTATACTGTTTTCCACAGACTCATAGATACAGGGAACAGATGATTGCTGGGGGTGGGGTGGGCAAAATAGGTGAAGGGGATTAGAGGTACAAACTTCCAGTTATAAAATAAATATGCCATGAGGATATAACATACAGCATAAAAATATGGTCAATAATATCGTAGAAAATTTGTATGAGAACAGATGTTTACTAGACTTATTGTGGTGATCATTTCATAATGTATACAAATGTCAAATCACTATGTAATCCACCTGAGACTAACCTAATATTGTATGTCAACTATTTTCAATAAAAAAAAACCCAGTTTTTCTGGGAACAATTCTAGAGTCACCTTTACTTGGGACTAGTTATCCTTACTACTAAAAACACATTTATGGGGTGTCTAATGAATGTTCTTCTTATTCAACAAGATCTCTTCCGTATGGTTGGAGGAAACTTGAGTGAATGCTGTCCTTCTATGAACTTGGGGAATTCGAAGGCTTAAGGACCCCCAGTAATTGTTTTTTCTTTGGCCTTTTAGAGTTTCATTCTATACACACGCAGATTGCTATGTAACTTAAAGATTGGAGGAGAACGCTGTGCAAATTTCTGGAGTTCTTTCTATGCATGTTTCCCTTTTTTCCTGGCATTATACTTGCAAATTCTGATAGCTTCAACTTCCCTAAAGTCCAATCTTTTTCTCCTCAAGTCAACATAAACTCTGGAGTCTTTGGGGTTTTTCTTCCTGAACTTACCAAATGGCAGAAAACCATGGCTATTATAGGGCTCATTATATTTGTTTCCTTTTCTCTAAATCATTACTGCCCTCTTCTGATTACTTTCCCATGTCTGGAAATAAATTTTATATATTTTAACCTAGTTTTCAGTTGTTTATGCAAGTGGCAGTCCAGTCGGAGTATCTTTGTAATAGACAGAAGCAGAATTTCTGAAACCTATAAGATTTGAACATCTGGAATAGAGTTTCCAAGTACTTTATTCTCAGGGACTGTGGTGACAGATTTTGGTATAACACTATTCATAAAAGAGGCAAGTTTTTAGTGTTTGGGTACTATCGGTAGCATTTTTATCTTAAAACGCTAGCTCTGAATTATTCAAGAGCAAAAGGCCCCACCCCATAAATCTTTCTTGCTAGACTTGAAACCAACAACTCCTATAGGGACAGTCAGGAGGGTAATTTTTTTCCTTTATCAGGACACTGTCAACGTTAAGAAAAACAGTATGGCAGACAAAGTGGATATTCTGAAGCCTACTTAAAAGAAGGCTTTTGTGCATAAAAGATATTCTAGATAGAGATTAAGCGGATGATATAAAATCTTGATGGTTAAGAGAGAGATATGGAAAGAAAGTGATAACTTTTCTAACTGCTTTAAACATGAATCACATGATCTACAAAACTTTAGTAATTACAAGTCCATAAATGTTGCTGAAGTCCAAAAATCTAACTAAGAAAGAGAGAAATTTTCAGAAACAAATTAGATTGATTTATACACGGGACCTCTAACCCTTGTTAAGCATACGCTTAAAGCTGCTGATGGAGCCCCTTTAACAAGTGAGCTCCCATTTTTGGAACACTAAATGCTTGCCAGAAAAGTGTTAAGGAATGGCAAGGAATGCTGCGTAGGTTAGTACAAAATATTTAAAGTAATACTAGGTGAATTTTGAAATGATGCCATTATTTATAAATGGGAATTCTTGTATCTTTATGTTGTCATTTGATTTTTTTGTATAGTCCCTGTTGAGCTTTATTGGTCAATTAGTTAGAAGTGAGGAAGTAGATAGAATAGGTTTGTGAATTTCAACCTAAAGGGCAATGAGGCCTTTGCGTTCTTTCACCTCATATACAGTTTAGATCCCTTTTAGAGTTTTCTGGGGCCATGACTCTATTTCTTAGTAGTGGTTCCACAGAATGGGCTCTTGAAGATGAAAGCAAGGATTCCAGTGGATTCTGGTCTTCTCCCTCAAGAATACAGTCCAAATTCCCTTACTGAACATAAGCAGAATTTTTAAGACTGGCTGGTTAAGTGAACAAAAAATGTTATTATTATGTGATATTTATATAATATAAATGTTTAAATATTCATGTCAAAAATATTATCCACAACCCACCACTATCCCCATTTATATTTCACTTTCCTGATATTTCTTATGTGTTTTATGTCTTTTATATACAGTTTGATTTTTTAGGATTTCTCAATTTACACTGGGGAAAGCCATATATAGATGCCTATCTTTGGATATGTATTTCAGTGCAACACATTTATGGAGCCAACCATACCTGTAAATTGGCTTACAATTTTTCTGTAAAGACTTAAGGAATAAAAGAACTGATTATAAGAGTAGCATTAGTTCAGTGGAACAGAACATATACATACCATTTTATGGAAAAATAAAAGAACTAGTGAATACACTTTGATGTCAACCACAAGGAAAGGAAAAACATATACTTATTATTTGACCAATTTCATTTACTTTTCTTCTAATCTGTAGACTGTATCAAATTACGTTAAATACTAAAAATTGTCTGCTGGTCATATGTCTTCTTGCTCCAAATATATTTCCTCACTAGTTTGTACTGTTAAGTTCAATTTTCTAAAAAAGATTATAATGTCACAAAAGCATTTCAGAAGTGCTTTTTCCCGTATGCTGAAGTTACTTGTGAGAACATTACGATCTTGATCTGTGAGCGACCTATATGGGAAACCCACTAGGAATTCTGTTGAACTTTCAAAGTATGGGCAATATAATGCTGCCTCACAAAATTCTATGCCAAGTAGAAAGCCCACGGAGAAGTCTCTTTCAGCTTCAGAAGAATAGAATGATCTAAAGGAGGGACACAAAATTAGCAGCATGAGTTACAAAATATTTCATTTTAAATACAAATTAAAGTCCAAATGTGTGTTTTCTCCCACGCTCCTTAGGGTTTTTATGCAATTTACTAAACAGTTGACTCACCAGAATCTACAATTTCAGTACAACATAATTAATCCTCACAATATCTTCTACATTGTGCCTGGCTAAAGAATCTCTTACATAGCAACAGAGAAGGCAAAACTTTGAATTAAAATTTTTTAAAATTGTAGCATACTAACCAACCCCTCTCTTACCTCTACCAGATTTATTCTTTGTGATTTCTCATCGTATTTCTCCTATACCTAACTTCTATGCCACTAACATCTAGCATGAGCTGTTTTCCACAAACACAGTTCAGGACTGGGTACTATGAGCCAGCATAATGAACAGAAGGTTACCTAATAGCAATTTCTGAGAATTCTTCAACAACATACATATTTGACTCTGATGTTTATTGCCTGTATATGCTTACCTATTTTTTTTTTGCGGTACGCGGGCCTCTCACTGTTGTGGCCTCTCCCATTGCGGAGCACAGGCTCCGGACGCGCAGGCTCAGCAGCCATGGCTCAGGGGCCCAGTCACTCCGCGGCATGTGGGATCTTCCTGGACCGGGGCACGAACCGTGTCCCCCGCATCGGCAGGCGGACTCTCAACCACTGCGCCACCAGGGAAGCCCTGCTTAACTAATTTTTTTAATTCATAGTAAATTAGAAATGGAATAGGAATTTGACATAGTAATCAGATCACCTTCTTGAACGCAACAGGGCCTAAGGCCAAGGAAACAAACATATGATCAAGGTTTCTTTCGAGTTCATCTAATTTAAAGACTTAAATGGCAGCCTCAATTCTTTCTTGCAGAGAACAACTATAAAAACGGAATGAAATATTAAAAACATGTTTTATGACATCAGAGAGTGGACAGCAATTTTGAAAAATTGTGAGATCAAAATCCAAGAAAAAAATTCAGTATTATGGACTGAAAATTTACATATTGAAGTTCATATTAAAGAGGAAGAGGGGGTTTCCCTCGTGGCGCGATGGTTGAGAGTCCGCCTGCTGAAGCAGGGGACACGGGTTCGTGCCCCGGTCCGGGAAGATCTCACATGCCGCGGAGCGGCTGGGCCCGTGAGCCATGGCCGCTGAGCCTGCGCGTCCGGAGCCTGTGCTCCGCAATGGGAGAGGCTACAACAGTGAGAGGCCCACATACTGCAAAAAAACAAAAACAAAAAAAAGAGGAAGAGGGACCAGAGCACTCCCTCCCTCTCTCTCTCTCTCTCTCCAGAATTGTGATAAAATGAATCTCTGTGATTTAAGCCACCCAATCTATGGTATTTTGTTATGGCAGCCCAAGTTCAGTAATAAGAAGGGAAGATATATGGTAAGTATGATATATGAGGACAGTTTTCCACTCAAGGCAATAGATGATTTTGAAAGCTATTGCTCTAATATTGACACGATGAGAAGAGTCTTTGATAAAATTGTGGAGCTGAGGGAAGAAAAATTGCAGTTAATGACTAACTAAATAGGAGTCTACACACACACAAGCATACACGAAAATGCCTAGCATTTGAAGATCATGGGGTAGAATTTGTTTTAAAAACCAGAAAAAAAGGATTAAATAGTAAAGGGAAAAAAATTGAGAAATTGATCTACACTAAAAATTTTCTACATTAAGAAGACTTCATTAAAGGAGAGAACTGACAAGCATAAACTAAGAAAAGATACATTCAAGATATATAACTGACAAAGGGTTAATATTGAAAAGATATAGTTTCCTACAGATCAATAAATGAAAGTTAGGCATTTCAATAAAAACCTTAAGTAGGAACTTCAAAAAAGAGGACACCCATATATTTTGCTAATATCGAAAAATTTGCCACCTCATTTGGTAATCTAGTATTTGTAAGAGATACTACTCAAAAGAATGGATAAAAGCATGAAAAGTGACCATTACCAAGTATAGGAAAGAATTTGATGCAAAGGAACCTATCGACACTGCTGGAGTGAATATTAATTTCTGTAAAAATACAAATTATTTTGTGTATATCCACTTTGACCCAGAAAATCTCTTCATCGGAAACTTGACAGATGCTTGCTGAAAGACAAGAATGAGAATGTTGCGACAAGTATTTGTGATAGTCAAGTATCAGAAATAACACACTAGTCCTTTTACAGTAGAATGGTTAATTAAGCTGTTATATACTAATCTGCAATTATTATATGAAAAAGACAAAACTGTTGCTGCACACAACAACAACATGGGTGATTCGAGCAATTAAAATTTGAATGGAAGAAGCCAAAACCAGTTACTGTGTTATTCCATTCATACAAAGCTTAAAAACAAGCAAAATAATCTATGGTGTTACAACAGTAGTTACCTTTGGGTAGAAGGGAAAGAATAGCAAATAAAATGAGGACAGTGGTCCCTGGAGTGATGGTTAGATTCTGTTTCTTGCCCTGAGGATTGGTAGCATGGGGCATTTATGGGGTTCAGCTTTGCTTTTGGCCCCACCTCTGTATAAAGGTCGCCGTCAGCATCTCTTTCCTCCCAGACAGGATTGGGTTAAAGCAGCGGCTGATTAGGGAGCTCTTGCTCATTCAGGCCAGGGGAAGGGAGGGCTATGGTAGTTATAATTGGAATGTGGGGCCCTCCTGCGGTGGCGTTGCAACAGCCTGAGGTGCTCATTGTGTTCTCCCGGGGAAGTTGTCCCTCGATCACGGGACCCCGGCAGTGGCGGGCTGCAGAGGCTCCTGGGAGGGGAGGTGTGGATAGTGACCTGTGCTTGCACACAGGCTTCCTGGTGACTGCAACAGCAGCCTTAGTGTTTCATGCCTGTCGCTGGTGTCCGCGCTGATAGCTGCGGCTCACGCGCGTCTCTGGAGCTCATTTAGGCGATGCTCTGAATCCCCTCTCCTTGCACACCCCGAAACAACGGTCTCTTGCCCCTTAGGCAGTTCCAGACTTTCTCCCGGACTCCCTCCCAGCTAGCTGTGGTTCACTAGCCCCCTTCAGGCTGTGTTCATGCAGCCAAACCCAGTCCTCTCCCTGGGATCTGACCTCCGAAGCCCGAGCCTCAGCTCTCAGCCCCGCCCGCCCCGGCGGGTGAGCAGACAAGCCTCTCGGGCTGGTGAGCGCTGGTCGGCACCGATCCTCTATGCGGGAATCTGTCTGCTTTGCCCTCTGCCCCCCTGTTGCTGTGCTCTCCTCCGTGGCTCTGAAGCGTCCCCCCTGCCCACCCCCATCTCCCCCAGTGAAGGGGCTTCCTAGTGTGTGGAAACATTTCCTCCTTCACAGCTCCCTCCCAGAGGTGCAGGTCCCGTCCCTATTCTTTCTTCTCTGTTTATTCTATTTTCTTTTGCCCTCCCCAGGTACGTGGGGAGTTTCTTGCCTTTTGGGAAGTCTGAGGTCTTCTGCCAGCGTTCAGTAGGTGCTCTGTAGGAGTTGTTCCACGTGTAGATGTATTACTGATGTATTTATGGGGAGGAAGGTGATCTCCTCATCTTACTCCTCACCATCTTGAAGGTCCCCCTCCAATGATAAATAACTTATATACATCAGATCTCTATTTGGGGAGGTCATCCTAAAATTTTGGAAAGTCCTACCACCTCAAAAAGTGTACAATATATAATTAATTAAGACATGCCAGAAGTAAAAAGAAAGCTTATGACACTTTGAAGAATTGTGTTAACAGAAGAAGCTGTATTTAGAATAATTTTGAAAAAAGAAATCAGTATGTCTCCTGTTCTAAAAAGGCCAGAGGGAAATGTCATAGTCTTCTTATTAATTGATCATTAAGGAAATGAGAATGCATCAGAATACCCTAGTTTCATCATACAAACCTGTGGGTTCAAGCCATTTATTTGTCCAGGTTCTCTGTCCGTGAAGGAGTTTGACTTCCTCTGGAGAGTTCACTGCAGGGACAAAAGGTCACGCCTAAAGAGCATGAATACACAGCCATGCTGGCTTATCTGTTGTAAATATATAAATCAATCCTGTGTTTAAAATAAAGTTTTGTTTTGTTTGGTTTGATTAATGTGAACCAAGTGCCTAAGTTCAATCAATGCTGGGCATAAAAACAGAGTAAACTTTGTGTCCATAAAGAGGAACAGCAAATCCTGGGCAAGGATTAAGGAGTCTTTGCCTGAGGAACCGGCCAAGATCACTTCCATCCATTGGTTTTTAAATGTTTCCATCTGTTCAATTTCCAGTAATTAAGCAAAAATTTATTGAGTGTTTAATATGAGCTAGGTACGGTGTACGTGACTGGGAACAAAAAATTGAAAAAGGCATAGTTCCTACTATGGTGGAACTTTGTCCAGTTTAGGAAAGTAGATAAATGAACAAGCCTCATGTT
Source organism: Neophocaena asiaeorientalis asiaeorientalis (assembly GCF_003031525.2). Taxonomy (NCBI): domain Eukaryota; kingdom Metazoa; phylum Chordata; class Mammalia; order Artiodactyla; family Phocoenidae; genus Neophocaena; species Neophocaena asiaeorientalis. The sequence goes on along the minus strand of NW_020174698.1, from coordinate 8,673,658 downwards.
GTAAGTTCTTACATACATGTGAGTTCGGAGTCTTCTGATAATATAGAGTAAAAGCATCTTAGTAGGAGAGGAAAGTCAATAGTAATTCCCAATTTATATCTACCTAGGCTTGAAAGGAAGGGGTCCTTGCTGAGGGTGCTTCTCTTCCCTAGGGTGGGATGCTAATGTCATTTAGTATGGAGGGAAGGGTGAAAGACTTCCAGACACACAGAGGGAAATCACACACACACAAAAATTATCCTACATCCATACTCAGCTAAGTACTCAGGTAGCTGAAAATAGGCAATTCTGAGCCTAGCTCTTTTTTTTAAAAAATTGAAGTATAATTGATTTACAATGTTGTGTTAATTACTGCTGTACAGCAAAGTGATTCAGTTATACATATATATACCATTTTTTTACATATTCTTTTTTATTATGGCTTATCATAGGATATTGGATATGGTTCTCTGTGCTATACAGTAGGACCTTGTTTTTTATCCATTATATATATAAAAGCTTAAATCTGCTAACCCCAAACTCCCACTCCATCCCTCCACCAAACGCATCCTTCTTGGCAACCACTAGTCTGTTCTCTATGTCTATGATTCTATTTCTGTTTCATAGGTAGGTTCATCTGTGTCATATTTTAGATTCTACATATAAGTGATATCATATGGTATTTGTCTTTCTCTTTCTGACTTACTTCACTTAGTATGATAAACTCTAGTTGCACCCATGTTGCTGCAAATGGCATCATTTTGTTCTTTTTTATGGCTGAGTAGTACTCCATTGTATATATATGTACCACATCTTCTTTATCCATTGCTCTGACAATGGACATTTAGGTTGTTTCCATATCTTGGCTATTGTGAATAGTGCTGCTATGAACATAGGGGTGTATATATCATTTTGAATTACAGCTTTGTCTGGATATATGTCCAGAAGTGGGATTGTTAGATCATATAGTAATTCTAGTTTTAGTTTTCTGGGAAACTTCCATACTGTTTTCCAGAGTGGATGGGCCTAGATCTTAATTCCATTAAATAGAAATGATCTGTTGTACATTAAATATTCATTTTGTTTTCTACAAGTGCCACTATGAGGTAATTCAAGAGAAGGTTGTTACAGTATGGTGTTGAGTGATGAGTTTTTATAATGTTGGAAAAAAGAAGTCGCTGATAGAAAAGCCATTGATGGCACTTTTACTTCTAGTACAAACATATATATGGGTATATGGGTCTGCATTTATAGCTGTCATATTAAGATGATTTTATTTAAAGCAAGTGGTGTGATTGTGCTTCAGCACTGACATATTAAAATACATTTATTTATTTTATATTTCTTTTGATTTCCTTTTCATGTTCCTGAGTTTAAAGAGTAATTGTCTATATATATAAAATATTTTTGTACTTTAAAAATGTGCTTAATTTTCCAAAAGTATAATGACCACACATTTCAAAGGAAAAATGTGTATACTTTTGTTCAGAATTGTGTATTTTTATCATTTTGGAAAATGATGTCACCAAAGGCAATGCTTCCCATGATATTTCAGTTTTTAGGAAAATACTCACTTATCAGGTTTCATTAGTAGTTTTCACAGTCGTGTGATTTGTCATACAAGTGCAAATATCTAACTGTTTCAATATAATTTCTTTAATAGTTGTGTCCAGCATTTTTAAATCCAGCAATGGCAGGTGGAGTCCTTTTCATTGTGCATCCCTCTGATCCTTCCTCTGTCCTCACATCTCTCTCTAACCCAGCCAGGAAAGGTTCTCTGATTTTAAAACCTCATGTGGTTAGATTGGACCCACTGGGATAATTCAGAATAATATCCCCATCTGGAGATCTGTCCCCTTACTTCCATCTGCAATCTTAATTTTTATGGCATACGAGGTAATATATTCACAGGTTTCATGGATTAGGGTGTGGACATCTTTGGGGGCCATTATTCAGGGTCCAGGAAGCACAACCTCAAGGTCCAATGATCAGGAGGATGCAAATATAAAAATGCCCCCTATGACCTAAGGTAACTTTTGATATTGAAATAAGTTTTTCATCGGAGAATTCCCAGAGTCTGATGCAGATCTCATCAGCAACCTGCCCGAATATCTGCCCACATCTGTAAGAGAAGAATGAAGGCTGCTGCTTCTTCTCTTCCACCTTACAAATCCTGCACGAGTACCTCTTCATGAGGTAATTGTATCCAGAACTTCCTTCACACATGAATCAAGGAAATGTCTTCCCCTTTCAGTCGAAGGGATTAAAGATGATGATGAACTAACAACAGGGAACATACTTGTACAGTCCATACATTTGTCAACTCAGCATATGTAAGCATAATCCTATCCTTTCAAATTCCCATAAAAACATCATGTTCCATCAAACATGACGGCGCCAACCTTCTTACAAAAGAATATAGGTTCTTCCTCTCTCCAGAAGGTAGGGAACCCAAGTTTTGTCATTCAATCTCTGTACCCATTTCTGATTAATGATCCTTCCCCTTCTAGTTCAATCAAACTCCTCCTTCGACATTCTATAACACAACCACTAGTATTTTAGATCAAACTTGCACAAAATAATACGAGAGGGAATAGGGAAGAAGCCAGTTAAAATATATAAATATATAAATAATCAAGAAAGAAAAAAATATGCCTGGTTTCTATAGTAGCCATTATTACAAGTGGTCATGGGAAAGTTAAAATTTGATTTTTCCATAATCATTCAAAGTTCTGGTCTTGGTTGTTTAGCTTGTGGAATAACTCAAACCTGTATTCTTGAAGTCTCTGAAATATAGTAGTCCTGCTCATTTTGGTTTTCAGAACTCTCCTATTAATTTTTATCACTAGTTATAGAAGTACTAAAAAGTTAACTAGACAGTAACCTGGAAAACAGACTGATTTCTCCTCATTCCCTGTGTATACCAGCAATCCTAATTCCCTTGGATAATGAACATCAGTCACCTAAGAAATACAAAATCTGGTTTTTTTTGGTGATTAAAAAATATAGGAGCCCAAAATGACTGGGTAGCAATACTTCTTCTGGTTCAATATAGTTTTAAAAGACCGAAGACATTTAAATCAGTAGAGCACAAAATTGAAGGCATGAGAACAGGAGAATGTGTGTGTGGCCCATTAGAGGAAAAGTTAAGTGGTTAATTTAAAAGTGAGTCACTTTCATTCTCCATTGCTTGGTTCACAAGTTGAGAATTCTGATGGGAGAAAAGTCACCACGTATTAAAATTGGTTCATGTTATATACCGAACCTCCTCGGATATCACCCTAACTGTATGAGATAAGGTTTAAATGGGATATAAGTTCTTTCACTCTTATATCATGTCTGTTACTTCCAGTGATGGGTGTGTAGTAAAGACAGTGAATCCCCTGGATATGTACTGGTGAAACGAACACCTTGATCAGAAACAATGCAATGTGAAAAGTTATAACAATAATTAGGGCATTCAGCAAGTCTACAAAGTTGGTATGGCAGAAGATTTTAATTGGGGAAAGCAAATGCACTTACAGAATATGGTTCTATTTCAATCAGTAGTAACTCCTGCACCTTCCATGTTGGAAGGAAAGTACTACAAATCACTTGCTACCAGGAAGGCTGGTGATACTCTGAGGGAGTATTACCCTGTTGGGGGCTTAGAAATGTCTGCTTTTTGCTGTTTGATCTTTCAACCGGAGTAATATTCAAATTAGCTTTGTTTAGAGGAAACTTAAATTGTTGAAATCTTTGCATGATTTCCCCCAAGCCACCTTCACCACCACTGCCCTTTTTAAGTGTCTGACCACTGACAAGGAACTAGTGCTCTGGCCATCTCTCCCTCCAAGCAAAGTGAAGAAGCAGATGCATTATTTAAAGTTCTTCCCACTGGAATATTTTCCACCCCTATTTTCCATCAGGCCCGCACTTGAGGATTACAGAGGTCTGTTTCTGTTTTTTGTCAGCACAACATGCAAAACTATCAGGTATTCAGTCAATGTAGAAAGATGTTTTCCCCTCTTTCTACATCAGTCTGAAATGGGAGACTCTCCATGAGGTCAGGGGTATGGGCTGGAGGAGAAGTAGTCATGCAGCAGGAATAGGTGGTTCGAACTTCTTCTTTCCCATGGTGGTTTCCACTATGACTAAATGATTTTAGAGGAAAACAAAAAAAAATACAAATTAGAGTTATCACTAGGGAAACCCAGGTATATTGGTCAAGAAGATGTCCACATTCAATTTCATAGGAAAGATTTTCCCAGATATTCTCACCTCATAAATAGCCATCTCCACTAATTCATTCTCAATACTACAGTAGTGGGCCTCATTCAGATGGCCTTATTGTTTCAACAAGGATTGAATTAAAAGTTATTGTAGTATTACTCCACTATGCTCGCCCAGAGGAATCTTTTAATATATAAATATTTTAGTATATATATATATATATATATATACACATATATATATCAGTTTGTAGTTCTTTCTTGTATATGTATGTGAGATATATATATATAAAACATAGATGCTATATATATATTATATATATATATCTTGCAGGTAAATAAATGATATCAGATATACACAGTACAACTTCCTAGATTGTCAGCATTCTTTAATATATGCCAAGATTTATGCTGCTCTTTATGATATTCAATAATACCATATAACAGTTTTTCCTACACAAAGTGTTGCAAAAAACATCATCTTTCATGTTGCATTTCTATACTCTAACAACAAAAGATAAGAGAGAGAAATTAAGGAAACAATCCCATTTACCATCACATCAAAAAGAATAAAATACCTAGGCATAAGCCTACCTAAGGAGGCAACAAGACCTGTGCTCTGAAAACTATAAGATGCTGATGAAATTGAAGATGACACAAACAGATGGAAAGATATATGGTGTTCTGAGATTGGAAGAATCCATATTGTCAAAACGACTATACTACCCTAAGCAATCTACAGATTCAATGCAGTCCCTATTAAAATACCCAAGGCATTTTTCACAGAACTACAATAAATAATCCTAAAATTTGTATGGAACCAAAAAAGACCCCAGATAGACAAAGCAACCTTGAGAAAGAAGAACAAAGGTGCTCCCTGTTTTCAAACTATACCACAAAGCTACAGTCATCAAAACTGTATGGTACTGACCCAAAAACTGATACCAAGATCAATGTAACAAACTAGAGAACCCACAAATAAACCCACACTCATATGTCACTTAATCTATGATAAAAGAGGCAAGATTACACAATGGGGAAAAGACAGCCTCTTCAAAAAATGGTGTTTGAAAAACTGAATAGCTTCATGTATACAGCCATGTTATCTATTTAACGAAAACTCTTCCTTCTTTTAAATGAGTTTCTCTTTGACTTGGTTAACGTTAAGTGAACTGCTGGAGTTCTGCCAATGTGGTGCACAGAAACAAAATTAACTTTCTGTGTCTACAAAGATGAACACCAGCACCTGGACAGGATGAGTTAGTTGAGGAACACCCACATGAGGACTTGACCAACTTCACTTCTAACACAGTATGTTGTAAATTCTTCTTATTCATTATGTTTTCCAATAAGTCAGCTGACACTTTCTGAGTGCTATTAAGAGCTAGGCATTGTGCTAGACACTAGGACTGTAAAATTGAAAAAGACGTTCCTGCTACCTGGAGCTCATTCTGTGTAGAAATACTGATAAGTTGATAAGTGAACATGGCTTATACAATGAATGCTATCATCAGCACAGAGTACTATGGGAACACAGAGGAAAAACACAGCAGGAAAGGAGAGTCAGGCAGTACTCACATTAGAGCCACATAGTTTTGAAAGGACTTCATTCCTCACTTAGATGCTAATCTTCCCTAGGACAGGGCACTAATAACATTTAGTGTGTGTGTGTTGAGGGGTGGGGGAGACCAATGTGAAAGTCTTCCAGACAAATTAGAGGAATGTTAACCACAAACAAAAAAAGTCATATATCTATGTCCTGTTGACAACTTATGTGGTTGAGAAATCTGTTTATAATTATCTGAGCCTAGATATTAATTCCATTTTATTTCTAATCAGAATATTTTTGCATTTTTAATATTCACTGAATTTCTAGAAATATCACTATGAGGTAACTCCAGGGAAGACTGCTGTGATATTTTGTTAGGTGATTAATAGTTTATCATGTTGGAGAATGACATCATTAATGGGAAAACCATTCATTTTTCTTTCCTGCTTTAAAAACATACAAGTGAGTCTACACTTGTAGCTGCCTTATTTAGATTATTCCACTTATAGGAATAGTGCAGTTGACCATTTATATATTAAAATACGTATTTCATTAATACTCATTTACTTCCATTTCTCTTTCGTGTTTCAATTGGAGCATCCTGTTGTTTTTAAATTTGTATGTAGGTAGTTTATATTTTCTGTGATTTTCAATTTCTATTTATAAAGTAGGTATCATCAAGTATTTAATGTTAAAGGAGGGTCATGTTTGATATGATTCTTAAAAAAAAAAAGGAAAAATAAGGAAGGAAGGAGAGTCCAAAATTTGTGGCTTTTACTTTGTGTAAGCATTTGTGGGAAGGTGAGAAAGATTGAGGTGTTTCAGGCTGGAAACCTAGTGATCTGTGCTCTGCACTGGCAAAATATTTGTATAAACTATTGCCAGGTATACAATAGACTAAAAACCTTGTTCAAAGAAAAGTTGCACCATTAGAAGACATGACTGAAATATTCAGAATTTTGGTATTTTTTTCGATTCAAATTCCTAAGAGAGACAGGAATTTAAACTGAATGTAGCCAACCTGTAAGAAGAGGTATAAGACACTACAACTCTGCTATAGGAAGCACTCTCTGCCTTGAATTTATAATAGAAAGTGACCAAAACTCAGGTAATTTGGGACCTTTCCATGCTTTCATTTTCAGAAGGAAAGTTTTAAATTAGTTATGCTTTTTCTATTGTATATGTTGTATTACATAGTAGGAACAGAAAAATAATTTTTTTAAATTTATCATCAATTCTACTATGAGGAGTTCACCTGGATCATATTGGCAGGACCACACAGCACTCAAAAATTGTGAACACGGGTTAACCAGGTTTTAGAAGGATTTTGATGTTGACTTCCTTGGAGAGGGAAATGGCAAGAGTGTTAGACTGGTGGGGAAAGGATAGACACAAATATTTGAGTGGATAGGAGTACAGTCGGTGGCAAAGACCTCTAGCTGTCCTCCATGTTCACTTCCCCATTATCTCACAGCAATATAACTCAATAAAGTTTTACACATAATACCCACTGCGTCGTTTTCCCCTCCATACACACACCTTGAACAAAGATTACATTTTCCAGCACCCCTTTCAGGTAGATATGGCCCTGTGACATGTGGAGTGGGACATGAGCAGAGTCACGTGTAGAATTTCCAAACGTGGAATTTTAGGGACCACTCCTTCATTCCTGTCAACTGGAATGTAAATGTAAATGTTGGATGAGTGAAAGTCATCTTGTATCATGTGGATGAGTGCTAGACTGGAGGGATGAAGAGCAGCAAGATATAAGAAACCTTATTTTTATTGCAAATCTTACATACTGTGTACTGTGCCCCAACACTTGAAAAACTATGAGGGCTGTCTTACACCAGAGTTACACAACAATACCAATTGTTCTGTCTTATTTCTTTCATACTTATATTGAAATCATTCTGTATAAGAATAATTTTGAATAACACTTCACTTAACATCTATTTATTATCTTATCATAAAATAGTATTAATTTGATCACTATTTGTTTCTAACAGGGGATTTTGTTAAAACACAAACATAACTGACATTAAAGTTAAGATTTATGATTTAAAACTGATTATCTCAACATTTAACTGAGACGAAAACTGTGCTGAACAAAAACAATTAACACTTTAAATAGCATAAATATATATTTTTATATAACATAAAGTTATACATACATATACAAGTGAGTACTGTTCTCTAAAAATGTGGGCTGCATGCTTGTGGCAGAATATAATCTGGAACGTGTGTCTGTCAATCATAAATTGGTCAGCAAAACAGTAATCACTCTAGATGTTGCAGGCAGAAATATTAACACTAAAAATTAGTTGATTGCAGAATTATTGTTAGGGCTGGAGGAACAAAGCTCAAGGAAAGCTGCCACTGAATCCAGCAGATAAGGAGACTGAAATATAGAGTATTTTTCTATATTTTTAGTACTCTCAGATACTTCTTTTTTTTATTAATTTAATTTATGTTTTTTTGAAGCAGATTTTTCATAGGATAATTCCCAGAGTCTGATGCAGACCTCATCTGCAGCCTGCCCGGATATCTGCCCACGTCTGTCAGAGAAGAACTAGGGCTGCTTCTTCTTCTCTTCCATCTTACAAATCCTGCAATTGTATCCAGAACTTTCCTTCACACGTAAATCAAGGAAATGTCTTCCCCGTCAGTCCAACGGATTAAAGATTATGATGAACTAACAATAGGCAAATTGTCACAGCCCACACTTCTGTTAACTCAGCATATGTAAACATCCTTCTAGCCTTATTTAATTTTCAAATGCCAACAATAAAATCAACCTCATGTTCCATCAAACATGACGGCACCATCCTTCCTACAAATGAATACAGGTTCCTCCTCTATCCAGAAAGTGGGGAACACAAGTTTTGTCATTTACTCTCTGTATCCATCATGATCATTTCCCTTCCCTTCTAGGTTCAATCAAATTTCCCTTGGACATTCTGTAACCCAACAGTAAAATTTTAGGGTCAAATTTATATTAAAGTATAGGGAATGGAAAAGAAGCCACTTAAAAGATACAAATATATGAATAATCAAACAAGGAAGAAAATAAACCTATCCTCAATAGTAGCCATTATTGGAACTGGTTGGGGGAAAATTGTGACTTACCTCTTCTAAACCTAATCAAAATTCTTGTCCTTGTGGAATGACCCAAGACTTTAATCCTGAAGTGTCTAAGCCTATAATAGCCCTGCATGTATTGAGTTGCTGCAGAAGTCCACTTTTGACTGTTATCATCATATCTTGCAGAAAGGTCAATTAACTCAGCCCATTTTTCTTTATCTACCAATCTGAAATAGGAAACCCCTTGAAGCCATAAGCGATGATGGAAGAAGAGCTAGCAGTGCAGTATAATTAGGTGTTTCTAATTACTACTTCCAAGAGTTGTTACCAGTATGATTAAACAGCTTTCAGAGAAAATAAAAATACTACTTACAACAAAAGTTATTGCAAGGGTAACCCAAGAACATTTGTCAACAAGAGGTACACATTTGATGAGTTTTTTAGCACAAGGATAAGAAATATTTGTCTATTTATTGCCCATCTCATAAACAGCCACCTCCGTTAATTCATACTTGACAGGACAGCGTCATGGCTCATGTAGATGTACCTTATTTATTTGTTCTAGCCAAGGTTGGGTTGAAAAGAAGTAGTAATATTACCTCACTATGAGCACCCACAGTGATCTTTGTAATGTATAATTCAAACCAAGTTTCCCCCTTGTTTTCAGTCTACTTTAACTTTGAATTCTGTAGAAGACTACTTAAAAAAGGTTCAACTTTAGTAAATCTATAAAGGTATTAGTGACCTGCTTCTCAAATGAAAATACATATGGGGGTGTGTGTGTGTGTGTGTGTGTGTGTATGCATATATTGCAGGGAAATAGGCCATGAAATACATATTTTAAAAATATTTTTGTGACTGTAATGAACATTTAATAATGTTGTATCCACTTTTTGGCACCACAGGTCTGTAATAAATATCCTCTGTCTTACAGCTCTAGCTTTGGATATTTTAGAATGAGCTTCACTTCAGCATTCCTAGCTAAAATAGTTTATGTTTGCTTCTTAATATTATCTACATATTACCTGAATAGATGAGTGTAATGCATAATTTTTTCCCCAACTAGTTATTTCTTTTTTTTTTTTTTTGCGGTACATGGGCCTCTCACTGCTGTGGCCTCTCCCGTTGCAGAGCACAGGCTCCGGACGCGCAGGCTCAGCGGCCATGGCTCACGGGCCCAGCCGCTCCGCGGCACGTGGGATCCTCCCGTACCGGGGCACGAACCCTTGTCCCCTGCATCGGCAGGCGGACTCTCAACCACTGCGCCACCAGGGAAGCCCTATTTCTTTTAACTTTATTTTTTCTGGTGAGTAAATTAATGGTATTTCATTGGGTTTCTTAAATTTGCATTTTACATTGGTGTGGTTGGACATGTTTTCATATATGTACTTATTTATATGTACTAAAATTTGGGTATCATCATCTATGAATTTACTGTTTGTATTATTTACCAATTTGGGATATCTGATTGGTGAAAAAATGTCACCCCATTGCTTGTTTACTTATAATTTACATTTCCCTGACTACAAGTGAGGTTGAATAAATTTTCATGTGTTTATTGACATATTTTATCTCATTTGCTGTGATTTGACTGTTTTTGCCAATTTTCATTTTCTCCTCAAGTTATAATGTCACTTTGCATTTTTCTATACAAACTTCATTTTCTATGTGACAAAGAATTTTTAATTTTTTCTCTTTCTTTTTGACTTTTGAAATAGTGACTTTTAAAAGCAAATTTCTTTCACTTTAGTTTTTTTAACTTTTTAAAAAATTGAATTAAAGATACTTCAAGTTCTATAGTGTTTTACAATTTTCAAAAATTTCACACACATTATTTCATATAATTCTGTAATGACCCTGTTTTTAATCCCCTACCTCTATATTGCCCCTTCCCCTTCCCTATCCCCACTGGTAACCACCAGTTTGTTCTCCATGTCTGTTAGTCTGCTTCTTTTTTATTTTATTCACTAGTTTGCTGTATTTTTTAGATTCCACATATAAGTGATATTATACAGTATTTGTCTTTCGTTGTCTGACTTATTTCACCTAGCATAATGCCCTCCAAAGTCTATTCATGTTGATGCAAATGAAATAGTGACTTTTGCCATGCACTTACCCATTTTTCAGTTTGTGAAATCTGAATATACATCCTTGATTTCAAAATTCTCTCCCACATCAATTTTATGCAGATTCACATAAGTTGTATTCTGATCATTTTACTCTTATTTTTCACCACATGGTCTTTTAATCGATTAAATCATGTTCTTTACAGTTTGATCCAAGATATTAATATCACTATATTTATTAAAAAATAAAGAAAAAACATACTTTAAAAAATTTAGCTAAGAGAAAAAATAAGCTTTTTATTTTATACTAATAACTGGGAAATATACTTTTTAAAAAATAATCTAATCTATGAGGGGTCTATGAATACAAATTGTATGCATTTTCAACCAACATGTTCTGGTGATTACATCCTCTTTCATTTTAAATCAAGTCCATAACACTGATGGAAGAAATTTTCATGTATTGAGGTATGGGGAAGTCATTCTGGCTTACACATGATTTGGCTTGAACTTTATGTTAGATAGGCAGCCTGTTGTATGGCCTGTCAAACATGCATTGTACATCTGCTTTAGCCATTAAAGAAAAGAATGCATTTAAAAATCAAAATGGAGTAAGAGTGGTCCAGGCCTTCAAAATGGAGGCAGCTGGCCATTGTGGATATGGTTTCAGACATGTTCTTGCATCACTGAGAACTTAAATTTCCTGAACTCTGTCAAACTCATGGACACCACCAGCTGTTTTCAAAACAACATCTGCTAGCAGCTGCCAGCTGCAACCTTATGGTCCCAAAGTCTCCCGTTGCATTTATGTAACAATTTTGGACCCCAACCAATCCTTGCTTAACAAGTACCCTTACTTCTAATCCTAATTCTTAACAATTTATGTAACTTTGCATTTTTGCCTTTATAAGCCTCCCCATTTTGTGGTCCCTTGGAGCACAATTTAGGTGCTTCTTGAATCTGTATTTCCGAGGCTGTGGTGCTCAGTTTGGCTCACATAAAACTCTCTTCTATTTCTTATTATAGATTGTTTATTTGCTTCAACACCACTATTCTATTTTTCTTTTAATCCAAGAGGACTTGATGTGTCCTTTTTAAATGCTACTGTAAATCATACAGATCAGCTCAGACTATTTTATCTTCAAATTACAATACAGTAAAATTGACTTTTTTTCCTTTTGGTACACAGTTCTATAAATTTTGAGACTTGTATAGAGTAATATAAACATGAACTATAGTCAGGACACAAAAGAGTTTCATCAATCCCAGGACTCTTTTATGATATCCCTTTATAATGACCACATCCCCCATCTCTATCTCTGGCAACCACTGATCTGTACTTCATGACTATAGTTTTATTTTTCTGAGAAAATCCGACAGTATCATACAGCATGATATTTTGATACTGGCTCTTTCACTCAGGCTTTGTAGTTCACTAAATTCTTTGAGGAGTTTTGTTGTTGTTGAGTTTTTTTGTTCTGCTTGTGTTTTATTATTTTCTTGCTGAGTAGTATTCCATTGTATGGATGTGCCAGTTTGTTTATCCACTCACCCACTGAAAGATATTTGGGTTCTTTCCAGGTTTTGGCAATTATAGATTGAATTGTTATAAATAATCAACCATTGCATGATTGTTATAAACAATCATAACGTATGTGTAAACATACATTTCATTTTCATTTCTCTAGGGTAGATGCCCAGGAGTGGGATTGTAATATCAATGGCAAGTATCTGTGTAATTTTATAAGAAATTGTCCAGGTGTTTTTTAGAGTGGCTGTTTTAGTTTACTAGGGCTGTTGTAACAAAGTGCCACCAACTGGGTGGCTTAAACAACAGAAATAATTGTCTCACAATTCTGAAGGCTGGAAGTTCACAATCAAGGTGTCAATAGGGTTGGTTCCTTCTGAAGCTGTGAAGAAAAATCTGTTTCGTGCCTCTCTCTCCTAGCTTCTGGAGGTTTGCTGGCAATCTTTTGTGTTCCTTGGCTTATAGATGCATCACCTCATCTCTCATGTTCACTTGATGTTCTCCATGTGCGCATAACTGTGTCCAAATTTCTTCTTCTTATACCGATACCAGCCATATTGGGTTAAGGGCTCACCCTAGTCCAGTAAGACATCATTTTAACTAATTACATTTGCAATAACCCTATTTCAAATAAGGTCAACTTCAGAGGTACTGAGGGTTAAGACACAATTCAACCCATAGCAGTAGCTATGTTATTTGGTATCCTCACCACAGAATTCCAGTTCCTCTACATCCTCATCCACACTTGATATTGTCAGGAATTTAGCCATCCTAATAAGGGTATAGTGGTATTTACCATAGTTTTTATTTTCATTTTCTTAATGGAAAATTGTATTGAATATCTTTTTATGTGCTTATTTCCCATCCTTATATCCCTCTTTGGATGGAACTGTCTCAAGTTCTTTACCCATTTTCAATTGGGTTGTTTGTTTTCTAAATGTTGAGCTTAGAGAGTTTATTATATATGATGGGTACAAGTACATTTTAGATACATGATTTGCCAACATTTCTTCCTAGTCTTCCTTTTCATTTTCTTAATTCCATCTTTTGGAAGGTAAACCTTTTTAATTTTGATGAGATCCAATTTATTATTATTTTCTTTTATGAATTATGATTTTGGTGTCAAGTCTAATATTGTTGTCTACCTCCAGGTTACAAAGATTTTCTCCTACATTTTTTCTTTTGAAAGTTTTATAATTTTACATTTTACTTTTAAGTCTATGGTTTTCTTTGAGTTAATATTTATATAAATTGTCATGTCAAGGTTTGATTTTTAACATACAGATGTTCAATTTTCCCAACACATTTGTTTAAAAGACTATCCTTTGACCACAGTATTTCTTTGGCTCTTTTGTCAAAAGTCAGCTGGCTTTATTGGGTCTATTCTAGAGTCAGTGGGTCTGTTTCTGGAATCTCTGTTCCATCCACTGTCTACCCTTTCACCTATATCACACTGTCCTAATAACTGTAACTTTGTAATACTAAGTCTTAAAACTAGGTAATGTTATTCCTTTACATATATTCTTCTTTTACAAAATTGTTTAGTTATTCAACTTCCCTTGACATTCTCTTTGCTATTCCATGTAAATTTGTGAATCAACTTGTCTACATATTAAAAATCCTGCTGAGATTTCAATTGCATTGTGTTAAATTTTTATATAAGTTGGGGAGAATTTAAGTGCTTACAAAAATGAGTCTTTCAACAATAAACACAGCATGACTCTATGGTTTCTAATCTTTTGATTTTTTTTTGGTTAGAATTTAAAATTTTCAGTATGAAGACCTATACATGTTTGTTAGAATTGTATCTTAATATTTTATCTGGGATAAAATATTTTCAGTCATATTAATTTTTTTCTAATTTTTGTTTCCAATTGTACTTTGCTAATATATAGACATAAGATTAATTTTGATTTGTAAACTTGTATACTGCAATCTTACTAAGCTGACTTAATTCTTAGATTTGTTTGTAGATTCTCTGAAATTTTCTATGTAGACAAGCATGTTGTCTGTGAAGAGAAATATTTCATTTCTTTTTCTGAAAAGTATGCCTTTTGTTTCTTTTTCTTGCTCTATTGCACTAAGCATTCTGTACAATTTTGAATGGGAGTGGTGAGAGTGAACTTCCTTACCTTGTCCCCAGTCATAGGAGGAAATCTTTCAATCTTTCATCATTAAGTATGACATTAACTGTAGGGCTTCTGTAATGTCTTTTAGTCAGATTGAGGAAATTCCAAGCTCTTCCTAGTTTTCTCAGAGTTTTTAACCATGAATAGAATTTGTATTTTGTCAAGTGCTTATTTTGCATTGATATAATCTTACAGATTTTATTTTTTATATTGTTAAAAATGCAGACTACATCCACTGATTTTTTTTTTTTTTTTTTTTTTTTTTTTTTTTTGGGACACGGGGCCCTCCCTTTTTTTTTTTTTTTTTTTTTTTTTTTTTGCGGTACGCGGGCCTCTCACTGTTGTGGCCTCTCCCGTTGCGAGCACAGGCTCCGGACGCGCAGGCCCAGCGGCCGTGGCTCACGGGCCCAGCCGCTCCGCGGCATGTGGGATCTTCCCGGACCGGGGCACGAACCCATGTCCCCTGCATTGGCAGGCGGACTCTCAACCACTGCGCCACCAGGGAAGCCCCATCCACTGATTTTTAAATCAGTTTTGTATGATTAGGATAAACTCCGCTTTGTAGAGGTGCATTACTCATTTTATATATTGCTGAACTTGATTTGTCAATATTTTATTGATGATTTTTCTATCAAAATTCATGAGAAATATTGGTCTCTGTGTTTGTTTTACTATCAGGGTAATAATAAACTTATAAAATGGGTTGGAAAGTGTTTACCTCTCTTCTATTTTCTGGAAGAGATATACAGAATTTTCAATCTCTTTTCTATTATTCATATGGTTAATTTCCATTGCTCTACCTTTCTTCTCTCAATTCCATTCAGCTACTGAGTTCATCTACCATGTATTTTATTTTTATTATTATATATTTCTGTGTTAAAATTTCTATTTATACATATCTTCTATTGCTTTAGTACTTAAAAAAATTTCCATTTGTTTCAAGAATGTTCATGATTACATGTTTGAGCAATTTTATGATAGCTGCTTTAAAGTTTCTGTCAAACAACTCCAACATGTACATCATCTCATCCTAAGCTTCTGTAAATTGTCTTTTTCCATGAAAATTGACATTTTCATCTCTCTTCATAAGCCAAGTAATTTTGGATTGTGTCCTGGACATCTTGACTGTTTCATTACGAGACTCTGGCATTGTTTAAATCTCCTGGAGAATGGTGACATTTTTATTTTAGCAGATAATCTACCCAGTAAATTTCACACTGTGAATTTCTACCCATCTTTTGTAGGCTATGGTTTCAATGTCAGCTCGGTTTTTGAAGCCTTGAAATGCCACAGCACTACTGGATATGTGCCCTATTTAGCGGTCAGTCTGGGATCTGGGAAATTCGATGTACTTATTAGCTCAGTTCTCAAAATCTTATGCTAATTTGAAATAGATCTATGCATATGCAAGTCGAAGTAAGCTCAGAAGTTCTTAATTTGTGGATGGCCTTTCTGAGCTCTTCCTTCTCCATGAATCTGGAGATAGCTTGTGCTTATCAGCTGACAGTTGATGTACTCTTAGATTCATTTGAATAATAAAATACCCAACTAAAATCCTATTACAAAGACTCTGTTCAACTGAGAAAACTGTTAAAAAACAAAAGAAAACAAACAAATACAACACTTTCTAAAAACCAAACTGCCATATAGCTTATTCCTATGTCATATCACCACCCTGTGGTCTTTATATCTTAGGACTTAACAACACCACAAATCAAGTTTTCCTTTAGGATATTTCCTAGTTTTCCTTAAAAGTGGTCTGTGAAACTGCACAAGATAACAGGACTCTGCAGAACTGCCAGAAAGGTGCTTTGAAACACAAGGTATATGGAACCTCTTAGATAAAGAATTATATGGAAAGAGGAGAAAATTATTAGTTAGCCCATATCTAGAATGAAGACTCAATTTTCAGATTAGCTTGATTTTTATGAACTATTTCAGATCCTTAGGTCCCTATCTTTAGTCATGGAAATACACTCAGAAATGATAAAGTCAGCTATGTGTATCTATAGTAAAAAATATTCTGAAATACCTATGAAAATCAATAGAAACATAATACCCAACTTACCCCAAATAATGGGTGTTCTAAACTGGGCTATCTTTAAGTGGATATTTTAAAAATTAAATTTTGTGAATATCAAGTTCAATTATTCACAAATTATTGACAGTAATTTTATCATACAAAATTAAGCATAAAATATGAAGAAACTGTTTTACCATGTTGATAGATTAAATTTAACTAAACAAAGCACCATCCTTCAAAAAATCCTCAGTTTTACATAGAAAAGTATAAATTATAGTAATGGCTGTCATTGCTTTTACAATTATGAATTCTTATCTATTTGAATTACCCTTCCTTGTTTCAGTTGATTCTGACATAAAGAGATATTCTCAGACCAATGGGCAATTTTGATCAAGGGATCAGCTAAATTTTAGTGTGTATAACAAAACAAAATTATATGTATACAACAAAATTATAACAAAAATTAGCTGCCATTCATCTTTCCCAACAGCAGTGAAAAATCAAAATGCATTTTAACTATTTTGGGGTATAAAAGGACAATTTTTTGTATTTAAAAATAGGTAAAGTATTTGGTGTGTTGGACTTTACATTTTTCTAAGAATTGAGATTCTTATAATGAAAATGTAAGTTATTATTGTAGTAGTAATGTTACTGTAGTATGATGTATCTTTATCAATTCTCTTCAACAAAGTATTGACAGGTACTCATCTATTCCTTTCTTTACAAACAAAATTAAAGATATAGTCACAACATCTTGAAGGATGGAGAAGGAGGGGTTTAGTTAACTGAAATTTCAAATCTACCAAAACTAACTCTTTGTATGGATATAATTGTGGAAATGGTCTTTACAGAGTTGATCAGGAACAATTTTGTGCTTAAAACTGAACATTTGTTGGCCAAAAGTAAGGCTTATTGTAGAAAGCAGACATGGTCTAAGTTTGATTATGGAAAACATAGGTTTACTACACTTTTATAAAACCAGGTTTTTAAAGATGCTATTAGATTAAATGTTGTATTTTTTCCTCAGTTCTCACAATTGTTAACATTCTAACAGGAAAACACATAAGCATATACCCCAAATCTGATTCTAGCCATTATGAATATGATACACTTTGAAAGCATTTCAGATCATTCCAGATGCATATCTAATACTACGTAAGCTTTTTCCTGTGTTTTAAGCATAAAAGGCTTTACATATATATAATAACCACAAATGGTGTTCCTCCCTCATTTATAAGACTGTAAAATTACATGCATAAATAAAATTGATTTTCAGTTAGAGTGATTTTACTGTTGCCTAAATATTAATAAGATCCTCCCCCTTAGGCTAGCATTCACAGGCATCTTCCAGTAATTTTGTTGGCCTATTGAAGAACTGATGGGCTGCGTATAGCTTGTCCCTGACAGTTACTGACAACATTTTAAATGATGAGTAACGTTAGATTCTTATTACTTCAAATCATCATTTCTTCTTGATGTAAAAACACGTTTTCGGTCTCATATTTTTCCTCCAGATATATCATTAAATTTTTAAATTTATTAATATAACAATTGTTGAGGAAGCAAAACCCAGAAAATATTATATTGTGTTTATAAATTAAAATAGGCAGAAAATACTGTGTGAAAAAGCAGTCATGTACCCTCCCTCCCAAAGCAAAAAATTACAAGGACATTTTCTAAAAGTTCACTTATTACCAATTTCTGCTTATAACTCTTTTTTTTTCTTTAATTGGGGTATAGTTGCTTTACAATGTTGTTTTAGTTTCTGCTATACAATGAAGTGAACCAGCTATGTAATGGGGAGTAAATACTTTCATATCTGAATATTTAGATCACAGAACTATACATGATCACAGCACCCTTGAATAAAAACAACTAGCAGTATGATATGACAAATGAGGCAATGCACAAGAGTGAAACAAGGTTAACTAGAAGATCACCCCCTAACATTCAGTATATAAACAAAACATAAAGCTGCCTGTTAACATATAACACCAGAAATGTGTGTGCTATCAAAACTGGGTGTTAATAAGTGACATAATCTAAAGCCATCAACTATCCAGAGTGAGATCGATGTGTGTTGGAAATAGTGTATCCCTACATTCTTGCCTGATAAGAAGTTTGCCTGCACTTGGTTCAGTGGCAGATACTATCGAATCGTCTCCTTGACAATTAGGGAAGGTGAGACTCAGAGAAAACTCAATAAGTCTGCATTTACTCCTACAATTTTTTTTTAAAGATTTGAATATTATGAAGCAAAATTTGCAAAAAGCTGGGTTTCCTTTGTGGAGTGTAGCCCTCATTCCTACAATCTTGATAAGAAATCTTTTTCGAAAGGATTTTTCACAGTGGATTCTTATTACTGGAGATTAACAGCCCTTCATAGTGACTTTGCTAACTTATAGGACAGTGTTGCCTGATTTAAGTTTTCTCCACAAAGCACCTTATTCTACAGGTTCTACAAATTCTTTGATATATCTTACATTGTATGGCACGGATAGGAAAAGAATTAGAAGTTCAATCATAGATGTGTCATTACAATGCATGATCAAAAAACGAAGTGTGACTTCTAGATATCATCCAATGTTTTTGCAACATTTGCTGGGCACCTTTATGGCTCTCCCACAGTTGGCCTGCCCTCTCCATGGGGTCCTCAGATAAGAGATCCTTTGCAACATGCCCTTTGACTGACCTGGAGGCAATGTGAAGTCTCTCTGTTCCTTTCCCGGGTCTCACTACTTTTGCTTCCTTCAGTGCTCTTGAACAGAAAAAAAAATAAAAACAAAACTACAACAACAACAAAAAACATTAAACATGAAAACCTGCCCAACTAATGGAAACAATAATTAAAACTGCCTTACCAGAATTTTGCCTATCCAGTTCTGCAGTTTTCAGACAAAACCGAAAATTCTTTCCCCGAATCCTAGTGTTCTGCTCCAGCCCTTCCCCAACTCCTAGGTTATATCGCAAAAGAAACAGTCCATAATTGAAAATTTGACAGTTACTCTTTCAGTCTAGCTCCAGAATAAGTGTGCCTTGTTGGACCAAATTTTACCATAACTGAATCATTTGTAGTCATTACAGTAAAAATATCTAAATTAATATGGGCATGGAAGGAGGCAGCTTATGCATTTTTAATTATATTAAGAATAACTTTTTAGATATTATAGCTAAATTCTAGTTTGGAAGGTATAACTATCTCTTACCTTTTAGAATATAAAGAAAAAAAGATTGAGTGGAGAGTTAGAAGCATTTTTTTAAAAACTTGGATGTCACAAATTTTAGCTTTTGATAAACTCCGATTTTACTGACAGTCAGCATGGGATTAGATATTGTGTTTGGAAAACATTGGTGAAGATAAGGGAGAAGCAAAACTTTTGAGAAAATGGCTGCTTAGATTTATAAACTAGACAACTAGCAACATCTAGTGGTCATCCGTATGATCAACCCTTCTCTTCATTTCCATTGTTGCTTAGAATTCAGTCACATGCCAAAATTCTTGGTAGGTATTTTGAATTAGGTTAAAATAAAATAAAAAAACAGAAATAAAATAAGAAAACAATATAATCTGAAATCTAAGCATTAGTTCTAATGTATATATAATATAAAAATACAATACATATATTATTATTCACAACTGTTTGGTGTATGAGCAATAGGATTTAATACATTGAGCATTAAACAGTGTTCAGCTGCTTTACTTGTCATAAGAAGGGCTAAAATTTTGCTATAAAAAGCAGACAGGACTTAATTTTACCAACTTTAACCCTAAAAGTTAAATTAATATTTAAAAACTCCTGTTATAGATAACTATTATTTTAACTGATAGAACTGGCATGGATTTTGAACCATTATTTATTTTACTCAACAGTTTGAAATAAGACAATAAGAACAACAGGTTTTAATCCTTGAATATACACACAGTGATAGTGAGGGCTCATACGCATGTAAAGAAATAATAGCTAATAGTTACTTGGGTCAAAAGAAAGCTTCTTGGGGTTTTCATATTTTTCACGGCCAGGCTATAAATAAATAAGTAAGAGTTGAATACAGGTTAAAAACTCTCAGAAAATCTATGATTCCTTGGGAGAAAATATTTACAAATGATGCAACTGACAGGGGCTTAATTTCCAAAATATACAAACAGGTCATGCAGTTCAATATCCAAAAAAAAAAAAAAATCAAAATCAGGCAGCAGACCTAAATAAACATTTCTCCAAAGAAGACATACAGATGACCAAGAGGCACATGAAAAATGCTCAACATCACTAACTATTTGAGAAATGCAAATCAAAATTACAATGACATGTCATTTCACACCAGTCAGAATTGCCATCATCAAAAAGTCTACAAATAATAAATGCTGGAGAGGGTGTGGAGAAAAGGGAACCCTCTTACACTGTTGGTGGGGATGTAAATTGGTGCAGCCACTATGGAGAACAGTACAGAGGTTCCTTAAAAACTAGAAATAGAGTTACCACATGATCCAGCAATCCCATTCCTGGGCGTATATCCAGAGAAAACAGTAATTCGAAAAGATATATGCACCCCAATGTTCATGGAAGCACCATTTACAATAGCCAAGATATGAAAGCAACCTAAGTGTCCAAAAACAGATGAATGGATAAAGAAGAGTGGTACATATATACAATGGAATATTACTCAGTCATAAAAGAGAATGAAATAATGTCATTTGCAGCAACATGGATGGACCTAGAGATTATCATACTAAGTGAAGTATGTCAGACAAAGACAAGTATCATATGATATCACTTACATGAATCTAAAAAATGATACAAATGAACTTATTTACAAAACAGAAATAGACTCACAGACATAGAAAACAAACTTATGGTTACCAAAGGGGAAATGCGGGGAGGGATAAATTAGGAGCTTGGAATTAACAGATACACACTACTATAAATAAAATATATAAACAACAAGGTCCTGTTGCATAGCACTGGGAACTATATTCAACATCTTGTAATAAGCTATAATTGAAAAGAATCTGAAAAAGCATATATATATATGTATATATATCTATACACATACATATATATATATCTGAATCACTTTGGTGTACACCAGAAACTAACACATTGTAAACCAACTATACTTCAATTTAAAAAAAGAAAATAGACAATTCCTATTAACATAATTCAAATTCTCAAAAAGATTATTTCAAAAATTGATAATATAACATATAGTATGGATACTGAAAACATAAACAGGATTGCAATCTAAAAAGAGAGGGAAGAAATGGAGGAAAGAGATTAATGTTTATTTATGCACATTGCAAGTGCCAGACACTGGGTAGTACTTCATGTGCATCTGTCATTGTAATTCATCTCCATGGTAATTCTGGAGACAGATGTTATTGGCTGCCCCCCTCCACCCTATTATATAAATAAAGAAATGAAGTTCCACTTCTGTGATCATTCAACCAGTAAGTGACGAATCTAGGTTTGAATTCAGGTCAACCTGACTCCAAAATCAGTGCTCTCAAAGTTTTACATATGATATCAGCATTTATTTTTTAGTTTTCTAAATGGTTTGCAAGCCCAGGAGAGAAATGGCTCCAGGGTCACACATGTTGTCTTGAAAGATACCCCACTGGTCAAGTCTCTCTTTTATTCATCATTGAACAAAGTCTTTCATTTCAGGCTTTCATTTAACTATTATGCATTCATGATACTAGAGAAAGCTTAAAATAACAATCTATGTTGAAGGCAGCACAGTAAATTAAATTTACACAACATTAAAAATTTATTCATTTAAAAATCATGTATTATATACCTACAATGTGTCACTGCAAATACAAAGACAAATGACACAAACCGCCTGAATACCAGGAACGCAGTGAAAATATATTCAAACAAGTATTCACAACATTGAACATATGTTGTTGTATGCTATGTACTGTAGTGGTAGAGGAGAAGTGGGGATGATAGTGTCTGCTTGAATGAATCTTGCAGAATTCACAGAGGAGATGTTTGAACGCTGCAGTTCACTAGCCTGATTGAGGTGGGATAGAAGATCATGCCAGTTAGAAAAAGGAGTCCATGTAAAGGCAAGAAAGAGATGGAGAGAAGTAGATGGATGTGAGACACATTTAGAAAGTAATAATACATCAAGGATAATGACTCCCCATGGTCTTAGAATAATGGGAAATATACATCATCACCAGGATGCAGGAGAGCCTGGTGTGATGCCCTGACAACAGTCACTAATTATTCATTTCCTATTTTGGTATCACTTACTATATAATATAGTTGTAACATTTTCTCTTAGTTATTTTAAAAACTGTAATACATTTATTGCCAAAATGTCCAACTATATACTTCTATAATTTAGCCCTCACTCCTTGCTTTACATGGTAGTAAGGGACCATAAAAATGACTGTGCAAACTGAAACTGTGCAAAGTGCTCTTAATAGTCAATGAGAACAATTAAAATTGTTCCATGACCTTTAAAAATTTTGTCTAGACGTTAAATAATCATATTGTCATTTATAAATGTACAAGCAAATAAAAAAGAATAGTAAAACTAATATTTATCTAGTACACTATAATTTAAAATGGCAACATTGAGAATTGAAGTGTCATGTTTCTTTGTAAAACACATCAGAAATAGTGTGAACAGTCCCTGCCTTCTTTTTCTCATGTATATCTTACAATACAGAGCAAGCACACCTTCATGAATTGTCATACTTCTTTCTAAGTTTGGATCCAACATTGTATCCCTTCAAAGTTGTGAAATATCTCAGAGCGTTCCTGTAATATATAAATTTGTGCTGTTGCTACCTCTTCTGAGACGAATTCATCCTTTTTGCCACACCCACTTTCCTCATTTATGCCTTCAAGTTCCTCTGGCTGCATACTTCAACTCTCTCAAACGGCAGCATTGCCAACATTCTCACAGTGAGCTGTTCTTCCACAGCTCCATTTTCGTTTGATTTGAGTTTCACTGTCAGTGTTCTCACGTTTCTTTTATTTGCTACACTTTCATTTTGGTTGGCTTCTTTGAAACCCTCTTTGGATTATCCAATTGTGTAAAACGTCAGGTGAATTTATCACTGGGAGACAAGCAATACAACTACATTCTTTGCTGTTCTTGTGTGAACTGGGTAATAGATGTGCAGTAAGTGCCCAGTTACCAACATACTTTAAAAGAATCGATGTGATTTGTCACTGATCAATATGTACACGTGTTATTTACCCAGGGATTTGTGAACTGAAGAGCTAGAAGCCATGTTTGCTCTTTGTGAAACTGAAATTTGAACTGTGTTGTTGGGGGACTGGTGTTATTTAACTAAACCATAGACTGAAAATTGTGCGTGTTGGAACTGTGCAAGGCAGGAACTGCCTGTACACTCATGCACACACACACACACGCGCACACACACACACACACATTGGACTTACCACACCAAGAGTGTGGAACAACCGAAAATTTCATACACTGCTGATTGAAATGAAAAAATAGGACTATCATGGGAATCATTTTGGTAGTTTCTTAAAAAGTTAAACACATACCAACTATATGACCCAAACATTTCACTCCTAGATACTTACCCAAGAGAAGTAGAAGCATCTCTCCATAGAAGGATTAGTACAGAATTGTTCATAGCACATTATTTCTATAGCCAAAAACCTGGAAACAATTTAAATGTCCATCGACAGGTGAGTGGATAAACAACTTGTGGTCTATCCATACAATGAAACAGTACTCAGCAAAATAAAGAATAAACCATTTTATATGCAATATAACATGTATGATGCTCAGAATAATTACACTAAATATAAGAAGGCAGACAAAAAATTATATACTACATAATTCCACTTATAAAAAGTCTGGAAAATGCAAACTAATTTACAATGATAGAAAGAAGATGGAAAGTAGTGACACAAGGACAGGGAAGAAAGACAACGAAAAGTAAGAGGAATGGCATGTTCATTATGTTGATTGAGGTGATGGTTTTATGTCTGTAAATATATGTCCAAATTTATCCAATTTTCCATTGTGATTATGTGCAGTTTATTGTGTGTCAATTATACCTTAATAAAGTTGTTATAAATATTAAAATATATTTCATTTTTCTTTGTCTTTTTTTTTACTGTTATTAACTTTGTATATACTTAAAATTTGTATTGCTTTACACTTGTTCAATGGTAATATAAATTAATCAAAATAAATTTGGTTTAATCTTTTTTCAAAAATTTGTTCTGACCTTCATAACATGACAAGAATTTTGACTAATTATTGACAAGATATCATTAAAGTTCTATGTCATTCTTATTGTCCAGAAAATTTCTAAAAATAGGTAATGAAGTCTAAAAGGTTTTTAGACTTTTTACCTTAATTATATGACTAATAGATCAGTCACATAAAAGTGACTGATTTTATCATTAAAAGTACTTAGCATGGCTGCCAGCTGTTGGAATATGGAGGTAATTGGTCACAGAAACATTTGAAAATAGAAATTGTGTTTTTTTCTTCCAATGAGTACATTTTTCAATAAATTTAGAAAAAAATAAATTAGGATAATTCAAAATATTGAATTCAATCCTGGGCAATCCTGAATTTCAATCCTGGGCATATATTCAATATAAAAGTGTATTTTTAAAAAAATTTACTGAAATTCCTATCTATGATGGGTTTAAATATACTCTGTAGAAACAACATAACAAATGGTTGGTATCCTAAAATGAATTTATGGAGCAAGACATTTGAAATAATATTTTAAAATATTAATAAGTTTATAGTTGCAGAAATCATGGGAAATCATAGGCCTTCTCCTTCCTTCTTCATAACTTAAACTTATGTTTTGACATTAATTGAGTCAAACTTCAAGGTGGATAGGTCTATGAATCAGAACAGGAGCTTGTAGGAGAGAAGCACCACAATCTAATTGTTCATTCTTTCTTGTTGCTGTTGCCATGTTGTAACTGGGTATTTGTGGCCCCAGCTGCTGCTAATAGTGAGGTATTCTTGCAAATAAAATTAAAATTAACAAGTTTACATGCATAGTTTACTTCATACAAATTGATGACTAGTGTTCCCCAGACTATCAAGTTTCAGAAGCAAAAGAGCCATTAGTTTGGCAATTTGGACCCTTCACTCTGTGAAGTACTGTTAACCTTGCTCAGAGGTTGGAATGCTACAGTATCCTAGTAATGTTGCCTGGCATTTCCAGTGATGAACTTTTTGCTCTAGGCTGTAGCTCTTTGTAACTACTTTAACAGAAGAAATGCAAAGAGAAGAAAATAGGAGTGCTGTTGTTAAATACTCTGACATGAAATCAGGAACTGACCTAAAATCTAATATAGCCTAAGCAGTATTGATTTCAATGGCAAAATCAAAATCAAGCAGACAAAATATTTTTATTGTTAAAATGGAAATGAGTCTATGGGAAATAACATGTACATTAATACCCAAACTTAATAATTCAACCAACATCAATGCAATATTTTCTATGTCTGAAATCTTTTCTCAAAACAAAGATCAAGATTATGGATTGGGACAATTACTGCTTCATGTGTTGTAAAATTTCATTTTAAAAATAATAACTTAAAAAAAAATAATAATAACTTTTAAATAATAAATAATTGTGTTATTATCATTTAATTTTTAATGATTTTAAGATTTATTTTGTTAATATTCCCTTCTTTAAGTGTTTTATAATATCAAATACCTACTTCAGGTAAACAACATTTTTACATCTTATCACAATTTATTATTTCTTAAGAGAAAAACATGCATTTATTACCATATTTTATTTCTTAACTGAAAACCTCTGACACTAAAATTCTGCCGCACAAAACGATCCACTGTTTACTATTATGGGCACTCATTATTATTCTAAAAAACATAAATAAATCATTATTTTAAAATATAAGAAAAACCTACAATTTGGAGAATTCCCCAGTTTCCAATGAATTCTAATTACCTATTCTCAAATCCCCAGTATTAATATCTATAGGGAATTTGAAAAGACCCTGTTAGCAGTTTTATTTAATTCCCACTCTAACAGTCCTGATTACAGATTTATTTAAAATCTACCTTTACCTCTAATTTCCACAGCTTGGGGTATGAGCCCTGGAATTAGATTGTTCTTGCCTACCAAGTTGTCCAGGATTTTATAAACCCATGTCCAAAATTTCACTTCTCCATGACTTTGTTGTGAGAATGCATAGTAGTAGTATTTTGAGTACATCTTTCTATACATATACCAAAATGAAATAATTAACTAATTCATACACAAACCATGACAACAAAAACCACCAAAAGTCATATGAAACAAAATATATGGTCAAATTCCCACTCTCCTAAGGGAAACCCTGATAAAGCTAATTTACATTTTAGACTTGTAGTATCTAAATGAGAAATATATATGGATACCTTTTATCTTTTAACACTTCTAATATATAATCCAGTAATCCAGATAAGGTTATTATCAGGCAATTATTTCCATGTAATGAGAAGAGAGAAATGATATAGCTTTTCTCCTCCAATAGCATACTATTGAGACAGAGGGAGGGGGGCAGGGCACAACCCTTAAAGAATGACACAGCCATTGAGAAAAAAATATGACAGAAACTGGTTAGAACCTGTTAGGCCTAAGATGGTGGAAGATTTGACTTCCAGTAGACCTTGAGAGCCTTATTATATGCTTAATGTAATAAGCATATGTAATATGCATGTGCTAAATGACACACCCACAGGTGCCATGACAGTTCCTCCTCCTGGCATTACCAACCCAAGTGCAAACAACACACTTCCTTCCATTATCATAAAGGAGTGTTGCCAGCTCTTAAACTTAATATAAAAGAAATCATGCAGCATATACTATTTCTGTGTCTGAATTCTATCATTCAGTGTTATGGCTTTGAAATATATTCACATTGTTGCATGTATCACCACACTCATGTTACTGTAGCTTTTTCCACAATCTAGTTGTCTATTCTATGGCTCATTGGCATGGATTATGCCCAGTTTGTATAAGGCTGCTACAAACATCTTTGTACATGTCCTATTCGTAGGTTAATGCACTCAGTTTTGTTTCATTTACACGTAGGAGTGGAAATTCTGAGTCATAGAGCAGTTATTTGTTTGGCTTTGGTAGATACTGTAGTTTTCCAAAGTAGATGTATCAGTTTAAACTCCCACCAGCAATATGTGTGAGTTCTGATTGCTCCACACTTTCTCCAAAACTTGTTCTTGTCATTTAAAAAAAAAAATCTTAGCCATCTGGTGGATTTGTAATGTTATATGTCATCATGGCTCTAATTTGCATTTTCCTAAAGATTGCTGTGATTTTGAGCACATTTACATATGCTCATTATCCATTTGGATATCTTTGTTTATGAAATGCCTGCTTAAGCCCTCTATCCTTTCTTAAAATTAGGTCGTCTGCATTTTACTTAATAATTTGTAGGAGTTATTTATATATTCTGGATATAATTCTTTTGTTGGATGTGTATACAGCAAGTACAGTTTCCCATTCTTTGAATTCTCTTTTAACGTACCATTCTTTCTTGATTCTCAGATCCTTATTTCTGGATTTATTTTCTTTCTTAGAGTACATCCTTTATACAGTCTTGTGCTGATAATTCAATTGATTGTAAGTCCTCTCTGTTTTTGTTAACCTGTAAAGGTCTTTTATTCTTATTTTTAAAAATTATGTTGTTTCACAGTTCTTAAGAGTGTTCTCCCCAGTGCCCTGGCTTCTGGCTTCTGTCTTGGCCTTGGTAAAGTTTACTGTTGCCCCAGTTGATGTCCCAGCCTTATCTTTGTAGACATCTTCTCAAATTTCACTATTATATGATGTGTTGGGAAATTAGCTTTTATCCTTCTTGAGATATTCTGTATTTTTTAAATCTGAGAAATTGGTATCATTTATTAATTCTAGAAAGTTCTCTGGTATCATCTCTTTGAATATTGCCTCACCTCAGCCTTGAACCAGTCTCCCAATTTCTCTTGCTCTAACTCTAATTAAATAAATATTATGCCTTCTTAAACTGATCTGAATGTCTTTTAACATCTCTTTTATACTTCCTATCATCTTTTTTTGCTGCATTCTGGGTGATGACTTAAGAACTACTATCCCCACAATTTTTTCTTCTGTTGTGCTTAAACATTTTAAAATTATTACTTCTTTTCTAATATTTTTATGTTTGTTTTGTATTCTTACAAGGACAAGACCATTAGAATAAGTTTCCGTTTCAGATTGTCAATCAATATACAAGACACATTAGGCTTACCCAGTACCAAGTTTCATTACCTTAGTAAAGAGTAAAAAGTAGGAAGAACCAGGTGGGGTTGGGGTCCCGGTTTGAGGTAGTGTGGTCAGGGCAGGTATTTGTATGAAACCTGAATGAAGTGAGGGACTGACCTGTGTAGATATTTGAGCAAAAAGCTTTTCCTGGTGGAGAGAAACCAAGGCAAAGGCCTGGAGGCAAGACCGTCCTGTCCTGTCTGATGAACAGTGAGGAGGCCAGCACGACTTTCGCACGCTGAGAAAGGGGATAAGAAGTCAGAGAAGTAACATGAACAGATCCTGTAGGGCTTTGTAGATCACGTTAAGAATTTTGGCTTTTACTCTGAGTGAGATGGGAAGCAACTGTGGTGTGAAATAATATACGTTTTAATGGATCTTTCTGACTGACTACTGTGTTAAAAATAAACTGATTGGTAGCAAGAGCAGGAATGGGGAGAATGGTTACAGGGTTACTGCGGAAACCCAAGAAGAGATGATTGAACTTGGGTCACACTGGTAGCCCAGTAGAAAGCAGTAACAAGTGGTAAAACTGTGCAAATATTTTGATGGTAAAATCAAAAGGGTACTTTCATTCTGTTAGACTCAGTTTCTAGTATTCCAGCCTATCAGGATATATTCAGATCCTAATTCTGACTCTTCCTTCCCAGGAATTTTACATACCCTTTTCCCTTTTGAAGTAACTTGTAACTTAAGACTTTGGATAAACATCCAGAAGTTTCATTAATGTTGACTTTGATCTTAAAACAAAAACTTTTTATATTAACGTCTTGGTTTATAAGAGCCAAACACACCGCAAAGAACACTCCTTTCTTCATTTCTCACTCCCTTTCCATCCCCTTCCCAAAACTGTTTGATTCAGTTAGGAAGAGGGCAGCACTGATCATTGGAGGTCTTGGCATCTAGCTATGCAGCCCCATCATCCTGTGAAATCTGGTCATCGTGCTCAGCACTGTAGGTCCCTGGCTGCAGGGAACAGGGTGAGGAGGTAAAGAGGCCTCTTCTCCTGGCTTCTTTAACACAGGTAGCCTCTTCCTTAATAGCTAAGAATTCATTTCAATCCTAGCTAAAGAATATCTTAGCTGTTACAGGAAGATAGTTATTAAACGTGACAGAGAACATACACACACGCAAAAGAAAATTTATTTTCAACCTCCCAAAATCTTCCATAGATGAACATGAAGTTTATTACACCTTTCAAATTCAAGAGAGCTGGAAGCACAGTACATAAAAGGAATTACATTGTTAGAAATGTTATATATAATTTCCACTAGAAAGCTCTGGATGATTTACGACCAAACTAAGACATACATTCTCTAGATTTTCTAATCAAAGAACTGTACCTACTAAAAGCACAGATTTAATTGTTCTCATATACCAAATAAAAATACTAGCCTTTCACTATTATTTGAAAAATAACAAACTGGCCAATGAGTTCTATGAGTTTGCCAAGGTTGTTGAGAAAGGATTCTCAGTGGACTTCAATAATCAAATATGGGGACATAAACTTTTAAAAGTTCTTGTTCTTATGGGCACAAATAAGCAAAATAGATAAAAGTTAAACCATCTCAGAAAATTTTAGAAATCATAAATAACAATATATTACCACATCAAATCCCTAAATAATCCTTAGTGTATTGGAAATCAGGGTTCATTTCCACTGAAAAAGGAAGAAAAAAAAGATACAAAAAGTAAGCTAAATCAGAAATATAAACATTGTATGAAAGATTTCTAACTGTAATTTTTTTCTGTTGAAAAGTTTTTCATGATTTGTTATCTTCAGAAACTCTTTAGTACTAAACCAATGAATAATTTCTATACATAATGTAAAATAATTATGAGATCACGTAAATTTTTGTATAGAGTACAACCTGTGAACCAAGTCCAAAGTTGGCAATTAAATTCCTGTATAATTCTCTGTCTCTTCATTTTGTTAGAGGCAAAATAATGTTGTACCTGTATACTTAATACATAAATAATAAATAAATGAAATGGCTTTCCTACTATCCTAATAAACATTTATCTAAAGAGTTATCTAGTGTACAGTACATAAAATAATAAGGCATATTATCAGATCTTCGGTGATATTGCAGTAATGAACTCTGGTTATTAGGAGACATGGGAGAAAGTAATGGAAAATTCCTGTAACTAACAATGGCTTTGGCTGTCAAGTCTCAAACACACTTACTCACCATGTATTTCTAAAACAAAATAAAAATGTGAAGTCAAACTCATTTCCACAGCTCCAAGGGAATCAGATAAGAAACCTGATTATTTTAGATCATTCTCAGATCTAATTTTTTTTTGTTATTTTTAACAGTAACGATGGTAACACTAAAACGAGGTAAAACAAATTGAGAAAAATGAAAATATTTGGTGGGCTTTTATTTTCAATTGGTTTTACTCGGAAACTAAAATACAAAATTAATTTCCAATTGCTTAATTGTCAGCAGTGGGAATGAGAACCACAAAAAGTATGCACATTAAATAAACATGTCCTAAGTAACAATAAAACAATGCACATAGATTTTGGCACAGCAGAATAGACTATGTGAATTCCATATCACAGGTTGCTCTTTAAGTTTTACCTGTTAAAACTTTTAAGGTTGTTTTTTCCTTTGCAGTGGCCAGTCAAGTTTCTTCTGGGGTCCACTGGGGAATAGCTGTTTTTTCAGCTAGAAGCCTAGGCTTGCTTTTCCATTGTGAACATTTATGTTCACTGCCCAAGTGGCTTCAGTCACATCTCATTATTTTTGACGTTTTTCATTTTTGAAAATTTCTGTAAGAAAAAAAGATTAAGCTGGGTCCATCAGAAATATGCATTAGAAATAGGAAAGACACTACTTGCTTTCAAACACTGTCTGTAGGAAACTCACATGCATATATGGTTTTTTTTTTGACAACTAATTGAGAACAAAATAAGAAGAGCCAAAAAAACCAAAAAACCAAAAAAACCCCAAGGAACTAATGCAAACCCTTCAGAAACAAAGTAGATATTTCTGCGAGATAATACCTTAAATTTATAAAGTGTTTTTCAGTTTACAAAATGCTTTTCTTTGCATTTTAGTTTATCCTTATAAAAACTCTATTTTCTAGGTAATGTAAGGTAAAAAAACTGAACTTGAGGTGTAGTTAAGAGAGACTTGCTGAGCAATCACACAGCTAGTAAGAGGCTGGAGCTTGATTGTGTTCTAAAAAATGTCTGATTGCAGACCCATTACCTCAGCTGTGACACAATGGTATGGAATGAAGCCCAAACCTAGTGGAGTTCTAAAGATGGCAGAGGAGAAAAGGGTACCTATAATGTTAAACTGAAGAAAAGCAACAGGCCTCGAGCATAAGTTGTACGATCTCTAGCTTCTAATGAACATATACACAGACTTGACATTAACACATCATGTCACACTTGCAAGGAAAGCAAGCTACATTGCAGAGAGGAATTCTGTCTGTGTTCAGGGAAGACAGACATTTCTTTCCATTATGGCTTTGTGGAACATGGGTGGTTTAAGAAAAGAACTCTAATAGCATGAACTATAATGGTCAAGAGGTACAGAAGACTGATCATTACTTTCACTCGCCCACACCTCATTGTACTAGTGATATGTTAAGTGCTAGCCACGTGGACCTGGAGAGGAGCCCTCTGAGGCTCATACCCTTGAGCGCTCATTAGCCTATGACTTCCTCCCTGTCTCCCTCCCTTCTCCTCTTCTTCCTTCCTTTCTTCCTCCCTTCCTCTCTCTTTTCCTCCCTCTTCCTCTTCTTCCCTTCCTTCCTTCCTTCCTTTTCTACTACACACTGGCTCTATATAACCTTAAGGAAGTTAACTAACTTTTACGTACCTTATTTCCTCATCTTTGAAAACAAGAGGGGGGAAGGGATAATAATGCTTATTTTATAGGGTTATGACAAAGATTAAATGAGTCAATAAATGTAAAGAGTTTTATATTTTACAATAAAGAGGTTTACTGTCTCACCAACTGTTAGCTATTTTTACCATATGTGTGAAATATAAAGACAAAATATACAGTTTCGTGACCTCTGAGGAGCTCATAGAATAACTGGAGAAGAAAGGGGATGTCAAAGCAGAAAGAAGTAGAACTTCTCAGCACATCATGTTAATTCCCCTAAACAGCCTGAATTTACTTTCCTCTGTTAACATCTCCCCTCAGTGCTAAGTGGTGCTGGGGGCTGGGAGGTGGGGTCCAATGAGAGGAAGATCGCCTGGATCCCATGCTTTCCTTGATTTCATTCTCTCTCCTCATCATCCAGTATCCCCAACTGCTGCCTTTAGATTTTCAGGTCTTTCTTTTATCACAAACAGCAATAAAACTACACACTGTAGAATGTATATTACAGCTGAAAGAACACAGGATTTTTAGGCAGTATGCCCAGATTTAATTCCCACTTCTACCATTTACTATCTTTGTGCCTTTATCTGCATAAAGGGATAACAACCGAATTTTCCCCTCACAGCGTTGCTTTTCCTGAGGGGAGAGGTGGGGAGGGCAAATGAAATAGATATATTGTAGTACAGAGACACAATCTGAAGAACTCCATCTGACTCCTGATTCTAAGACACACTCGCTGCACATCTTGAGGAATCTCTGAATTCCATTTTCTTACCAATGAACGAGCTTTGGTAGTAATAACTTAATCACAGAGTTGAGGAAACATCAAATGAAATAAAGGACCTGCAAGTGCTTTGTAAAACGTAAAGTGCAACAGAAATATTACTTGCTATTACTAGCTCATATTCACATAAAACTGTTATAAGCCTGTAGTTTGAAAGTTCAATCTGTCATCTTGACAGTTATTAGTCTCACTCTCCCTTGTCAATAAACTGATTTAAGATAGTACAGGGTTAAGCAGAAAAATGGGAGGTGAGGGAGTAGAATAATTAGATTATCTCAATATAAAATAATAGGATTTAAACAATCTTAGTTTTGGAAGGGACCTTATAAGTTGCCTCTCCCTGCCTGATCTAGCCCAATCTTCCACCCAGGGTAGGGATCCCCTAAATAACGCCTGTGCTTTAGTGGTCAGCAAAGCTGACTTCACATTGCATAGAAACTTTGTTCTTTATTGCATTAACTCTCAAGAAATCTCAAAATGTGAAAGAACTGATTTCTCTGACAATTATTTAGGTTTGAAAATTCAAATTGATATAAAGTCCTCAAATCTTTTGGCATTCATCGACCACTCCTTTGGAAATGTCACAAACTTAATTTGGAGGTGATGTTTCTTACTTTGAATTGAATATTGACTGATTACTTTTGAATATTCATGGTTACTTAGATGATCATATTAACTGAGGGACATGGAATCATGTACACTCAGTTCCAGGAGATCAAGCCAAATACTTCAAAGAAGAACAGATAGAGAATGAAGTTTTATTTTGTTTCGTTTTGTTTTTCTCTCTAAAATGTATTCTTTGATAGTAAAAGTGTCCTTCCATAGTGAAAATCTATATCTTTGTAAGAACAGACTACTGTTTAATCCACAAAATTAAGCTTTAAAAATACCATAAAATTAGATGAGTAATTTTTTGAACAAGAGTATTAAGTCAAAGAAAATCTCCGTTTCATCTTATTTTTGAGGAATCCAGTTCAGCTATATCTAAAAATGCTTTACATTCTCTTATAAAGCTGGTGTTTCCTAAACAGTTACTTGAACCAAGGCTAGTCACACCCTACATTTTCCCTTTTGGGAACTTTGAGTGCCACTGTCCTCAAATTGCTCAACCTGATGGTGAACAGTAAAACTTGCAGTAAGCACATCTACCTGCTTTAGGAAGCAGCTTGTTTGTGAAACTTCCTGAAATCTCTTCCAAACATTTTCAACTGAATTTTCATCCATGTACCCATTTTAATATTTGTAACCATCCTCTAGTTTCTTTCCTTTAGCATCTTTTGTAACTAAGTTATTGGTTGAGATTGAAAAAACAAATGATACAAGTTAATAGCTGCTTTATTCTTCTTCTCATCTGTGGTGGTTACAAGATATTACATCATTTTTCAAAGATGACTCGTATATTTATACCCCTGGCAACTGTTTTTGCATGTTTGATAAGTGTCATACATTATCCGTCCAGTACAGAATGGGAGTTTGGGGTTCATTTCGCTATTCAAGAAATATTTATTGAGAACCCACAGTAAGCCAGGAACTCTTTTAAGTCTAAAGATAGAGCAAATGGATAAAAATTCCTGTCCTCATGGTGCCCTCATGTGGGGAAAGTGGCTCACAATCAAAATAAAGAAGCAAAGTGTGTAGCATGTTAGCTGGCATAAGGGAGATTGGTAGTCCCAGATAAAGAGATTACAATTTTAAATAAGGTGTGTATGGAAGGAATCACTGAGAAGGTAATGGCTAAGGAAAGACCTAAATGAGACAAAGATAAAAGCCATGTAGATCTCTGGGGGGAAGACTATACCACTTAGAGAAAATAGCCTGTGTTGGTGTTGAAGATGGAGCACCCCTAGTGTTTCTGAGGAACAGTGGGAAGCCAATGTAGCTAGAATAGAGAGAAAAGAGAAGTAGAGAGACCACTGGAGGACTTTGAAGAAAAGAGTTACATGACATGACTAAGGTTTTACCACATTCACTCTGGCTGTCATGTTGAGAATGGACAATATTGAGGCAAGGGCAGAAGAAGATTGACTGGTTAGGAAGCCAATAACAAGAATCCAGATGAAAAATGATGGCTTGGACTAGGTTGATAGCAGTGAACAAGGTAAAAAATAGACAAATTCTAGATACTGTTTGAGGATAAAGCCAATAGGGTTTGCTGATGGAGTGGGTGTGATGAAGAGAAGGGGAGAAGAAGAGACAGGTTGTTCACAATTCTTCTACTGCATTACCTTTCAAAGTGTCGTCAAAGATCCCTGTATCACAATCACCCAAAAAACACGTTGAAAGCAATTCCTAGTTCCTTTCTCAGAACTTCTGAATCAGATTCTCTAGAGCAGAGGTTAGCAAACTTGTCCTCTAGAGGGCCAGACAGTAAAAAATTTAGACTTTGCATACGGTCTCTGTCAAAACTACTCAGTTCTGCTGATACAGCACACAAGCAGCCACAGGCAATGTGTAAATGAATAAGCATGGCTGTGGTCCAATCAAACTTTATATAAACATTGAAATTTGAATTTCAAATAATTTTCATGTGTCAGAAAATATTCTTTTTTTTTTTCAACTTTAAAAAAAAACACAAATATTTTTAGCTTGGGGGCAGTACAATAACAGGCAATGGGACAGATTTGACCCACCACCAGAGGTTGCCAACCCCACTCTAGAGAGCACATCCCAAGAATATGTATTTTTAACATACTCATTAAGTGAATTTTTATGCGCAAGAACTTAGAGACTCACTGAGATAAATTTTGCAAGTCATCAGTTCCTTTTTGCTTTGCTTAATTCATTGATCAAAATAAAGATGGGTCTCAAGAATGAAGTAAGAACCAGAATTGACTGAAATAATGGATTAAAAAAAAGATTGTCACTTGCCAATAAGAAAAAAGTTTAGGAAAAAAAAGGAAAGGAAATTTAAAACGATGACATTGAAGTTATTAATAAGGAAAATTAGGAAATTGGGGAGAGGCTCAAGAACTTATTATTTATAGGAAAACTCTACAGTTTCAAGAAATGCGTTTACCATTAAAAAGGATCAATCAATGATTTGCACGTGACTCCATAAAGGTGAAAGGCAGAGGTCACCATATCGATCCAATCCCTTGTTCTACCCAAGTTAAGATACTGTCACTGGTCTTAAGAAAAATATTATTTTGCCATGTGAAAGAATAGCACCTATCGTAATTTGCACTCCATGCACAGAGCTCCTGTCTCCTGTAGGAGCCCTGTATCAGGTCTCAGTTGTTATGGGTTTACACCATGACATCTCTTTTTCTGTTGTATCATCTAATGCTTCAATTGCTTTTCTTTCTAGTATTGCACACAAATCATAAAATCACATGGGAGAAATAAGAAAAAAGATATTTACTTAAACAGACTTGTTAATCATAATCATACTGCTGAAATAATGATCATTCTGGGCTTAAAATAATTGATTTTGTTTCTTCATTTGGTGTCTCTCAACTTTATCTCTACTTTGCTGCCACAATCTTTGCTGATGATCTTCTTTGTCTCAAGATTTAACTCACCAAAGTTTTATTTCTGAGACTGAATCAAACAGAAATTGACAATTTTTATTTTAGAGAAAATAATTTTTAATAAACTCAAATGCAGTTTCAAGTCTGAATAGATAGACCTAAAACTATTAGCAAATAGCTTTTGAAGTTTTCAAAGAACTTATTGGTGAAAAAAATAATTTCATAAGTATCTAGCGAGCATTATGAAAAAAATGAGTAGTAATGAGAAGAGAAAGGAAATGAAGAGTAAGACTTCAACTAGGCTATCTCAGTAAGGTGTCTTGGTCTCATATGCCTAACTCCTAAAGCTGAAAGATATATTTCTTCAAATTTCTAATAGATTCCTTTATAAACTAATATGAGACATGGTTAATATTATGCCACAGCAATCAATATGCAGTAGGTGCTAAATGAAGGCTATAATAATAATAAGAATAATTTTCTAGTGTCTACAGTCTCATTATAGAATTTCATGTGAGGCAGGTATTTTTATCTTTATTTTACAGATAAAGAAACAAAATCCCAAAGAAATTCAACATTCTTTGACTTAGAGTTTGGTCTTGGGTCTGTCTGGTGGCAAAGCCTGCACATTTCCTCTATACCCCACCATCTCGCCGAATGTTTCCCTAGGGGATAATGTTCCTGTCCAGCCACAGACTGAGGAAAGAACAAAGTGGAAAGAAAAGAAAAGAAAAAGGTTGCATTGCCTGGAGAGTTGTTTTTCCCTTTCAATGTGGTATATTGTTTTGCTTTATAATTAACATTCTGCTGATGAGATCTCCCATTGGTGAAGGCTGACGAGTCAGATTTTCCAAGAAAAGCAAGCACTGCAGGAAATAAATTAATCTCTAGGGAAGATGAGGGGCAAGGCTGTCAGTGCTCACACAACTGCCTAATAGGAAATGATATTTCAGAATTGTTCAAAGAATGAAATGACTGCGGTTCTTCTTCCAGCATATTCTTAAACATTTAAGCCTTCCAAAAGGAGGGAAATAGGTTGCTATAAAACGAAGAACAATCTTATAACGTTTTACTTTAGGCTGTCAGTATTTCTAAACTGAAAACAGTATTCCTTGGAAATGTAAGGGAAATTCTACTGGTGTCATTATTTTGTTTACATTATGAAAAATCTGCATTGACGTTAAGTAGAAGAACAAAAGATATACCAGATTTTAGGCTTACCAGTTTGAAATTATCCAATATCTTAAACAATGATTTATTTAGTCCTTAGGAGTAAAAGTAATTATTGTGCTTAGAATTATACATTATCTAGAATAACAGTGAATTATTGAAGTCCACATTTTTTAAAATTGAGAAACAAGGATACATTTTATTATTTCTAAAGTACCAAACTTTTTTTTTTTTGGCGGTACGCGGGCCTCTTACTGTTGTGGTCTCTCCCGTTGTGGAGCACAGGCTCTGGACGCGCAGGCTCAGCGGCCATGGCTCACGGGCCCAGCTGCTCCGCGGCATGTGGGATCTTCCCAGACTGGGGCACAAACCCGTGTCCCCTGCATCAGCAGATGGACTCTCAACCACTGTGCCACCAGGGAAGCCCTAAAGTACCAAACTCTTGATAACAGATATTCAGTCATTCAGTCAAGGTCTTTAAAATAGAACATTGTCTAATTCTCAAAATAGTTTTAATAGAGAAGTGCCTTATGCTTTGTTTCCCATGATAAAGGAAAATCAGAGGTTTAAACATTAAGGTTGAGAGTGCCCTTGTCCCTGTGGTGAGCCACAGCCACCCCCTGACTCTGCAGGAGATCCTCCAACACTAGCAGAAAGAGCAATGATCTGATTCAGCTGAGAATCACCAGCAAAAATAGAAGCATTTAGCAGGAGAAGCTATTAAACACTGCTCTAGAGAAGGCACTAGTTAAACTAGCGTTTAAAAGAAGCCTGGGAGAAACCTTCAAGATGGCAGAGGAGTAAGACGTGGAGATCACCTTCCTGCCCACAAACACATCAGAAATACATCTACGTGTGGAACAACTCCTACAGAACATGTACTGAACGCTGGCAGAAGACCTCAGACTTCCCAAAAAATATATATATTTTTTCCTTTTTCTCTTTTTGTGTGTATGTGTATGATTCTTTGTGTGATTTTGTCTGTATAGCTTTGCTTTTACCATTTGTCCTAGGGTTCTGTCTGTCCTTTTTTTTTTCAGTACAGTTTTTAGTGCTTGTTATAATTGGTGGATTTGTTTCTGGTTTGGTGGCTCTCTTCTTTCTTTCCTTTTTTTAAAATTACATTTAATTTTTTTATTTTTAATAATGTTTTATTTTAATAACTTTATTTTATTTATTTTCTTTCTTTCTTTCTTTTTTTCTCACTTTTCTTCTGAGCTGTGTGGCTGACAGGGTCTTGATGCTCTGGCCAGGTGTCAGGCCTGTGCCTCTGAGGTGGGAGAGCTGAATTCAGGACACTGGTCCACCAGAGACCTCCCAGATCCACGTAATACCAAACAGCAAAAGCTCTCCCACAGATCTCCAGCTCAGCACTAAGCCCAGGCTCCACTCAACGACCAGCAAGCTACACTGCTGGACACCCTATGCCAAAAAACTAGCAAGACAGGAGCACAACCCCGCGCATTAGCAGAGAGGCTGCCTAAAATCATAAAAAGGTCACAGACATCCCAAAACACACCACCGGATGTGGTCCTGCCCACCAGAAAGACAAGATCCAGCCTCATCCATCAGAACACAGGCACTAGTCCCCTCCATCAGGAAGCCTACACAACCCACTGAAACAACCTTAGCCACTGGAGGCAGACACCAAAAACAACGGGAACTACGAACCTGCACCTGCAAAAAGGAGACCCCAAACACAGTAAGTTAAACAAAATGAGAAGACAGAGAAACACACAGCAGATGAAGGAACAAGGGAAAAACCCACCAGACCAAACAAATGAAGACGAAATAGGCAGTCTACCTGAAAAAGAATTCATAGTAATGATAGTAAAGATGATGCAAAATCTTGGAAATAGAATGGAGAAAATACAAGAAATGTTTAACAAGGACCTACAAGAACTAAAGAGCAAACAAATAATGATGAACAACACAAGAAATGAAATTAAAAATTCTCTAGAAGGAATCAATAGCAGAATAACTGAGGCAGAAAATGGATAAGTGACCTGGAAGATAAAATAGTGGAAATAACTACTACAGAGCAGAATAAAGAAAAAATAATGAAAAGAACTGAGAACAGTCTTAGAGACCTCTGGGACAACATTATAGGAACCAACATTCAAATTATAGGGGTCTCAGAAAAAGAAGAGAAAAAGAAAGGGACTGAGAAAATATTTGAAGAGATTATTTCCTATATTCCTGCCCTAATATAGGAAAGGAAGTAGTCAATAAAGTCCAGGCAGGGCAGAGAGTCCCATACAGGATAAATCCAAGGGGAAACATGCCAACACATATTAATCAAACTATCAAAAATTAGATACAAAGAAAAAATATTAAAAGCAGCAAGGGAAAAACAACAAATAACATACCAGGGAATCCCCATAAGGTTAACAGCTGATCTTTCAGCAGAAACTCTGCAAGTCAGAAGAGAGGGGCAGAACATATTTAAACTGATGAAAGGGAAAAACCTACAACCAATATAACTCTACCCAGGAAGGATCTCATGCAGATTCAACAGAGAAGTTAAAACCTTTACAGAAAAGCAAAAGTTAAAAGAATTAAGCACCACCAAACCAGCTTTACGACAAATGCTAAAGGAACTTCTCTGGGCAGGAAACACAACAGAAGGAAATGACCTACAATAACAAACCCAAAACAAGTAAGAAAATGGTAATAGGAACATACATATCAATAATACCTTAAATGCAAATGGATTAAATGCTCCAACCAAATACTTAATGATCAAGGGATCAATCCAAGAAGAAGATATAACAATTATAAATATTTATGCACCCAACATAGGAGCACCTCAACACATAAGGCAAAGGCTAACAGCCATAAAAGGGGAAATCAACAGTAACAGAATTATAGTAGGGGACTTTAACACCCAATTTCACCAATGGACAAATCATCCAAAATGAAAATAAATAAGGAAACACAAGCTTTAAATGATACATTAAACAAGATGGACTTAATTGATATTTATAGGACATTCTATCCAAAAACAACAGAATACACTCTCTTTTTGGGAGGCAGCAAAAGCAGTTTTAAGAGGGAAGTTTATAGCAATACAATCGTACCTCAAGGAACAAGAAATTTCTCAAATAAACACCCTAACCTTACACCTAAAACAATCAGAGAAAGAAGGGCAACAACAACAAAAAAAAAACCCAAAGTGAGCAGAAGGAAAGAAATCATAAATATCAGATGAGAAATAGATGAAAAAAATGATGGAAACAATAGCAAAGATCAATAAAACTAAAAGCTGGTTCTTTGAGAAGATAAACAAAATTGATAAACCATTAGCCAGACTTAATTAATGCACAGAAATCTCTTGCATTCCTATTTACTAATGATGAAAAATCTGAAAGAGAAATAAAGGAAACACTCTCATTTACCATTGCAACAAAAAGAATAAAATAACTTTTGTCTACCTAAGGAGACAAAAGACCTGTATGCAGAAGACCTGTATGCAGAAAACTGTAAGACACTGATGAAAGAAATTAAAGACCATACAAACAGATGAAGAGATATACCATGTTCTTGGATTGGAAGAATCAACACTGTGAAAATGACTATACTACCCAAAGCTGAATAGCCAAAGCAATCTTGAGAAAGAAAAATGGAGCTGGAGGAATCAGGCTCCCAGACTTCAGACTATACTACAAAGCTATGGTAATCAAGAGAGTATGGTACTGGCACAAAAACAGAAATATATATCAATGAAAGGATATATAAGATAGGACAGAAAGGATAGAAAGCCCAGAGATAAACCCACGCACATATGGTTACCTTATGTTTGATAAAGGAAGCAAGAATATACAATGGAGAAAAGACAGCCTCTTCTTGCAAATCAAAACTACAATGAGGTATCACCTCACACCAGGTGGAATGGCCATCATCAAAAAATCTACAAACAATAAACACTGAAGAGGGTGTGGAGAAAAGGGAACCCTCTTGCACTGTTGGTGGGAATGTAAATTGATACAGCCACTATGGAGAACATTATGGAGGTTCCTCAATAAACTAAAAATAGATCTACCATATGACCCAGCAATCCCACTACTGGGCATATACTCTGAGAAAACATAATTCAAAAGGAGTCATGTACCACAATGTTCCTTGCAGCTCTATTTACAATAGCCAGGACATGGAAGCAACCTAAGTGTCCATCATCAGATGAATGGATAAAGAAGATGTGGCACATATATACAATGGAATATTACTCAGCCATAAAAAGAAACGAAATTGAGTTATTTGTAGTGAGGTGGATGGACCTAGAGTCTGTCATACAGAATGAAGTAAGTCAGAAAGAGAAAAACAAATACCGTATGCTAACACATATATATGGAATCTAAAAGAAAAAAAAGAAAAAAATGTTTCTGAAGAACCTAGGGGCAGGACAGGAATAAAGATGCAGATGTACAGAATGGACTTGAGGACACAGGGAGGGGAAAGGGGAAGCTGGGATGAAGTGAGAGATTGGTATGGACTTATATATACTACCAAATGTAAAATAGCTAGTGGGAAGCAGCTGCATAGCACAGGGAGATCAACTCGGTGCTTTGTGACCACCTAGAGGAGTGGGATAGGGCGGGTAGGAGGGAGATGCAAGAGGGTGGAGATATGGGATATATGTATATGTCTAGCTGATTCACTTTGTTATAAAGCAGAAACTAACACACCATTGTAAAGCAATTATACTCCAATAAAGATGTTTAAAAATAAGATTGAATTAAAGCTCAGTATGAAGACTTCTTTACCTTCCTATAAATGCATTCTTTCTTTCTAGCTTCCATCTTGACCTCGGTGAAGAGCTTTTCCATGGAGCTTGTTTCCTGTTACCTGTTTAATTTACCATAATAAGAATGTCCCTAAATGTCATGAATCATTTCTATGTGGGTCTTACTTACAGGTGAACAACAGC
Organism: Neophocaena asiaeorientalis asiaeorientalis; assembly: GCF_003031525.2. NCBI lineage: Eukaryota > Metazoa > Chordata > Mammalia > Artiodactyla > Phocoenidae > Neophocaena > Neophocaena asiaeorientalis. The sequence goes on along the minus strand of NW_020174698.1, from coordinate 8,630,613 downwards.
GCCATGACTCTATGATATCAGAATAGGCCATGTAATCACATGCTTTCAGAATTGACAGGGCACAAAAATTTCCTGGGGTACCTCTTATTTTGATGAGGGAAATATAACTCAGAAAAATAAAATGGCCTGTGAAAGACTGCACATCTAGGATGCACAGAGCTGGGACTAGACCTTATGGTACCTGTTTTTGTTTTCTGGCCCAGGGGTCTTCTCACTACTTGACAAGTCTAATTAATGGAGGATGAGTCTAAAGATGTAAGAATAATTAGAATATAGTGGAAGCTTCAAAAGCAAGGAAATTCCATTAGAGAATGTTGATCAGGAGAATATAAAATTTACTAAGTAGACAACATTTATGTAGAGTAAAACCAAATAGGTAAATTTTAAAAGATTATCCTTTCGGGGCTTCCCTGGTGGTGCAGTGGTTGAGAGTCCGCCTGCCAATGCAGGGCCCATGGGTTTGTGCCCCGGTCCAGGAAGATCCCACATGCCGCGGAGTGGCTGGGCCCGTGAGCCATGTCAAAAAAAAAAAAAAAAAAAAAAAAAAAGATTATCCTTTCTGGCAAAGATCGCAGTTTCTAGATAGACACATAAAGAGGAAAAAAGAAAACGGCCTTCTATTTATCCAGTCAGATCACCAGAAGCAATCTCTGCAATTAATGTGTGACCTACATAATAATCAGATCCTTCTCACAACTAAATGATAATCCTCTGATACCAAATGACTTTGGCTAAAGGAAGTCACCCTGCCCACAGTCATGCCCCCTTCTCAAAGGCAGCTGCTTCCAATGATCGACTGAAGCAGGGGCTATAAAAACCTGGTCCCCTCGCCTTAATACAAGACAACTCTGAAGAGCCACGCCAGCTCCAGAGCTCCCTGTGTGATCAGCTGAGGTCTTTCTTGTGACTCTATTATGATTTCACTTCTCCCTCTGTTCAGACCTGCTTTCGTTCCTCTGCCTTATGTGTTGTTCCTGAGAGTACTTCTCAATAAACTTTCCACTTGCAAGTTCATCCTGGGAACTGGACATAAAACAAACAGCTTAAAACAAACATTTGCACTTAACACATGTCATCTACCAACAATAGCACTGTCACTGATTAAACAGGGAAGCTCTGTGCTCTTCCTGAGCTACTGCAGCTGAGTTAAGGAGGGGACGGGGTCCATTAGGGAGGCTCAGGGCTTCCATGTCTCTGCACAATTGTAGTGTTTCTTAGACTCAGAGGACTCAGTGACTCATCTCCAAAAGATTTCTAATCACTTCCCATATCCATAGAATTCATAGAGGAAATTCCCAAGAGGATACAGGTTCTCAAAGGAAAAAAGTACAGACAGAAACTCAGAGACTGCAAGAGCCACATCAGGTGGTCACAGCCAGCACTTTGCAAAATATACTGTCAGGAAGCAAATTTTTCCTTGGCCATCAACTCATAAATATGCAGAAGTTAATTAGCATAGCTATGATTCAACTGGAGTTTATTATGTACTATACTAACTTTAACCTATTTTATCTAAATCTAATGTAGTTGTCAAAATAACCTATGGTGTAGCGCTATTACTAACCCAAGTTTACAAATAAAGAGATAGAGACATGGTACACAGCTGGCGAGTAGGGGAGCCAAGGTTTAAACCCAGCAGTCTTAAGTTCAGACTCCAAAAGTTAACCAATTAATCATCCTACTTTTAAAGAACTGTTCGTTTAGTAATTTAGTAAAACAAAATTTAGTAATTTAGTAAAACAATGTGCAGACTTAATAACAATGTTCCCCAAATAAGACATGGGCCTTGTTGAGTAAGCAGAGTGAATCAGGGACCCAGAGAGGAAGGTCACCCATGAGATCTGGTGAAGCATTTTCACCAGCTTCTTAACTGAAGAGGAGCTGGGAATGACAGCACCAATCCGGAGGTAGAGTTTCCTGTGCTCCTGGCTTCAACAGAGCAAACTCTCATTAGATAACATGTGTTCAGCCATTTACAGCGAATCTTCTAGTTGTCTATGGAGGATTTCAAAATGAAGACTTCCCTTTAGTATAATTATTAGATACATATCTGAGATGGTTCCACTTCATCTAACTGAAAGAATAAGGTCTGGGTGTCTAGAAGGAGCAAAACTGGAGATGCAGCTCCCCTGTCTTAATACGTTTTTTTTGTTTTGTTTTGCTTTGTTTTCTCTGTGATACGCCACAGAGCCTCTAAAACTGCCATTTTCATCCAAAGAGAATTTAGGAAATGACTGACTTATGTCTCAAATTTTAAAAGAGGAGAAAGCTCAGAAAGAGTATGATTTGCTTATCCTGAACTCCAAGGTGGTTAATGAATATTCACAGATGAGCTATCCATTCCAAGTACAGTAAATGTTAAGTACAGATCAAAAGAGGTTTTTTTAAATGAAGAAAATATATAATATTTCACAAGAAAAAAATGAATTTTGAAGAAGTATATTTCTGCTTTACTTTTGTATTTTTATATATGGAATTGTCATTCAATTATAACTCATAATGAAGATAGACTCTATAATTTATTGTAATTTCAAATGGGAAAGCAAGTGAAAATATTGCCCAGATCCACATACTAGGTAATTTTTAAATAAATGCATGTTGAAATTAATGTAAGAAAGGAGATTTCACTTTACTCTCTTGAGTAAAGTTAGTAAGTCTTACTACTAACCATCACTACTAAGTGATGGTTAGTAGAACCATCACTTTAATTTCAGGTCCTCTTTTTTTCTTAAACCATCACTAATAGGCAATAGGTTCAAAGCAGTTTCTGCCCTGGTCCGTAACATACTCTGCACTATTCATTCAGAGCGCAAACTTGGGGCTGTCACATAGCATCCCAGCAAGATGCACACACAGGGGAAGATCAGATAATAAGTTTTCCTATGATTGAAACAAAAACTTTGATCTCAGCAATTGTATTATCTGGTACCTTTTAGGATCCATAATCTTAAGGAAAAAATAGTTTCCAATGAATTAATAACAGCCTGAGACTCAACACAGTGCAGTAATTTTCACTGCAGTAGTTGTTTCTTTTATAGTCACACTTGGTTAGTATTTGAAATTTGGAGGAATTGCAATATGCATGGTTTTCAAAGCCCTTTACAGAATTTCATTTTTATCATTCAGAAAGAGTCAATGAAAAGGCAATAAGAAAAGCTCTATGGGATATTTTTATAGGAGTGTCAGAAGCCAGTAAGTTAACTACATGAAAGAACCCAAATTGTACAGAGTTTCAGCAGAAACACTTCAGAGACTTTATATGTAGTATTTTGACTTTTACATGCCCTGGGAGGAAAAAAGAGTGCTGGCTACAAAATCAAATAAGGAGGGGAAAAGAACAAATCATATGCTTAAGAATAATTACAGTTTCAACTTATCTACAAATGAAATGTGAAGTTTTAAAGATAAAGTATAATGAAATTGAGCTTCTTTGGTGTGTTTAAAATATTGCCAAGAAAGAAAATTCTCATTTCCCGTGCTAACTCATCCAAGATTTCCACAATATGGAAGTTAGTCTGGGTAGCTTAATTGAATGATATCAACTTCTCCACAAGTCCATTTTCTCTTGTTTTGCTTTTAGTAGAGATGAAAAATATCAGATCGCCATCTCTATAAACTAAACTATTATAATTCAAGTCTGCATTAGGTCACTCACCTGACACTTTTAAAATTAAAAGCATCTCAATTATTTTGACCTCTTCTCAAGCCATTAAACCTTCTTGTTAATTTTAGCAAACATTTAAACATATTACTGCCATGATAATAAAAGCAATGTTAAAATAGAACACTTCCTTGGCCATGAAAACCATAAATGAGAAGAAAAATCTAATAACAGCAAACAGTGAACAGACCTATCATCAGTATGAGTGCTTAATACTATGCTTCACTTAAAACTAAATTTCAGTGAGATTCGCAGGTCAGGTCCATCACTTTGACTACGTCATATATTCCAAATAAATGGCAGTAAGAAGCTGTACATTGCGCATCTGTCATAAAGGCAGTCAAAGCCAATATCATGTGGCTTAACGGACCTGTGGTTGCACTGGTGCCTGCTACTGCAGTTTTCCCAGTCTTTCTCTTCTCTTTCTCCAGATCAGCCAAATCATTTTGACAACCAACTGGTACTTTGGAATCCAGGCCAGCTTGACTTGAGTGCAGCTTCTTGGATCTGTCTACATGGAGACTCTGAAATGACATAGGCCGGGTGATTGATTTCACAAGTAAATTATCAGTCCAAACTAAATGTTTCCCGGAGGTAGGACAAGGATAAACATTTATCATATGGCAAGTTATTTCTGTATATCTGAAACAGAACATTCTATATGTCAGAGTGAGTTACAGATTATATCTTCATCAACCTATTTTGGTAATCTAGGTGTTGAATTTTTTAGGCAATCTAAGTGACTAAAATAAGAAGTCATCTCAGACACAGAATATCATCTTCAGAGACCATTTGTGTATATTACTTTCTTCTTGTGGAGCTTATAAAATATTTTTATTTACAACTTTTTCACTCAGTTTTTATTCTTATAGTTTGGTAATCCAGCATTTCATTACATATTACATAATTATTTATTATATAATGAACAGGATTCATTTGTATTATCTGTACCTTTTATATTATAAAACTAATCATAATATTTACTTTAAAATAACCCACATTTTTACCAGCGTTATACAAATTTGATAAAGCTCCTCTAGTCAATTTTGGAATGATAATTCATCCTAACAATGAATTATTAAGGCAAAACATCAATGGACTCTAAAACACATCTCACATATAAGAAATGTCATCGTGTTTGATGTAGTACTGACATATTGTATTCTTCAAAAGAATCGTCAGATAGGAACAAACACGAAAGACCTAAAAAGGAAACTGAACTTTCAGCACACTGCTTCATAGCGAAATTCAGAATAGAAGTTTTTCAGTTTGAATCTGATTACAAAATATTCAGATTCATAGAGTCAAAAGTAGCCAGTGAATTTTGGCCATCCACACTAGCCATTTTGGTTCACTAAAGGGTAGCATAATGAACAACTTTCCTTAAGTTTCTCTTACAGACTGTGTACAGCATTAAATTCATTAAATATTCATTAAAAGCTTGAATCAAAGGCTTTTAAAGCTTGGAAAGAGCCAATAAGGAAATTAGGGTCCAGAATGATTAAACAATTTACCCAAATTAATAGAATGAACAGTGCCACGCCTCAGGGATATGTCTCCCAACCCTTAGTCCAGTGTTCTTCCCATCACTCTGTGATCCATTTGTTCATTTATTCATTCAATGTGGTGGACCAGTTGCACTCATGGCCCCAATTCTTCACTTCTCTCTGTATACATGTCCTTTCTGTGTAATCTTGCAGTACCCTCCTACTGTGACTTTTGACTTGTCCATGTGACTTTTTCTGGACCAACGGAATACTGACACATGTGACACAGAGAGTTGAAAGATGCTTGCACAATTGCTTTTGCTCATTCTTGTCCTTCCCCTGTGCCATGAGAACATGCCTAGACTAGTCTTCTGGAGGTTGAGCAGGACAGAAAACAGAATCATGTTACCCTAGTCATCCAAGCTAAGACAACCAACAGCCAGAAGAGACTCAGATATTTGGGCAAACCCAACCCAGATCAGCTAAAACTAGTTCAGGTCAGCTGAACCCCAGAGCCTCATGAAAAATGTGTTTTTTACTGGGTGCCGCTAAGTTTTTCTGGTGAGTATGCAGCATTGCGTGGCCATAGATAACTGGCACATCCAACAACCATTTATATATAGTATCCCAGACACTAGGAGTATTGTGAGAATATAAATATAACTTAGTCTCTAAATTGTTCAACTACAATTTCTTAAACTGTTTAAGCAGAGATTAAGAGTGTGGTAAGTCATTTGTAGATAATTCTCAAATTCCTTCTTAAATGACAAAAGATGGAATCCTGACGGTACTATCAGGGACAACTCAAAAGATCAGAGTTTGAATGTTGATATTAACTAGAACTAACCCACTACGCTTGTTTACATTTGACTCATCTACAGCCCACAGAAAGCTAAGTCTATCACTTGATATGAATTTTTAAATTTATTGTCAAGCATGTACTATCACATAGCTTTGAAAAAAAATACTTTTCCTGATTTTGAATTAGATACTTTGGAAAAAGTATTATTATTTCAAGTTATTAGATGAGTATTAAATCATAGTTTCTCAATACTGAGCAATAAACTAGATTAAAGAAGGAATGTAGCTTCCTGCTTTTTCATACCAAATTCAATTGATGATATTAAGTGAGGAATTGAATGATATTAAGTGAGGAATTGAAATGTTAGAAAAAGTTCATGCAAATTATGTAATTTATAGTATATCCCAGACTTCAGAGAAGAAACGCAGAATTTAAATAAAATTGTTAAACCTGAAAGCTTAACATGAAAGGTTGAGGAGAGAAAATGAACTCTTGGTCAGAATGGATCAAGTATTGCAAAGGCCTGGTGTTTCTTGGTGCAAACCTCTGGCAGGTTGGACATTTTATTTATTTATTTTTTCTCTCCTTTTTTTTTTTTTTTCCTTTTTAACATGTTTATTGGAGTATAATTGCTTTACAATGGTGTGTTAGTTTCTGCTTTATAACAAAGTGAATCAGTTATACATATACATATATCCCCATATCTCCTCCCTCTTGTGTCTCCCTCCCACTCTCCCTATCCCACCCCTCTAGGTGGACACAAAGGACCAAACTAATCTCCCTGTGCTATGTGGCTGCTTCCCACTAGCTATCTATTTTACATTTGGTAGTGTATATATGTCCATGCCACTCTCTCACTTCGTCCCAGCTTACCCTTCCCCCTCCCGTGTCCTCATCTCCATTCTCTACGCCTGTGTCTTTATTCCTGTCCTGCCCCTAGGTTCTTCAGAACCATTTTTGGTTTTAGATTCCATATATATGTGTTAGCATACGGTATTTGTTTTTCTCTTTCTGACTTGCTTCACTCTGTATGACAGACTCTAGGTCCATCCACCTCACTACAAATAACTCAATTTCATTTCTTTCTATGGCTGAGTAATATTCCATTGTATATATGTGCCACATCTTCTTTATTCATTCGTCTGTCAATGGACACTTAGGTTGCTTCCATGAGGTTGGACATTTTATAATATTAGCATTTAATGCTAATATTAGCCTATTAGCATTTCAACAATTAAAAATCCCACTTTGCTAGAGGTAGTCCCCACATTCTGGTCTCCTCTAGTGAAGCTCTGTCAGGCTTTCCAGGCTCTTCTTTGCTTTAGTTATTACAGCCAAGCTCCTGTTCCCAGGCCCTAGTGAGGCAGTCATCTCTTAAGCTACTAACCCTGACACGTTCTCTAATCCTTGTTTCCTTAGCCCTTCCCTCCAGGTCCCTGAGTCTTCAAACCATCTCCAGGTATTGATTTTCTGCTACAATAAAATTCCCATAATGCTCCATTTTTTACTGCCAATTGCTCTCCACTGAGCACCAGTTCCCCGCCCCACCCCACCTCCCACTCTGCCCCCGTCTCTCTCTCCCTCTCTTCTCTCGTATCTCTCAGATTCTTCCACTGTGCCTTTGGAAATTTCACCGCATAGTTAACTTTCTTTCAGAACATTTCCTCTACCTTCCAACCTTGACTAAAATTCCACTCTCCACTGAGGACAGCACTTCTGTTGCAAATGAAGATGGCTGCTTATTCCTCAACACCCTAGATACCCTCAGGCTGATGATACTCTGGCACCTAGTGCTGTCCATTGCATCCTTAACTCCTTTCAAAAAATCCCTGCTGCTTTGACATTCTTGCCATCTAGCTATGCACTATCTCCTTTATTGTTGGTATCATTTACCTACTAATCGCTAGTCACAATTCATCCTTCATAAAAAGACTGGATTATTGTTTTCTCTTCTAGCCCCATGATCCTGAATGATGTTCACATCTACACAAACATTCCATTCAACACCTTGACTGGATCTCCTTATTACAAATGAACTTTTCATTTCTCTACCTTAGCCTTTCACACCCAGAGTCAAGTCTGAAACCTGACATAACCTGAACATTTTCCACTTTCAAAATCACTAAATGTCCTCCTCTCTCACCTAATCTCCTGTCCTCAAGTAGAGTGTCTCTCTCTCTACTACAGCAAATGCTCTCACTTCCTAGAGTGCTTTCACCAAGACTATACTTGGATCTCATTGGGACCTCAGATCCACTAGTGTTCTAGAATCTTTTCCTATTTTTCTCTACATAGCATCCATCCTAGTTCTAAAACTGAAGTCTGGTCTGTAATCTGTCAGACTTTACCTTTTTCCCATCAGCAGTATATGCTGTGTCTAGTCACCTCCCTATGCTTGGCTTCTGACCAATCATTCTTAGTCTTTTTTGCTGGTTCAACCTCCTTTACCTAAACATTGACTGTAAAAGTTTCTCAAGGTTTTGTTACTGACTCAGCTTCCTTTTTACCACCCCTAGGTAATCCCAACAATCACGTGGCTTAATTTACCATCTACTGTGTATGTTTATGATTCCAGGGGTGGGTGGGGAGAGATTTATGAAATGGGATGAGGCAGGGGTTTGTATGCCATGACAAGCACTCTGGACTCCAATTCTAATGTCCTTTAGCTCTACAATCCCACCCCTCTCCCCTCCTGTCTTGTGGCTCAGCTATTTCATTTGCCTAGAACATTGTTCACTAACTCTTCTTCCTTAATTTTACTGAGTGCGGGGCTCCTACAAGTTTCTCCTCAGCAATTTTCACAAATGCAATTAAATAATACCTGGTTTAATGTTTAGTGTCTATCTTCTGATTAAAAGAGAAATCCACTGAAAATAAAGACTATGTATTTCCTATTCACCATTCTTAGTCCCTATTTCAGCATTTAAATATAGTAAATATTAAATAGCTATATATTAAATGAATGAAGAAATGCATAAATAATATACAGACTTAATTTTTATGACTTTTAAAGAAAAAGAGGCCAGCTTATCAATGACCAATACATAGTCACATGTTCATATGTTAGGAGTGATAGCCACTCACTCCTAACAGTAAAACTTATTATATAGTCGAAAGGCACACACATTTTTAACTTCTTTTATCCATTAAAAAAACACACCACAAATCCCATGCTTTTAAATGAACTCATTGCTGCAATCATTGCAACCACTATGGTTATGTAACATCCCATACATATGTCTGATTCAAGTTAGACTGGTCACTCTCTATGGAAATTATAAATCAAATAATGGTGATGCCAGGGAAAGTGAGAACTTAAGAACAGAGTGTGTATACACATATTCCTGAGGCATGAGATTGTGGCCTGATAATAATAGAAGCAATAAAACCCTCTGTCAGGCACTGCTGCAGTGATGTCAAGCTTTCAACCTGAAGATCAAGTCCATAGAAAAATGAGAAAAATAAGATGTGTGCAAAGAATAGAGAGGAACACAGATAAATTTGAACTGGCAGGCCTCGGACCTTTGTGACCACTCTATAGTACTTGAAAAATAGATCCTGTTCATTTTGTGTAATTTCCATTTAACTTGTCATTAGAAATGAGTCATTAACATCCTGTCTGCTAATATAAAATGACTATTAAATTATTTTTCATGTTATTCTTGGCTTGGAGTTTGAGTACGGCTTTTAGTGTTCCTGCTGAAAGCAATGATCCAATTACAAGGTACTGGATATTTTCCTCATGTACAAAGAAAGGAACAAATAAACACTGCCCCAAAAAAGTCAACCTAGATGTCTATGAAAAACATTGAAAGACTTTTTCAAATCTATCTTTCATCTCATACCTCAGGCCATGTTGTTGGGTAAAAATTACCCTTTTCCAAACAATTTATTGAGATTCCCAGTTCATGATTACATTCACTTTGTGTCTTTTCTCCCCAAGGGCAAATAAGGTTTGCTTTTCAAACTTAGAAAGCCATATAGGGACTGTCTTGGCCCAGGGACTAAACATCATCCTCATTTAAAACGACATGAAGTATCCCAGATAATGTACTTTACTTTTTACTTTGCAAAAAGTCAATCACTCTCCTAACAGACTAAAAAAAGTGACCTCCTTCTCTGCTTATATAAACAACTGCTCCTTTCCACTGCCTGTACTTTTTCATTTCAGAGTAGTGAATGCAAGGGATAGCTGAGAAGAAATTTCAAATGATATTCAGGAAAAAATTTCTCATGAACTTTCTTCCTCAGAATTAAATTCTACTTAAGACAAAAACAATAGTTACAATAATTCAGAGCCTATACATTAAAATAAAGGATCAAAATCCAACCACAAGAAATACAGGTTTGCACAATCAAATTATCATTCCGGGAGAACATGTAGTCCTCGATATAGTCTTTCTTTTTTTTTTTTTGTGGTACGCGGGCCTCTCGCTGTTGTGGCCTCTCCCGCTGCGGAGCACAGGCTCCGGACATGCTTGTGTGTGTGTGTGTGTGTGTGTGTGTGTGTGTGTGTGTGCACGCATGTGTTTTCTGTTTTGTTTGTTATATGGTTGAATCACCATAAATAATTTAGAAGGTTATCAAGTGGTTTAGAAAAAGTAATAAATTCTCATTGTGCACTATACGGATTCAATTAAATGGAGACAAATGTTTGGGTTTTTTTTCTGAGGAAAATATTAAATATTAAACAAGCAAGACTATAAACTGAAAAATAATCTAAAATTGATCAATCTATATAAATAGTCCTCTCTTTCAGACAATAATCCGAGGCTTCACACAATTATCCATGTATACAAATTAACTGCCCTTTCTGCAAAGAAAACATTCTTCATACCAATTGAAAGAGACTGCTTTTGAGCTTCCTCCGCCCAATTCCAAAGACAAGCCACCTTTGACACCGTTCCTGTCCCTTCCAGCCTTAGGTTGTTTGCGGGCAGTGGGTGGGAGGGCATGGGGGTTGCCCAGGCCTGTAGTAGGCAGGCCTCATTTCTTCAGCCCATCAGAAGACCATCTCCACCTTTCCCGTTCCCAGAGCTTCAGGCTGTGGCCTTCCTGGGTGAGACCCTTTGCTGGCATCACTTACGCTCCTCAGCCAGGGCTCTTCCCCCCTCAACCATGCACACCTTCTTCTTCCGTTGGGATCACACTGGCCGGGCTCTGAGCTGGCGACTGACTGGGGGCCTCAGCAACAGTCCCAGGTGCATGCATGTGGCTTGACACTTAGATGCTCTTGCACCTAATTGTGATTACCAGGTGGGACCAAGCCCCCTTTTCCCAGCCTGCTGCATGTATCATCAGAAGCTCAGACATTTAAAAGAGTTGGGGTTTTCTATTTGCCTTGCCCTTTCCTTTGGGTCAGAGAAGAGACAATTGGCCCACGGAAAAGAAAGATGCCTGTATCTGCTTCCCTGATAAGAGATGAGAACCTTCCATCTCTGCCCTTCAAGGACCTCCTCTTCCTGCTAGACTTGCTGAGACAAGATCCAAAGAAGACTATCCCTTTTGGAACTGTGATTAGAGATCTTATCACCCATCATACATCATACATCACAGATTATACGATGTTTTCTGGGAAAGAAGCCCTTCATTTACTATTAAGCCTACTTTAAACCTTTAAGTCTACTTTCAAAGACCTGTTTCCAGAACATATTATGTACTAAAGGAAGATATTATAACTACTCACATATTTCAGTTGCACTGTTCTCTCTTTGCTGAAAACTGGCAACTAGACAATTTGACATCTAGAAGTCCCACCATCCTGATGTGATGTTGATTTGGCCGCTGCCTTGGGAAAAATCAAATCCTAGCTTCAAATGCAAGAAGAACTCAATATAATCACACACCTTGATTGAAAGAAATTTAAGAATTTTCCTCCAGACTCTCAGGGCAGAGAACCTCTTTACACTGTTCTGTCAAGCTCAATTCAATCTACTTCTTGCCACTCTAATATTCTATGAATTTAGCCAAAGATGAAATGGACACTTGAGGTAAATGCTTAACCAACATATCTTTATTTTAAAATAAGGTCAGAAGAGACAGCTAACCTATACATTTGTTATTCTTAAGGAAATAAATGAGAAGTCTGGCTGCCCTCAAAGATGTTTGCCTCATTAGATAATGGACAAGTGTGCAAAAACGTTTGCTATTTTAGAGCTGCTGTGACAAGTGCATCCCCTACAAAATACCAAGGTTGCCTTACTTATAGCGTTGCTGTTATGAACACTGGAATAGCTCTTTGTGTATAAATAAATTTTCTTCTTTTTCTTTATTTTGCCTTCCTGAAAATTTTAAAAGTATTAATTCACATGGTTATTATTTATAACTTTCATGGCTCCTATCTTAATTGGAAAATCTTAACTCTTAGACTCTATAAGGGTAATTTGTGGCCAAAGGGCAGGAAAATTAATCTTAATTTGAATTGGAGAACAGAAATTCCAGCAACATAAATTATGTGACACACTTTTTTTGTTTAGATTAGTTTTTGGTGAAATTAGTTTTGAATCAGTAGACATATGAATAGCATTTGAAAAATGTCCAGCAGAGCAATGCTTGCTGCAGATGGCAGATGGGAACTGCAGTGTACCATATAATAGTTCTGTATCTATAAAAAGAATTCTAAATTCATTTCTTAAAAATTACATTTGAAATCTTTTTAACCTTCTGGGTGTTAGAACACAGACTTTCACATGAGTCTCTGAAAGGCATCCATCCTGGCAACCTGATTTAAAGCATTGCTATACTATTATTTGAGCTAGCAACAATTTTGTTGAGTACAATTTACTATTTCTTCAGCTATTTGCATTATATGAAATGTTAAATGGCATTCTTGCCATCAAAGTGTTGCTAAAATGTAAAAATCCCCTGCTATCGTGAACAAGAGACCAACATAGATGTAGTCCTTAAACGCTGCTTCCCACCTCCTCACCTCAAGCCTGGCAACATTCCTTTGAAACCCTTTCCCATGAAGGCTGCTTTTCTGACCTCTTTCTACTCACACACCCTACTCCCCAACCCCTTTATAAAGCATTGTCTGGCACCACCATCCAACAACTTCTCTAAATTTCTACACAGTCCTGGCATGACCCTTCCATCATCTCCAGGATCCTCTCCCACTTTGCTCACAATGCCCTCTTCAGCTCCTGTCCTGCTCTTTGCCATCCCTCTACCAGCATGACGTCAGAGAACTTTCATGTTCACACCTCTGTGGAACTTTATTTTCTACTCTTTTTTAACCTCTTGTAAGTACAGTCAGAACTTGGACTTCATTGTTCCTCAGAATTTCTCCATCATCAAGATCTTGAGTTCTAGCACTCTCTTCTGTGCTCACACTTGCTTAGTTAGCCCTGTTCTTTCCTCTCAGTCTTCAAGTCACTTCACTCTATCAGCCTCCTCCTTGCCTCACTTGTTTTCCTACCCTAGGGGTCCTTAGAACCCACATGTTAATAGTTTTCTCACTGTGGTTGTGAGATTCTCATTTTCCATTCCACTCTCTTTGCCAATCCCTAATAGTCACTTTCTGTTCTCTCACTCACAAAGAGGTAGCTCATTGCTGGTTTAAAAAAAAAAGGCTTATAATTTTCCTATTTGTCTCTGACATAAGTTCATGTTGCCTGGTGACATCGGGTCCTCAGTGTTGCTCAGTAATCTGAGGATCTCTGCTTCAGTTCCTTGTGAGGCATCCATAGATGATGTTCCAAAATCTTTTCTTCCTTTATCAAGCTCACAGTTGCAACCTGGCATTCCTCAATCATAGGACGTTATGTAATCACTTAATTTATTGATATCATGGCCATCTGAAATCAATTTCCACAGCTTTCTTGTCTTTTCTTAGAAAGTCACTTAATCTCTTCTTCTTTCTGACTTACAAAGCATCCTGCCCTCTTTATAAAGTAAGTGCCTCTTCCTCTGACTGTGACCCTTTCTCTCCCACTTTGCCCTTGACTTAATTACTCTGCCCACTTCTACTGCATTCTCTGACTCTGCCTCTCCATTTCTTCATTCATTTTCTGCCAAACTTTAGTGAGAGTGATCTATTCTTACTGCTCCTTTTCCTTCCCTCCCACTTACGTATTAACTGGTATTTACTGCATGGAATCTGGTTTCTGTTCCTACCACTTGATTTAAAATATTTTCACCAATAACCTTCTAATCATCAGTCCTATAACGCACGGCCTTTATTCAGACCTCGTGGTTCCTGAGCTTTCGGCTGCACATAACTGTTAACCACCTCACATTTTTTTAATACGTTTTCCCCTCGGTCTCCAGAAACACTATACTCTGTTGGATCCTCGTTCACTCATCTCTTTCTCCATCTTTTCTCTTTCCTACCAGCCTCTAAATCAGTGATCTCTAAACCATTCTGATCACGTGTTCATAACAAAAAAAATTTAAGTATAAAACATAAATTTGATGCATGTGCCAGTACGTAAAAGTACATATAGTTATGTGTATTTACTCTACTAGTGCATCACATGCATTATAAAACTCAAAGCAGAAACTTTAAAAATAATAAAGTTGAAATAAAAATATTTTAAGCAAAATTTTATTTCATTTATGAATAATACTGAGAAAAATGATTGAATAGTTTTCATTATTTTCTAAATCTTGGTTTAACACTTTGTGTTATAGCAATTCAATTGTTTCCTTCACAATCCAGTTGATTTATAAACTGAGTTTAAATGGTTAAACTGAGTATAAACCACAGAAAATGATGCTTCACAAAAATACCTGGATCCGAATGGGAAAAGTACATTGTTAATCGCTCTCACTAAATCATGAGGCATATTTTTCAACAATGTCTACTAATTTTGCAAAGATAATGTTGAAGTTAGCTAGTAACACCCTATCTTCCCTAATGTACAGCTGTTTTTTAAAAACTAAACAGATTTGAGTTGATAGTTAACTAATTAATATTTTAACTATTGTGTTCAAAACCCACTGAAATTCTTTGGAAGAATTAGTAAATGGTTAAAAATTTTGTTTCTAAGTTTTTAAAGTTTGTAAGGTGAGAGGTTTTATATGTTGCACATTGTTTTCAGGAATGAAAGCACATAGCATTGAGAAATATTTCAGAACAATACACTTTTAAAATCTTCATTATAGATGATTCTTTTATGACAGTTATTTTTTGTCCTTTTAATTGAAGGGCCAGCTCAATTGTGAACGTGTGTGTGTATTCCTCTAGGTTACAGATTACCGACAGGCACTTGGAGTCATGGATTAGGTAGGCAAATTTGAACACTTGACTTTTGTAAAATAAATCTTAACACTAATAATCTTCAATTTTGGAAAAAATAATTTGTCATAATTTATAAATAAATCTTTATATGGCACAAGAGAATGTCATAATCATTCCCCACCTCACAAAGTTTAATGAGGATACTACTATGTTTTTTACTTTTGTTTCTATAAACTAACCATATTCAAAACATCCTGCAGGACTTTGTAAACTTTTGGCTACAATTTCTTTGCTATAGTAACTTGCGTATAATGACACTGGGAATGCATTTCATATGTGGATTCATCACTCTAACCTTCCTGTAGGATCACTTTTAAAACTTCTAGACAAGGCAGCTCCTCTATCAACTAGTTGGACTTTGTTCACCCATAAATCAATGCTTTCACTAAAGAAATTATTAAGGTATAGAATCATGGCTTCTCCAATGCATCAAAAAATACTTTATGGGTTTTATTACTGAAGCACTATCTAGCAAATATAATAAACATGCATGTCAGGAAAAAACTGAACTCTCTTGCAACTTTATAGAAAATCTCCCTCACTGAGTCATTTGTTTGTACAAATAATAATAATAGCTAACATTTATTTTGTGCTTACTGTCAGGCACTATTCTATGCCTGTTACATGTATTAGCATAGTGAAATCTTCAGCATTTTTTGTCTATACATCTTCTAAGAGTATTTTCATAAAATGAAATGGTTTTAATTTGTCACCATATTGCTTCTTTGTATTACATTAGTCATTTTTAGGAAGAACTAGTTTACACAATAATATGTAATTCTTTTCTTTACTGCTATTGGAAAAACTCAAAAGAGTTAATATTAGTTTTAGTGAACTTTAAATATAATGAAGTACTGGATTTAGAATAACATAATTATAAACAGCACTGACTACAGACAATTGTCTTCATATTCTTACTGCTTAGTTTTAAAATATATTGTTAATCACTAAGGTTTCATTTTCTCAGTTGCTAATGTCACATAACACAGTACAAAATATGGTGAAGTTCGTTGTCGCTTAGACTGGTTGTAAATCCTTATTTCAATCTTTTTGATAATTTCAATTTTTTGGCTGACATCTTGATGGGGATGATTAATTCATCTTCTTTTTTTTTTCCTTTCAATGTGGCTGATGGAGAAATATTAGAAGTGTGAAAATTGTCAGTTCTATTTTTTGTTTTGCTTACATTATAAGTATAATATTTTAATAAATTTATTTACTAAGGTATATAATACTCTCAGAAAAATGCACACATAATGACAGCTCAATGACTTGATACAGATTGAATGCACCTATGTAACCACTACCACCTATGTAAGATCTGAAAATAGAATGTTAATAGCACCTCAGCAGCTCCCTCATGCCCCAACCCACTCACATTTCCAATTCCTCTTCTCCAAAGCTAAACACTATCTTGATTTCTAATATCATAGATTAGTTTTCTTTCTTGTTTGGAAACTTATATACTGTGAATAACAGAGTATATCCTCTTTTGTGGCTGGATTCTTTCTTTTTATCCATAACTTCATAGAGTATACTGTTGTATGAATATACCAAAATTTGTTTATGTACTCTACTATTGAAGAACATTAGAGCTGTTTCCAGTTTTTAGCTATTACAAATAATACTGCTATAAATATTCCAATGCATGTCTTTTTGTGCACATATATACACGTTCCTTCTGGGTGCACATATACATACATTTCTGTAGGCACATAATTGTTAGGTCATAGAGGGTGTGTATGACCAGCTTTAGCAAGTAGATCTTGCAAAATGATTTCCCACATTCTATTCTTATAAGGAGTATATGAGTTTCAGTTTCTCCATATTCTTGCTAAGATTTGGTACTGTCAGTTTTTTTTACCACTCTGTGATTCTGTAGTGTTATCTTACAGTGGTTTTAATTTACATTTCCCAGATGACTAATGAGATTAAACTGTTCTTCAGTGTTATATTGGTCATTGTGAAGTACCTATTTTGTGAAGTAAACATTCAAGTGTTTTGCCCATTTTCTCTATTGTGCTGTCTGTATTTTTGTCATCGATTGGTAAAAGTTTTTTATATACTCTGAATACAAGCCTTTTTTACTATCCCTTATTTATTTTATAAATAGACTTCCTCACTTGTAGCTTATCTTTTCACTCTTTTAATGGTGTCCTTAGTAGTATAATCTTTAATCTACAATATTTTTTCTGTAATTTAAAATCTCATTTTGTGAGATTTGGTTTTGTTTAAACTGGAAAATACAGTTTTCAAATACCTTGACCAGGTTTATCAAATCTGCAGTGTAGTGCAATTTCCTGAAATCAAGGGTGCCACTGTGTACCTAGGCAGGGTCCCATCTTAGGGATACCCACTCTCTGGAAACAGAAACAAGATCCAGTGGCCAGAATTGCTCTATAATTTGAGTTAACAATGATCATCAACAGCTGCTAACTTTATAAAAACAAAACAAAACAAAACAAAACCCCCCAAAACAAAAGACAACCAGATGTTATGTATCTCTTGCTAGAAATACGTAGCACTTTTTATAGAGTAGTCTTTCCAAAAACTCAAATCTGTATCTTTCGAGCTTCAAGATTCAACTATCAATGCACAAGAAAACACATCAGAACATCTTGAAAGGAAGCCCACTCACAGGCAAAGCAATCTTAGAATGTATGACATCTAGAACATATTTCATCTAGAATATATCACATGTGGTAGATCAGGAAAAAAAAACAAACCGATATACAGAAATCCTAAGTGAAGTGTAAGAAATCTAAAAATAGAAGGTTTTGGAAAACAACAAAGGGCCCTAAAATATCACAGTTGATTCCAGTTTCTACACAAGTTGCTCTATGTAACTGGCAAAAGAAAATGCATTTCCACTCCTGCTTCCCAGCAACCACAGGGAAACAATCAGCAAACTTCATGCTGTGGAAAACTATAGAACTAACCCAGTTTCTCCAACAAGTTGAGAAAAAAACAGGAAGAAATCTATAGATTAAAAGAGACTTGAAAACATATCATTCAATTGCAATGTATACACCTTATTTAGATCCTGATTCAAACTGTAAGAAAACATTTATGAGACAACCAGGCAAATTTGAATTCTAACTTGATATTTTATAACATTAAGGAGTTATTGCTAATGTTTTCAGGTATGACAACGATATTGTTTGTTCTAAGAATCCCTACATTTTAGAGATATCCACTGAAGTATTTGCTGATGAAATTAAGTAAAATTATTTTTTTCCCCTCTCCAAAATATCAGTGGGGCTGAAGAGTGAGGGATATAGGTGAAAAAAAATTTGTCTTGAGTTGGTAGTTGATGAAGCTGGGTGAGGGATACTGGGAAGTTTATTATGCTCTTCTTTCTATGTTTGCATGTACTTGAAATTTTCCAGAATAAAAAGTTAAAAAGTAGTTTGGCCTAACTTGAGATCAGGACAATAATAAACTCATGTACAATGTGAGGACACATGAAAAATATAGTGAATTTCAGAAAATAGGCTATAGTTTCTTAAATCTTCTTATCTCTCTAAAGTTGAGGTTGGTGGTTAGTTCTTGGCCAGGATGATATAGATAGGTCTCCTACAGTCTCAGAGGAGGAGAATTTCAGAGACCTGACTCTACTGCTCTAGGAGCTACACAAGAACTTGCAGTTTGGACAATGTTGCAGGGAGTGGGGGAGGGGTCAGGGAGCAAGGCTGCAATCTAACAAGGTGGAGCAAAGGAATAAAAATAGGCTGCCTGGTGGCGTGTTCAAAGTCAACAATGGGGATCACGAGAGGCACCTCGAAGAACAAAAACTAGCCAGACAACTTCTGAATCAGGCGACACTGCGTTCAAGAGGCCCTGTGCTGTAGACCAGGGACAATCTGCCTTGCATGTTGAGAGCCTCGGAAAGCCCTAAATGACAGTCACCAGGGCAGCTCCTCTGAATGGTAGGCATTAACAGGTGATGAAGCTGTTTCTTACATGGGCAACTCTGTGTCACCTGCTCTAAGATGTGGAACATAGAGATGTATTTATTTCATGATGATCAGTGTTTCTCCCAAGGGACTCCAGGAAAATCAGCTAGTATGCATTCTTCTTGAAGATTTTTGGGGCACTAATCTTCTAGACATTCATCAAACTGCATACAATCTTGGTTAATGAAATAATCAGTTAGTCCAATCATATAGATCTGGACCACCCCCGGAGGATTTGTTAGTAACGCAGACCAGATCCTCCAATATGGCCAGTTCAGCATTCATGATGGCATTTGTTCTTGGCTAATTATAGTGAATAAAGAGAGAAGAGAAGGATGTTTGGATCCAGGTGCTTTTCTACCTATATCTGAAATTCTCACTTAAAAAAACCCCTAATTTAGACATATCTCTTTTGATATTTCAGTAATTCTTGTCTAAAGTATTATACTGAGAGGAATTAATTTCACTATGTATAATTTTTACACTGAGTGGAGAGACCTTAATTTCATACTAAGAAAATATTGAATATGGAGTACAGTTAACATACATGCATACATATGTACCACTGGAAATTCTACAGAAAATGCTTCAATTCACTTTCACATTACTCTGAAGAAAGAGAAATTCAGTACAGAGTAAAACTGATGACAAGGGATATTTAAGAACGATGTATTGATATGAGCTTTATAAAACAAAAATCTAGACCCAGCGTCATATAAGCACTTTTAAAATCTCTACACAAGTACATGATTTGTCATTGTCATGTCAAGTTGAAGCTCAGTTGAAAGAGAAGCCATGAAGCAAAACTGATAAATGAAACTCAAGTACCAAAAGATTACACAATAGCCTCAAAAGCAAACAAGACAAGAGCGTCTAGGCTAAAGGCTCATCATTATGATCCAGACCTATGTTCAGATTACTTTTATTACTTGCTTTTTATTTATTCCTCTATATTCTTCTTGATCTCTAATGCAATTGTAGTTGTGTATTATATCACCCTTATTGTCATTAGAAGGTTTGTTTCAGTTTCTGAAAATCAGAAAATGATGAGTAGGGAAAACTGAATAACCAAATGGGATAAAAGAAAAATATCTATCAGTGCCTTACTTTTTCATGTCAGAGAAAAAGTAAAAGAGGAGAACAAAAAACAGGAAGGGACTCGCAAACCAGTAATAGTGTTTTGGTTATTAATTAAAACACTGCTCAGGGGGTGTTTGATTTAAAATATCATTTTACTCTTTGCCTTACTTCACTCAGTATGACAAGTCAGACAGAGAAAGACAAATATCATATGATATCGCTTATATGTGAAATCTAAAGAAAGGGTACAAATGAACTTATCTACAAAACAGAAATACAGTTACAGATGTAGAAAACAAATTTATGGTTACCAGGGGCGTAAGGGGTGGGGGAAGGATAAATTGGGAGACTGGGACTGACATATACACACTACTATATATAAAATAGATAACTAAAAAGCACCTACTGTATAGCACAGGGAACTCTACTCAATACTCTGTAACAGTCTATAAGGGAAAAGAATCTAAAAGAGTGGAGATATGTATATGTATAACCGAGTCATTTGCTGTACACTTGAAACTAACACAACATTGTAAATCAGCTATACGCCAATAAAAATTTGAAAAAAAGAGCCTTAAAATTTTAACTCTTGAAAAAAATTTAAAAATAAAGTAAAATATCATTTCACTCTTGCTTTAAAAGTTAGGTTGTAAGCAAATATTGATAAAGCAACAGGGAGGGAGGTTGTGACTGTGTTTTAGTAGTAATTTTATATTCCCACCAGATGGCAGTCTTCCCTGACTCTTTGCAGCTACCTTCCAGAGTCTAGCTGTTCATTGCTGACCAAGCAATGACATTACATCTATGTACTCGGATGGAATATGGGAAATCTGCCAGAACTCCGTGGCTCCAAGATTAAATGTCTCATTTGAAGAGAGACTTCCATGGGCAGAGGTTTTTAGTTTTTCAAGTGATATGTATATCTTCAGGACAAAGGGTATTTACATAAACTCTAGGCTTACATTGAGTTTCTCAGGATCACAGTTGGCACCTTTTCTTGATGTTCAGGATGCCAAGAGGCTGGTAAATGCACTAGTGAAGGTTTCAGAGTATTGTATTTCTCAAAGCGGAGCCAAGTAAGAAGTGTTCAAATGCCACCCGTATCTCAAGTATTCTCATCTAATCTCAGCTCCTATAGTGTTTACTTAAAACATTTTCATTTCCTTGGCAAGGAGCTATGTAAATACATTCAATTTTACCTCTTTTATACATATGTCCCTGAGACATTTTGACTAATGTGTTAGGTTGGAGAATTTTACTGTCTACATGTGCATGAATATATCATAAACTAATTCTAGAATAAAAGGCTTATCTCAATGATCAGTGACATTTGCATTCAGAAATTATAGCAATTGAGAATTTATCCATTCTTTGCATCGCTAGCGAGAACCTTAAGGCATTTTCAAACTTAATTATTTTTTATTTGTACCTATAACAAATTCACATCCCTGACAGGGATCAGTATTAGTGGACTACTTTTTCAATACGGGAATTCTCACAACCCCTATACTTTCTATAGGGAATAGATTAGGAATATTCTCACAGGGGCCTTGGGAAAAGAATCTTTTCAGTCAAGGGCATGATGGTGACTGGAGAGAGCAAATCTGAGGTCGGGCTCTGTCCTTTTCTCCTTGGGTCTTTCCTACTGAAGGTAGCAGAACATGTAAATTCAAAATATGACTGTAGGAGTTCAGGACATGCCACCCCAAAATATGTTGCTTTGGTATATTGATTATTTTGATCTGTGGGCACTTGATAAATAGCAAATGCAGGGAGAGACTGTCTCTGGACTGCCCTTATCTGACTAAGAGACAGATCCTCCAAAAGGAACTCAATTGTCATAGATTTCCCTCCCTAGGAGTTTCATCAACCAGGTCGGGATTGGCTCTTATCACAGAAGAGACCAGAAGTCGACAACGCATTCAGAAAAACTTTGTCACAAACTGTAATTGCTCCCATCTATTCTTCTAAGGGCCCCTTCATCTTTCCTAAAAATCATTTACTCTCCCCTCCCCTAAGGGGCCTATGTCATCCTCCCCTTTCCTGATTAAGATGCTATTTAAACATAAATTCTAAAGCTACCTCTTTGGGATACTCAGCTACCCTGGGTATCTCCTATGTACACATGAGGTCTACATGTTAATAAACTTCTGTTTGCTTTCCTCTTGTTGACCTGCCTTTTATTACAAGGGTCTCAGCCGAGAACCCAGAAAGTAGAGGGAAAAATATTTTTCCTCCCCTACACTATTCACACCAACAGAGAAAAGTTCAACTACTGAACAAAGCTGTGGGTAAGTCCCACCCTGCCCCAGATTCTCATTCTCTCCCCGTCACTCCACTTCATACAACACAGTCTGCTGCACATCTAGAGAATTTAAATTATTTTTCATATACATAATATAAAGTAAATGTTAGATTTCAGTATAAATTTAAGTAAAAAAAAAAATTCATTATCCAGAACTAATTCACAGTCATCCACAGAGAATGGGATTGTAATCAGTTGCCAAACAATGTAGCATATGTGGATACAGTCATGCATAGAAAAGTAAAATTTCCTCTGGATGGGGAATTGGGGACCAAATCAAACAGGGAAACAATGCAACGAGGAGAGGCTCTGGTATTGTTCATGAGGGTTGAAAACAGAGATATTTCTATTTTATTCAACAGTGAAGAGTCATAGGTTTCTCACATAAAATTAGAGTTTTCAATTTAACTTCTCTGGTATTTAAAATTCCTCTATAAGCGCTATTCTATAGCCCAAAGGACAAATTCCAGACTACTTTCTGTGACCTTTAAGATTATTTCTCAGCCCCATCTCACGCCTCCTCTTCTGTGCTTTGCTTTGTCATTGCACTAGCAGGCCCTGACTTTGCTTATTTTTGAGTCCACCCTGCTACATAGTGTGCTGCTGCCAGTCTCTCTGCTTGTTCACCCTTGAAATTTCCAGTGAGTGCTTAATACATATGTGATGGATTAGTTAATCAATTAATTAACTCATGGTTGGTTTTCTGACTAGTCTATTTCTGCAAAATTCTAAAATGCCTGGGAAATCAATGCCTATTCATTGCTCCCTGAGAAGCCCTGAGATACCTGGGTCTGATATTCATTCCGAAGCTCTGCTGTAGCAAATTTCCACAAACTGGGTGGCTTAAAACAGCAGAAATTATTCTCTGAAAGTTCTGGAGGTCAGAAGTTTGAAATCAAGGTGTCAGCAAGGCCATGTTCTCTTCAGGGTCTCTGGAGGAGGGGCCTTTTTTGACAGCTGCTGGTGGCTGTTGATATTCCTTGGTGTTTCTTGGCTCATAGCTGCTTCATTTCAGCACCTGCCTCTATCTTCACATTGCCTTTTCCACTGTGGTTCTGTGTGTCTAAAGTTCCTCACTTGCTCTCTTATAAGATATGTGTGATGTTATTTATGGTTTACCTGTTAATCCAGGATAACCTCCTCCTCTCAAAATCCTTAACTTGACCACATCATTGCCATACAAAGAAATATTCATTCTTTTGTCATACAGGGTAAGAGTTAAATTATCATGTGACTAAAACGTAGACATTTTTAGGGACCACGTGTAGCCCACCAAAACCTGAGAGCAAATGGTTAACCATATGAGGACACTAAGTCCAAACTGGGTTCAGGGTATCTGTCACTAACACAATATTTTCTTGGTTACACCTAAGCATAGATGTTTCTATAGCTCTGAAGAATAACTTTTACATATAGTACCCAGATGAATTGCTGTTGCTAAGTGAACTACAAATGAACTGACACCTCCTAGAGAACAAGAGGATGCAGAGACAGAAGTGAAGACCCTGGTGATAGAAGAGTAACTCGGGAGACAGATCTGATCGATGCCTTCTGGTCCTGTATATGGGACAGGCCAGTGCTGTGAACACCTGGGGATGGAGACCTCAAAACATGCAGACCAAAGAGAAGCATTTGGGAGCTAGATCCAAAAGGTGGATAAGAAGCCCAAGACAAAAAGCAAATTTTCATTTCCATGGAACAAAGGAGTTGAAATAGCAAGTGTGAGCAAACTGTGGGACAAAAATAAATGAAAGTTACTTCCAACTAACTCCAAAGGCTAAGAATAAAGAAAAAAACAGCCAGTGGGAAGGAGGAGGTGGAATGTGAAACAGGGAGGGCCTGGGCAGCCTACTTAATGCTGTAAACCTAACAAGTTGTTCCAAACTAAAATGAGGCTTTGTATAAATCTGCAGTCTGCCTCTTTGCCAATATTCTTGTACTCTATGATTCTGTTATACTAATTGTTAAAAACATAAAGTAGCTTCAATATCATTAATTGAAGGGCTCACATTCAGCTGATGTGCACTGGTACCAAGCAGATCAGCATCTCTTTTCAAGTAAGACATGGTCTGAATGGCCAGTGCCCATGTCCATTTTCTCCAGTATCATCTCATTGTATGCATGGCCATGTCAGGACAGGGCTGGAAAAAGAACCACTGGAGAAGGGATCCTTGGACCTTGAGGCAGAGATTCTCCCCTGACTCCTTCAGGGGAAGAAATAGAAAAATAATTAGAGCTTTGGCAATAGGAACCTAATTAGGTTTTTTTTTTTTCTGCTTAATGGCTCTTTTCTGGGAATATCTTATCACAAAGAACATCTTAAAATACCCATGAAATTAGGTGCTAGAAACTCAAACACCTTCAGAGCCCATAAAGCAGGGCTGAAGATGAACAATGGGAGAAAAAAGTAAGGACCGTATTTGTGACCGACTCCAGAGTTGAAGTTACAGTTTGTGACCCTGTTTAATGACAGTATCTTGTCAAACAAATACTACTGAAGTTTGGAAGCTTCTAGTGGATTTGAACATTGCTAAAACTTTTTATTGGATGTAAATTTCAAGTTGTTCATAGTCATAGCCCAGTGGTTAAAAAAAAGAACAAAAGAGATTAATAAGGTTATTTATTATAACTTTATTAATAATAAAACCCAATTGCACAGCCAATCCAATTGATTCTCCCCAAAGTGCCTCTTAATTGGCCTAAAACCTCCCAATGGAATTTTAAAATGTTGATCATATGTAAGACCTGCCTCATTGCCATATAAAGATATGAAGGCATAAACAACCTGACCATTTTTTTTTCTTTTCCTATTTAAAAAGAGAGCTAGTATGCTTACAAATGGCTGTAGAGAAGGGGAGGAATTATTTATTGAAGTAATCTGTGATGGACATAGCATTAGACCTCCAGAGAGCATTTATGAGTTACTAGGATTCCAAAATGCAACTATAAACCATTTCCTGCAATATTTTT
>NW_020174698.1:8552713-8605089 GCF_003031525.2 Neophocaena asiaeorientalis asiaeorientalis | reverse complement strand
TATAAATCAAAAGCTTTAAAACATTTTTGCCTTTGTAATCATGTTTGAAAATATTTTCACCTTCTTTTCCCCTTCATTGTATATATAGACATTTGCACATATTTGCTTGCCCACACCTAAAAAGTACTTAAATTTTATAGATACCATCTATGAGAATCAATAAAACCCTACAAATACTGTAACTCTGTAGGAAAGTGAGCTTTAAATCTGCAAATATACTATCTAACCTCACTATTTTCAACAAACATGTGGTTAATGGAACAGCAAAAGATAACAGTCCACAATACATAAATTATAAACATATGGATAAGCTTACCATTTCCTTTAAACTTTGCTATTAATTTTTCTGGTGTGTTTTCAGTACTTTTAAAGGTCAAATAATCTACAGCTCATTTAAATATAAAATCATGGTTTTCATTTCTTTTGATATTTCTTCTGATCTTGAAAATAGCTCCTAGAATACCATTGTTTGCTGTTGCTTATCAAATTACATTTGCAACATTATAGACTTAGAATCATAGAGGGAGGAAGAATCTCCCAGACATATTATGCACTCTTTTCCATAACAAGATAAAAATGCAAAATGGAGCGAATGAGGAGGATAAGCCACAAAGGATTTACAACTGTTCTAGAATAAAATTTTAAGGCTTAAAGCATACAGAAATCTAGAGACACAGCAGAGAGTATTCAGCTAGGAATTTAGAAACTGATTTTACAACCAGCTTCTCCAATTCCCTAAGTGACCTGTGGAAGTCGTTTATGGTTACTCTGCCTTTCAGTTAATCCTTTGCTATGCCAACTCATTCTCATAACAGACCTGCTCATCTAGTCAATTTCTCAATCTGCAAAATAGGAATAACAGTCACTGGCTGACCAAGATAAGGGTCAAGGTTACACGAGGCTGCTCAGGGTCAATGGAGCACAGAAGAAATCATTGGAACACAGATACTTTCCCATCAGGTGACAGTTGATCCCCAAGCAAATAATAAACTGACACCAGTGAAAAATGCCAAAAGAAGTGGTTGCTGCAGAACAAGTAAATGAAAACAATTTAAAGAAGTTCTTTGCAGAGAAGCCAAGAGAATTACATGAAATAGAGGGGAGAAAAGTATATGGATCATTGTGGAAAACAGCAGCTCCTAAAGAAATTAAACACAGAATTACTATATGACCTAGCAATGCAACTTCTAGATATACATCCAAAAGAACAGACAGCAGGGACTCAAATAGATGATTGTATATCAATGGTCATAGCAGCGTTATTCACGGTAGCCAAAGGTGGAAGCAAGCCAAATGTCCATTGACAGAAGAACGGATAAACAAAATGTAGAATATTATTCAACCTTAAAAAAGAAATTCTGACACATGCTACAACATGAATGAATTTTAAAGTTATTATGTAAGTGAAGTAAGCCAGACACAAAAGAACAAACATAGTATGATTTCTTATACGAGGCACCTAGAGTAGTCAAATTCACAGAGGTGGAAAGTAGAATGGTAGTTGCCGGGGTCTGGTGACAGTGGCGGGGGATAATGGGGAGTTATTATTTCATGGGTACAAAGTTTCAGTTTGGGAATATGAAAAAGTTCCTAAGATGGATTGTGGTGATGGCTGCACAATATGAATACACTTAATCTCATTGAATTGTGTTCCTAAAAATCAATTAAAGTGGTAAATTTACTTCATGTATATTTCATCACAATAAAAAAATGACATGAAGAATATTTCTTCCTGAGTTAAAAAAAATCATTTATTAAACAGGCTAACAGAAGATCAAATTACTCTTAAAATAATATACAGTGTGTGAAAAGATGATTCACAAAATAAAGGAGAAAGAGAAAGTGGCTACTCTCCTGAGGAAGGTCAGCATCCTAATAAGTGGTCCAGAGGAGAATGAAGGGCAAGAAGCACCCGTAGGTGACTGTCTTCTCTAGGTTAAAATAATGATATCTCACCTCTGGTGCTAGTTTTGCATTAGAGCCTCTTAATTTCAAGTTTGTCACTTGTATGCTAATCTGGGCACCAAACACTCCAGATATGAAGTCTAAGACTGAGAAAATGTCATCACCCTCAATTTTTCTCTTATCCAAAGTTAAATTAAATAGAAAAGTCAGCTTAACATTTAGAAATTCATGGATGTGAATGGAATGAAAGAAAGAAATTCATGTTAGAAATATGCTGGGTGTTTAAGAGGATTTAAAGAATGAGATATCTGGGAAAAGAATAGGGCAGAACTGTAATGTTCAGAGGATGAGCTATTCAGTCTTTAAAGGTAGTGCGGATGGACTATAAAGGTTTCTCAAGATAGACTCTCTTAAGAAAGATGCACAAGCATTTTCTAGTTGCCTTGGTAATTAGCTTTGTGGACAGATGCTGAATTCAAACAAAACTACAGACATCTTATTGTGTCCCAGGCTGCTTGACATATGTGTGATGATGAAGATGAAGATGATGAACTCAATTTCTTTCATAAATCTTAACCCAAATTTCTCAGGTACACAATGTATCATAAAAGCAAATCTTGCACTTAGAATAAGTTATGCTGAAAATATGAATAGTGAAAATCAGTGTATGTTAATTATTCTAGTCTTTTCTGTATTATGCCTACAAGTGTTTCCTTAGGTAAAAGCACAACAGCTCGCTAGGCTTTACTTTTTTTTTTTTTCGCTACGCGGGCCTCTCACTGCTGTGGCCTCTCCCGTTGCGGAGCACAGGCTCGGTACACGCAGGCCCAGGGGCCATGGCTCACGAGCCCAGCCACTCTGCGGCACGTGGAATCCTCCCGGACCAGGGCACAAACCTGCGTCCCCTGCATCGGCAGGCGGACTCCCAACCACTGCGCCACCAGGGAAGCCCTAGGCTTTACTTTTAACAATTTAATACGTTACCCTTTGAAAATTGCTTTTGGCACAGAAAAAAAAACTAGATAGTAACGACAAGTAACTGAGATCTGGAAATAAAGCTTTTATTAAATCATTGAAATTGACCAACTTTCCAAAATCTGATATCAGATACAATAATCAGAGTTGCCCCTAGAACAGACTTTTCATTGCCTGCTCCTGGCAATTATTCTTCAATAAGTTACAGAAGCTGAAAATGTCTTTATTGGATTTTCCAGAATCATCTGCTCACTGACCTCAGAAAGTTAAACAGTGGTTGATCCTTTGGAAATTTTTAGCAGAAACAAAATTTGTCTTTAATAGTCTCTTTTTGCTCATTCTTCCTCCTTCAATTTCCCAACTCCCCTTAATATCCTTATATTACTCCAGATCCTTCATACTGTATTAAATGTATAACTGAAAAGTATGGGGAAAAGACTAACAGAAAGAAATAAAACACAGTGGAACTTATGCCAAGATGGCCCCTGAGCTTTAGAGATATTTAAACATAGTCCTCTAACTTCACAAAGCAATCAAGCAAGGTGACCAAAAAAGCACTCTCACACATACTAACTTGAGAGAGCTTAAATTATTCCCCAACTCTTATGGAAAGTGATTTGGAAATAGGTATCAAGGCTTTTAAATATTACTATACCCTTGACCCATAATTCTACTTGTGGGAAATAAGCCTAAGAACTAATCTTAAATATAAAATGTTTTATAGAGAAAAATTAGAAACAACCATTCAAATGACAATTAAAATTCCAAATAATGCAGAATAACTAGAGAAACTGTGGTGACTCCATAAGGTAGATATTTAAAGTCATTTAAAAAGATGGCCTATAATACTTATAAATATCTTTATGCTATAATTTTGTATGGAAAAAACAACAGTGCAGGTATGTTATACAACGAACTTGCACTACTGTGTCAAACTATAAGTACTTAAAGGTATTATGTTAAGTGAAATAAGTCAGATAGAAAAAAATACAAATATTATATGGTCTCAGCTCTAAAAAACAAAACAAAAACAAACAAACAAAAAACACCACTAAGCTCATAGATACAGAGAACAAATTGGTGGTTGCCAGAGGTGGGGTGTTACAAGTGGTTAAAATGGGCGAAGGGGGTCAAAAGGTATAAACTTCCAAGTATAATATAAATAAGACATAATTATGTAATATACAGCATGGTGACTATAGTTAATAATACTATGTCACATATTTGAAAGTTGCTAAGAGGGTAAATCTTAAAAGTTCTTATCGCAAGAAAAAAATTTTTAACTATGTACTGTAACAGATGTTAACTAGACTTAATGTGTTGATCATTTCATAAAATACACAAATATAGAATTACTATGCTGTACACCTGAATCTAATGCAATGGTGTATGTCAATTATACATCGATTTTTAAAAAAGAAACAAGGATGTTAATGTCAGTTCTGTTACTACTACATAACATCTAGAAAGTCACAATTTCTCAGAAACTCATTTTCCATGTTAACCTATAATAATATAATTATGAAATGCTTTACTTAATTAAAATTTGATAGTCATACCTCAAATTATTTCATAGTGAAAGCAGCCTGAATTGAAAGCCAGGGGATTAAATGTCCGTTCTCAGTTCGACTCCTAACTTTTTTATTGATTCCAGGCTAGACAATGTATTAGGAGCAAATAGCATATCTGTATATGAAGGAGTAGCATAAGATGAACTTTAAGGTCTCACTCGGTTTAACATTCCATGATTCTTTCAGTATGGCCTCTATAACAATTTCATATGTCAGAATATTGCCATTGGTAAAAAATTTTCTCATATTTAAAACTTGATCCAGCCCTGAGGACGTTATACCTCATTGAATCTAGAGCTCACTACAGGGTGAAAGCTATTTTTCCTTTATCGGGAAAAGCACGTAATTATTCAGTCTATGCCCCTCACAGTGTGAGCAACTTCTTTAGTCTCCATTGTTCAGATATGACAAGAGCATAAGGATATGTGGTGATTATAAACTGACTGCAAGCAAAGCAACTGAACTCGATATTTATTCCAACCCCAGGACTGATGCTCTCTATGTCAAGTTAATGGGGAAGAAAAGTCTTCATGAAACTAGATATGAAGCAATGCACATCAGCAGCTTACTTTGAAAGAATATTTGAAACAGAAAATAATGATTTATATTCATAAAAGGGATGTATCACATTTTCACTTCTCCCTCAGGATTTTTGCTTCATGTCCCATATGCCTTCACAGGAAGTGGCATCACTAAGGTAGCAGTAAACTTAACAGGTGAGTCTGAAATAGATGCCTTGATAGGACCAGAGATTTTTTTAGAGAATTTTTGAAAGGAGGTTAAGACTCCAGTTAAGCAATCTTATTCTATAAGACCCTGACAAAGCATTACCAGGCCATAGGGTTAAAAGTTCCTGGACCTTACTAGATTGAAGATGAAGTTTAAGCTATAAAATAGGCCTTATCCCCTGGACTGACAGCTGAACTGGAAGTTTATTAGAGCATAATACATCATGGAGAATTGCAGCCAGCTCCCTGACCATACAAACACCATGTTCTGAGTATTACAGGATATAGAAATAGATTTGGAATTTTGGGTAGATCAAGGTATTAATAAAAAAGCACTTTGCTTGATCTTTTCTGGGATATTAATAAAAAGCCATTCCTAACCTCTGCTCATTTCTTTATAAAATGGGAGCACTATCTCCCAGAGCACTTGGAAATACTTGTCAAAAATGTTTACGCAAATAAAGTGTCATTGGTCTCATTATAAACATTGTTATTAGGAGATATTACCACACTCCTGTCCAGGTCTCAGTCAACTAAATCCATGGGACCTGGGTTGTAATGAGAAAGCTGTCCTTGCAGGGGAGAGAAGAAATTATTGGTATCCTTTCCTAAGTAATAGCATATTCTGATCACCTGCAGCTGAAAAAAATTTTCTCTTAAGTGAGAGAAATTACATATTATGGTTTATATATCATCTTTTTGAAAAGATGAAACCATAGTTTTTCATCATAGCCTTGACCTACATGGAAAGTATCACCTCATATATTTTCAAGTACTGATTTTGTTTATATAGTCAATCTGAAAAAGAAAACACAAAACAACTCATTAATTGTAGGCACAATTTTATTTGTGCCTAATCACAAATCCTAAATCAGGATGTCAATGCATCATTAATATAAGAGCTATTCTCTTAGTAAATGTTTGGATTTAGATTCTCAAATGGTAGCACAAAACATGGTCAGACTCAATCTTTTTATCTGATTCAAGGCAGGAAAAATCTGTTTGTTCCAAGACTGGATAACTACTGACACGACTTTAAGTTAATGGTTGAAATTTATGGGAAAGTTAAAATATGATAAAGAGGCAACTTAATATTCATTGCGCATTACTTAAATGCTTTACAAGGCAGAGATTACACAAGCAGTCCCCACCCTACAAAAGGGTTGTATTCCTACACTTGGGTAAGTGATTCAGAGAATTTTTCTATAAAAGTATTCTTAACCATATGCCTAGACTTCTGGACTTTCTCCTAACAGTTGTTTTAATGCAGCTGAACTTTAATACAAATGATATTTTCAAACTGATATTTAATACATACTTTTTACAGTGAAATGTGTATGAAGTTGCAACTCATGATGCTGTGGCCCAATGATGCTGTTATGGACCCAGACTCTTGCTTCTCTGCACTCTGCCATTCTTAGCATGTTAATTCTGTCCACTGTCTAACTCTGGTCATAGTCACAAGATAACTACTAGCAGCAACTCCACAAAATGCTTCTTTGTTCACATCCACTGTAAGACAGAGACACCTCTCCCTCAACTAAGGAATATAATTTCCTCTTTCGTCTCACTGGGCAACCTTGAATCATGTGCCCATCTCCTGACCAATAATGGTTGATAGGAAAATTGCTTTAAATGAATCATAAAATAAACTTGGAGCTTGGAATAGAAGTTTTAAAAAGAGGGTTATATTAGGAAGAAGCAAGATAGCAATGCATTCTGGACATTCAGAATGCTGCTTTAGGGATTTGGGAAAGACAACCCTGGAGATAACAAAAACAGATGAGGAAAGAATGGCGAATTGTGGCAGCTGTTCAAATTAGTGAATTGTTTATAAATTACCTACTGACAATTTGGGGAATTTTCATAGTGTTCATAGTGAAATATGTATGTAGGGCTATGCTTCTAGCAAATATTGTAACTACCTGGAAAAATTTCCCAAGAAATCAGGTTAAGTGTTACCTTAAAACTTCATCACATTCATTCTTTTCAAAAGACCTCCTTAAAAAACTGTATGACAGCTTGTTATTTTGGTAATAGATTCTTTAAAGAAAAGTCTTGGTCTGCTGGTATGCGAGGCCTCTTTCTTCTAAAACTGCCAGCGCGTACAGAACACATTTCTTCCAGGAACACATGATGCTCCCAAACTATATCTGGCATTAGCATCATCATCACCAATTAGATGCAGGCAACACAATTCAAGGTTATAGCACATGAGAGGCATTAACTCCCTAAATGAAAAAGACCTAAATACTTTTCAAATTAAATGTTATTCTAAGAGATTGGTTAGTTCGACTTCCTAGTCTAAGCAAGTTTTGGATTTATACTGAGACAGCTATGGAGATATCAAGGAACAAGAATTGTGAGTTTTCCAATAAAATGTTTAACATTTCATGTTGTGATCCAAAATAAACATTTTTTCCCAACACCCTACAGAATGCTGGAAGAAACCATCTGGTATATCAAGATACCATTAAAAAAATTTTTTTTTACTTTGATATCAACTGACTCTAACTTTTAATTGTGCATTGTACCAACAATATCCACAATCAGAGTAGCAGCAGTTAATCAGTAACATTCTCATCCTACATGTCATGCTTTCGCAATCAGTAGTCAACACTAACTCATCCAAGTACAGAAAAGGATTCATGGTATGTAACTAAGGTATGTCATTAAATTATCTTC
Source organism: Neophocaena asiaeorientalis asiaeorientalis (assembly GCF_003031525.2). Classification (NCBI taxonomy): domain Eukaryota; kingdom Metazoa; phylum Chordata; class Mammalia; order Artiodactyla; family Phocoenidae; genus Neophocaena; species Neophocaena asiaeorientalis. Next base: position 8,597,225 of record NW_020174698.1, on the reverse strand, counting down.
CTTTTTTGAAAAAAGAAAGACTTTATCATCGTTATCTTTAAAAAATTAGGAATTTCATTTCAATCCTGTTCAATGTAACCTCTTAAAAATCTACATATAAAACTACCAATATGCAAGCAGGTACTCATCTGTATGACTTTGTAAGAACAACTGTACAGGGTGGCTTGTCAGGTTAAAAAGGTAGCACACAAAAATCTCATTAACTTGCAGATCAATGCCACAAAAGCAACTGTGAAATCTTGGACACATTTTACTATACCTAATGTTATTACTAATCAGTTTCACTTTTAGAAGCACAAAAGATGGAAACTATTGTGACATTTTCTAACAGAATATTTCCATGACGAAATTCAATTTTATTCAACATGGCTGAATGCCCATTGCCTCTAATGGCTACTTTTGACAAGATGATAATAAAAATAATAAGATGAGAATGATCAGTATACAGAACATTTCAGAAAGCATTCTGGCACTTTTAAATGAAGCTTTTGGCTTTTTCCTCTGACTCCCTTAACTGTCACTCAAATGCATCATCTAGTATTTTTCACTAATTATTAACGGTTTACTAAAATGACAGCTACTTCATTTAGCTGAAGAAATAAAGTCTAGAGTGATAGCGTATTTTGTAGTATTTTAATATACTCGTCAAATTAATTCTAAAAGTGAGTTTCATCAGAGTGGCTCACTATTTAGCTCTAATAGGGGGAGTGGTAATGTCACTTTGAACTCTGAAATATGCCTGCTCTGCAGTCCAATTATTTATATCCTAATAGAAAATGCCATAACAATTTATCTTGGGTTTTTCGTCTATTAAGTGGACAACATTTAATGACTTTTCATTCAGACATTTCCTCATTAAAATGCTTCTGCCAATTTGTGATATTTTGTGGCAAAAATAATAATAAAACAGTGCCATGATCAAAAAATGGTCACCACTTTACTTAGAAGGAAAAGTAGGAAATCAAAAATATCTGTACTGTAAGTAAAAAGAACATTCTTTTATTCTGTAATAGAACTTGCCAACAGAACTTTCTGGGATGACAATAATGTTCTATATCTGTGCTATCCATTACACTAGTCACTAGCCACATGTGGCTATTTGAGCACTTGAAATGTGATTAGTTGAACTAAGAAACTCTATTTTTAATTTTAGTTAATTTAAATTTAAACAGCTCCACATGGCTAGTGGCCATATTAGCTATGATGTATGGTATAATATGTTACTTGTTTCTACAATTATACTTGGAGTTACTGATGATGTATCTAGACCTTAGAAAAAATACATAAATTTATATTTTTGAATAGACAAAAATGTTCTTAAAATGTAATAATCTCTAAAGGCACTAATATGTTTAGGTACTTTATATGTAAAGAGAAATCAATTCACTTATCACATAGATAGATAAGATACACATACATGCATGTGTGTATGTATATATATATATATATATGAGTAAAGTGTATTAGCTTAAATTAGTTAGTTGTGGTACCAACAATCACCAACTCTTAGTGGGTTACAATACAGGTTTATTTGTTATTCCTGTTATATGCTTTTCATGGTTCAGCTGTAGCTAAGCTCTGAGACCAAGGTGATGAGTGGCTGCTACCTAGGACTTACTAATTTCTTGGCAGAGGGAACAGAACAATGGCAGAACCAAGTACAGGCTCTAAAAGCTTTTGCTTGGAAGTGGCATATGTCACATGTGTCACATTTCATCAATCAAGTCAAGACACTTGGACCTGTCTGATACCAGTGGTACCGAGAATATTATCTTCCTTCAGTAATAACCTGGTAAAGAACAATCAGATAGAGAAGGGCAGTAAATATTTTGACGATAATACAACTTATTCTCCATAGATACATATAGATGTAGTTATAGATATATCCACAATATGTACATGTATATACCTAAGCATATATGTATATATACATATATACTTAGCTTCATCACAAAAGAGATCTGAATTGATTACAATTATATATGAAACCAACAGAATACAAAAAATTAAGAATTGAAAATACAACAAAATTAGAGTCAAAAAAGAGTATACAAACATCAAATCATAGGTCCTCTACAGTTGAGAGAGTTGGATTGTAAAAAAGATTCTAAACTTCCTAGTATACTAAATGAGGGCAACATTATCAATTCTAACACATATTAATCTTAAGATAAAAATAAATCAATTGCTTAGAGAAATATATGAAAATTCTATATGACAATGAAAGAAACTAATTCCTTAACAATTACCTCGAAATAAATACATATTTTAAATATATCTCACTACAATAAATAAAGAACTCAGAGGCTAGCAGGATTTCAACAGATATTTATTGAATTTAAAAAATAACAGGAATGTCGAGTTTCCTACAGCAGCAACACAAAAAGTCACTTAATGTGTAAAAAAGCTCAATAAAGTAGAATATATTTTACAAGAAAGCAAGTATATGAATAATTGTGCGACTTGATACAAAGAAAAAGTTTGGAGTATATCAAAGAATGAATGGACTACAGATCATTTAGGTAATCATTCTTAAAAGAAAGTATTACTGGATCATTTTATGAAAAATGAAACTGGCTTTTTATCGGTAACATGATCAAATTATAATAAAAGTTTACAAGACTTTTTAGTCTAAATTTTATACTTTTAAGCAGATACTTAGGTAGTTGGTGCAATTCTATGCACAATTTAAGGACGTATAAAATACTTAACTAACAAAAGAACTCAATGCTAGAGATTCAAGGAGTCTTGAAAAAGATATACTAAAAGCCTGAAGTCATATTAGATATTCTCTTTTAAAATGACTATGTGGGGACTTCCCTGGTGGTGCAGTGGTTAAAGAATCCGCCTGCCAATGCAGGGAACATGGGTTCGATCGCTGGTCTGGGAAGATCCCACATGCCGCAACTAAGCCCGTGTGCCACAACTACTGAGCCTGTGCTCTAGAGCCCACGAGCCACAACTACTGAAGCCCGTGCGCCTAGAGCCTGTGCTCTGCAACAAGAGAAGCCACCGCAATGAGAAGCCCGCGCACCGCAATGAAGAGTAGCCCCCCGATCGCCGCAACTAGAGAAAGCCCACGCACAGCAGCAAAGACCCAATGCAGCCAAAATTAAATAAATAAATTTATAAAATGACTATGTGTTACTTACAGAAAATGGTTATATTTTCAGAATTTAAGAAGAGTGCCTTTATTTTAATTAGTTTAAAAAAGGAGTTTGAGCTTCCCTGGTGGCGCAGTGGTTGAGAGTCCGCCTGCCAATGCAGGGGACAAGGGTTCGTGCCCCGGTCCGGGAAGATGCCACATGCCGCGGAGCAGCTGGGCCCATGAGCCATGGCCGCTGAGCCTGCGCGTCCGGAGCCTGTGCTCCGCAGCGGGAGAGGCCACAACAGTGAGAGGCCCGCGTACCGCACACACACACACACACAAAAAAAGAAGTTTAATATTTAAGTATAACTTGGCATAGGGTAATTAAATTAATACTTTAAAATAAAGGGATGTGATTGCAAAGAAATTTCTTTTTATCATTATTAAATAGAACATAGCACAGTACTCATAAATGTTAATCAAATTAATCAATGAATAATATTTGTAAATAAATTTTGGGATTTGCTCAGTCACACATATATAGACTGAAGACACTCAAAATTACATCTCCAACTGTAATCTTTTCCCTAATCACTGGACTTAAATACATAATATATATTCAACTATCCTCCAATGGGTATAGTTGTATGTCCAAGGCATTTTAAACTTATATCTGAAACTTAACTGCCCCCCTCCTCTCAAACATGTTTCCTTACCAATCTTCTCTATCTCAGTAACTGGCAAGTTCTTTCTTCCAGCTGCTCAAATTAACAACCTTGGAGTCATCCTTGACTCTGTCTCATATATTTCAATGAATTATGATGGCTCTATCTTCAAATATATCCAGCATCTAATCACGTCTCATCACAGTCATCCCTACATCTCTGCTCCAAGCCACCATTACCTATTCTCAGGACTATTTAAAAGACTTTAAAAAATTTTTGTCTTTACCTTTTATGATCTCCTCTTCACAGAACAGCTAAAAGGATCATTTCAAAATGTAAATTAGATCATGTTACTTCCCTATTCAAAACCCTCTGTTAGCATCCTGTCTTATTCAGAATAGAAATCTAAACTTATTATCATTGCCTATATGATCTGGCTCCCTGCTAAACTTCAAACTTAGTATTATATTTACTCCAACCATAATAAGAACTTTATCATCTCAAGGCCTTTGCATTGTCTGTTCCCTTGGCCTGTTCTTCTCCCAGAAATACACATGATTGCTCACTTCATTCCCTAACCACTCTAATTAATTAAAATAGCTGCACCCACCCTCGCACATCATTTTTCTTTACCCTATCTAAACAGTTTTCAATATTTATCAATCACTGAAAATTATATTTGGCATTGACCTTTGACCTTGCTAAGTTAATCATTTCTATCATCCTTTCTACATTATCTCTTCTTCCTGCTATTTCTCTCTCTAAGCATTTTTAGGCTAAATAAACAGAAGTAGGACATTCAGTGTTGTCCACCAAACTTACTAAAATCATAAATATCAAAGAAAAACCTAATAGGCTCTTTATTGCACTGAAAAAAAAAGGGACAGATAACTTCTAATGATTAGATAATCATAGAGTCCTACAAAAGTTTGAAATATCTAAGTTGGAGGATAGGTCTTTGGTCCTAGCTTTGCTACTCTCCCTACCCATCATGACCCGTGAAAAAAAATTAGCTCATTCACTTGCAAATAACTGAAAATACATAATTAGAGATGACTTCCTTTAGCTTAGTTTATTCTGTCTTTATATACATCTGCATCATCCAATATGTAACTAATAGTCTCATTGGCTATTGAATGCTTGAAATATGACTAGTATGAACCGAGATGTGTGTAAATGTAATATACACACTAGATTTTTGAACTTAAAAAATGTAAATGATCTCAATAATCTTATATGATTACATATAAATCAATGAAATTAATATTCTGTAAGTACTGGGTTAAAGTATATAAATCAAATTAATTTCACTTTTTTATTCTTGTTATTTTTTTGGTATGGTTACTACAAAATTTAAAATTGCATATATGGCTCATATTTGTAGTTCACATTATATCACTACTGGACAGATAATTCTTAGAGGGAACATAACAGATAAATCTTATCATTCCTAAAAGCTGGCTTAATTAGATTTAATTAAGAAAGATAAATGAGAGCATAAAGTTATCAGTCACCAGTTTAGAAAAACACAGAAAGGGGTGTAACATAATCTGTATCCTAAGATTGGCTGATAAAGGCGATTGCTAACACTGAGTGCTTACTAGGTGCCTGGGATCGTGTAAGCTTTATCTCATTTAATACTCACAAAACCGCTCAGGACCAAAGTTATTTGCCGCATATTTTTCCATTTGGCATATCTGTCATTTGCCAAATATTAGCTTGTCTTTCTCTTTCATGTGGCTGTAGTCTACAAACTTGGGGATTTTTTACTCTAGTAGCTTCCCGTTCGTTTTGAGTAGAATTAATATTAAATAAATGTTAAAACATTAAAAAGTAAAAGTGGTTATGAAATGTATGTGTTCAGGAGAATACTGTGATCAACAAGGTTAAGGTATAAAATAAACTGCTCATTAAGTGTGTACAGAGATATCATAGCCTCAATGAGGGACTGAATGGGACTCTAGTTCATTAACACCTTCCCTTGTCTTCACCTTGACTACTTAAGGCTTTATTGTCTAAAATAATGCCCTTGGTAAGGATTCAGGATAGACACCCTGTGTCTGGCTCTACATGCTGGCTCTACCCTAAGGCAACGGCGATCATTGGTAATCACACCGTGACTCAGTAACAGCTTGTGTATTGTCTTATTCCGCACATTCTCTCATTTGATTTCTGAATATCTATATTTTCTTACTTCTTACTTAAAATCTCCAGAAACTGTTCCAACACTGCTTTTCCTTACGAGATGAATATAAATGTTATTGTTTGTTTTGTCCTCTCTCTTTCCTTCCACACTATAATAAAATTAGACCCCCCCAACTGCAGTAGGAGTTTATACTTCATTTTGTTCTGACATCTCCATTTGTATGGGCCACCATGCGGAGGGGAAAGGGGGAACCTCATTAACTTTGAATTTCAAAGCTTCATGTAAACTACAAGTGTCCTATAAATCTATTCCTGCTACAGGAGACCCTAGCATACTCAAGGGATACTCTCTGAGACTTCAAGAATTTTCAAAGTCAAGAATACTATTACAGTACATAATTACTTCTTTCAAAATTCAGTAATACGGAATGAAAAAAAAAAAAAGTGGTTTCTTCAGACTCTTAACGGTCCTACAAACACAAGGCCAAAATCATGCATAAAGCTATTTGAGGGTTAAGAATTGCTACTTTCTTAGGTCTCTTTACTACTCACCAACATTATCAGTTGGCTATTTTCTGGGAAATATTTCACAGAGCAACAAAGTTTTCATCATGGAGTGTAGCTGTGTAGAAGATGATGAAGAGAGAACAATAAAAGCCCAAATTGAGATAGATGGCGAAGCTAAGTACAGCACACTAGCTTCAAAACATAAGAGATTCAATTTCAGTTGTGGTAAATTGCAAATTGTTAAATATTATTGTGCCTAAAGATTGCTAGCAAAATAATGAAGAGACTTTCGTAATGCCAAATAAAAGAATTACAAAAGCAGTTTAATCAAAAGTATACTGAGTATATTTGAATGCTAACTGACCATTACAGTACTCCCTAAAAAAAATTGTAATTATCCTTAAATAAATCCTTATTGATACACAGTCTAGAGCAAGGTTTTATTGAGGTGCTAATGTAGATGAAAATGGATCAAAATTTAGCCTGCAAAATTCAGAGCATCTGCCCTCATGACTTTCAATTTGTGGGACCCATCTGAAATCACTGGTTAATTTTCTCTGTCCATGGCACCTTAACATGAGAATTCTAACTCTGCATCATCATCCAGTGGGCCCATTACATTGCAGTCTTAGCTCTTCTTAAGAGCGTATATCTTTATGACGCCCACCAGGAATCCCCTAAGTGAATTTCATACATTCCATATAGCTTTTATTTCTCTGATACAGTAACGAATAATTTTATTGCATGTAACATAAACCATGAATTGAGTTGTATTTGGAAATCTTTGTTTTAAAAAATGTTTAATTTATACTATTGGTAAAAATAGTAGTTATTCGATACACAGTTAGCCTCTTTTCTATTCTACTTCCAGAAATAAGAGAATTCCCTTTCTCAGGTAAGTAAAAATGTAAAATGTATTCAACAGGTCCAATAAATTGGTGAGTTATTTATTAATGGTTTATGGTAGAACCCCCAAAGGTCCATAAAGACATCTTCCTATTTCCTCTTACAATCTCTTTCTCTGAGCACATGCACACAAACACACAAATTGTCTATTTAGTTCTGAGCTTAGCTACTTAATGATTTTTCCATTCATACGGATTATAAATTGGTAGAGGAATATGATGCTTCTTTCATTTAATTAAAGAAGTGTACTTTCAGAGCAAAATAAATGTTAACTAACATTATTTGTATTCCAGGGATTCATCTTCCACCCCTTCTAACTAACTTAAATGCCATGCTGTGTTTCTGGATTCATTAACAACTCCAGGCACATTTCTCTCCACTTGCCTCTGTCAACCCAGCAAGCTGTTCCTTCTGACTTTAAAGTGTGAATATTTTTGCTTCATCATCACTTTTATAGTCTGAAGGGAGACTTGGCTTACCTAAAAAGAATCCATACTTTCCAATGAAGACAACAGAATAGGGATGCTAATCACCACTTCCTTTTAAAATATGAGTATGCCTCATCCTCCAAAAAGAAAAAAGACAAGGGAACTTTCTTTTTTTGAAGGAATAAAGGCAAAATGTGAAAGAGATCTTCAAGCAGTATTAATTACATTTTGTAAGTTCAGAATATTAAAATTATACAACACTATTATCAGCTGAATTATTTATGCATTCAGACAATTATTCAGATCAGAAATTTAACAGTTCCAGTAATATTATCATGTTTCTAAACAAAAGTTCCCAAGTTACTCATCGTTTCTACAAAGTTACTTAGATAAAGCTCAATGTTGAGTGTAGGAGTACCACTTTGTGCTCCTCTTATTGGCTTTGCTTTCTAACAGGTTCTAATAGTTTTGGCAGTCCTGGTCTTACTTAGCTCCTGTGGCACAGAATCAGTCTTTCTTGCTTATCATATGGCTAACCCTGAAGAATCTTTTAACCTTAAACAATACAAAGTTGAGCTCAATTTAAAATGCAAGTATTACAGTGTTTCAAACATATCGCAAGACAACGTTCATTTCTAATTCACTTTGCAGACCTTCCTTTACCAGGTGGCATTCTGAATTCTGGTCAGCTTATGGCTCTACAGGGCCATGGAAACATTTACTTATATTTAGAAGAATTATTTGATTTGCTAAAGCTACATTTCAAGTGAAAAGTTTAATGAGGAAAGAAATAGAGTGGAATAAAACTAACGTTTTTAAGGATTCTGTTAAATTGGGTTAATCATTTGAGTTAGTGCTCCCTGGCTTTCTTCACTTTGCTCTAATCAGTGACTGAAGATGTTGTTATAAATGTCTAAGCTTGTTTTATTTATTATGAATAAATTAAAATAGGTATAAATTTCTGAGGACTTAGGTGCTTGGCAGCATATGAAATATTTTCCTACAATATCTTCTTTGATCTTCCCCAGGAACATACTAGGTCCATTTTACAAGTGAAGAAAGAGAGGAACAGAGGTGAAGCAACATGTTCAGTGTCACTAAGTCCATACACTCAGGCTTTGCTGTCTATTGTCTATCATGCTTATTGTTCTGGATTACAAAGATTTTATTTATACCCCATTAGATAATGGGCCTTAAAAATTACATTTATATTCCATAGCAATCACTACCTCACTCTGAAAGTTGGAATTATGAAAGTATTTGACTATTGATTGTTTACCTAAACATAGCTTAAAACCAGAAAAGGGATTCTTTCAAGTTGCACCTTAAATTTTTCCCATTTTTTATTTCTGTGTAATTACAGAATAAATATATGCAGAGCCCTTACTTCATTATTTTTCCCTCCTCCTGCCCCAGGGTCATTATACTCAGCATGGCATGCATGTATCACATCACATATATGTATCAGAATACATATATGGTCATACGTAAACTTATAGTTTTGTTTTGTGATTTTTTAATAAATGGAAAAATGTGTATTTTGGTTTACAATTTGCTTTCTTCACTTAATAATATATCTTGAATACTTTTATTTTACAATACACCTACATCTGTCTCATTCTTTTAAAATGTAATTTGCAGCAACATGGATGGACCTAGTGAAGTAAGCCAGACAGAGAAAGACAAATATCATATGATATCGCTTATATGTGGACTCTAAAAAAAATGATACAAACGAATTTATACACAAAACAGAAATAGACCCACAGACATAGAAAACCAACTTATGGTTACCAAAGGGGAAAGGTGGGGGAGGGGTAAATTAGGAATTTGGGATTAACATATACACACTACCATATATAAAATAGATTACCAGCAAGAAAGTTATAGCACAGGGAACTATACTCAATATTTTGTAATAATCTATAAGGGAAAAGAATCCGAAAAAATAGATATATATGTATGTATAACTGAATCACTTTGTTATACACCTGAAATTAACACAACATTGTAAATCAACTATACTTCAATAAAAAAAATTAAAAAGTAAAAAATAAATAAAATAAAACGCATTATGGATATTCTTAGATTATATAATCATCTCCTATTAATAGATATCTATATTGCTTCCATATGTTCATTATTTGAAACAATGCAACAATTTTTATACTTATGAATGCACATACGGAGGGATTTCTAAGCCAGATAATGGTAAGTGGAATTGCCAGGTCAAAAAGTATTCATACAGGGTATAAGAGAACCTGTTTCCTCACACTTTTTGATTAACTTATTATCTTTCTTTTTTTCCCCCATTTTTGCCCCTAGTGAATTAAAATATCGTATTTTTAAATTTGCATATTTGTGATTTTTAGTGAGATTAAGAAGTGTTTCACATATTTTTTTGTCATTTGTATTTCTGTAAATTTGCTATTCATATCATTTGCCCACTTTTCTGAGACAGTGTTTACCTGTTCACTAGGTATTTTTAAGGAAGAGTCCTTATATCTGAGCTTAAAAACAAATGTTTCTTTATAATTTAATTGCCTAAAGATTAAGCTCTAGAGGTTATCCTCTGGAAAAAAACTTGGATGTGATAGTTTGTTTCTGTATAGTGAGAATCACTCAAATATTTTCCTGTTTCTGTCATTCCACTCTTCTCTTTAGTAAGTATACTTGCCAACAGATTCTAATTTCTAAGGCTTTTTCCTGGAAACAACAGCAATAACTTTTAAATCTAATGTCATTATGATGTGTACACTCTCAGAGAAGTCTAAAAATGTAAAAAGTTCTAGTGAATAATTTAGAAGTCCAATCTTTTCATTTAGGTAGCTCATTTAAGGGGGGGAGGTTGGAGAATACTCAGTCTCCAAGGAATTCTTGTTCTATAAAAAGTAAAATTTGTTTATTACACTTCTCTTGGCTCTGCCAGTCATGAGCTACTTAGCATAAAAATGAAGTTATGCTAAATCAAGTTGATAGTACTGGATAAATTCCAGAGTTCAATGTCTGTGTGTGTATAAAGATATGTTGATTCAAACTAAATACCAAAAGCCTCTAAGTTACTTTTTGCATGGTTTTGAGGATGAAAAATAATTAAGAAGCTAGAGGTAATCCCAAGATTTTGCTGATAAGAGAATAAAACTTTGGCCTGAAATGCAGCTCCTTGAGGAATAAGGCAAAGAATGTAGCTTTTTGTAATGGCCTCCTATAATTAAGCTAATGTGGAAGCATTGAGACCTATCAGAATGTTTTTGGAGTACCAACTTATTAAAGAATCGCTGTTTCTGATCATCACACATACTCCTAATATATTTCAGCATGACTAGTATGCCAAGTTCTAAGCTAGAAACTTCCAAAAGATTAATTTACATTTTTAGAACATGTTTGAGTCTCTTTATCCCATTTTCCATCATTAAAACAAAAACACTATTAAAAATACTTAGAGATCTCTTTAAAATACTTTATGCATTAAAAAAAATGATCTGCTTTCCTGTGACTGATAGCAGATACAAATCTAAACTTCCACTAAAGGATGTTAAAAGATTTTTTTAAAGACAACAGAAAGATTATGAATATTTTCATCACATATGTGACATCTGGTATCTTCTTCATTCCAAGATCTATAAATGGCTTAAACTTTCATTTAACTTTGTAAAAAGCAACCTTAAGAAAGAAGCTAAACAACCAAAAGCATAATAGTTAATACAGCAACAGCTGTACAAGACTCAGTGGGCATGTGATTATATACCAGAGAAAAAGAGTTAACCTTAACTCAAGTTCAAAGTGAGAAAATCATAATTAGCCAATTTATTCATTTTTATTCTATAAAATCTTATCTTTAGTGGCTTGTCTGAGTGTCTCAGTTATCTATTACTGCACAACAAATCATCCCAAGATTTAGTGGTTTAAAACAACACCATTTTATTATCTTCACCATTCTGTGAATCAACTAAGCTCAGCTCTATGGGATGTCATCTGGGTCTACAGCATCCAAGGTGGCACACTATGTGTCTGACACTTTGGTGGAGAATGCTGGGCTCTGCTGGGATGCTATGATGATTGAGCATCCCAATGGGCTCTTCAACAAGACAGCCAATTTCTGTACCTGGCAGCTCAGGGCCCTCCTAAAAAGCAAGGCAGAACCTCCGAAGACTTCTTCAGGCTTAGACCAGGAATTGGCTCAATGACACCTGTACTACATTTAGTTGGTTAAAGCAAATCACAAGGCTAGTGCAGATCCAGTGTGATAGAGGACTACAGAGAGACTTGAAGACCAGGATGTGTGGTTCATTGGGGGCTGTTAAGAGTATAGCTAAACGACTCCATGGTATTGTTGTCTTGGCCTCCATTTTGTTTGGCCAAGCAGCCTGTGAGGGGCTTAAACTAACATCAGCCCTTCATGTAAGCACGTGTCCTAGATGACAGCCTTCAGAGCCCCAAGCAAATGTAAGTTCCTGATATGACTTCCTCAAAGTCCCTTGTGATAAAGTCTCCTTTGCCTCCTAGGTCTTTCCCTTATGCACCCCACAGATAAGACCCCCATGGAGCTTATCAAACTTCACTTTTTTGTTTGACCAATCCAGGATTAGATCAGAAACCCCAAAGCACCCCACTGGGACCCCAATAAAGGCATGTGCCCCAGTTCCTGCCAGGTCTCTCTGCTGCATCCTGCCTTGACCTCGCTATGTGGTCCCCCCAGGCTTGCCATGTACTTTCTCCAGGACCTGTGAGTAATAAATTTCTCAGCCTTAATTCTCTTGCAATCTTTTGTTGAACCTCAGCTCACCATCCAACTAGCTGAGACTCTACTTAACAAATGTTTATTTAATAAAGTCACAACAAGGGACATCTTTGGAGAGTAGCTACCACTGTTATTCCTCTGGCCAAAGATGATGCACATTCCTCCTGCTTTCAAAAAACACTCACAAAACTCCCTAAACCCTCAAAGTTGCATCCCATTTCAACATCAGGATCACACTTTAAATCCAGGATCACATAATGTAAATCAGACCCAGGTGCAATGGACGTTAGTCATGGGTACCTCTTCTTGATCTGTAGATCATGAAGTAAACAAGCTATGTGACCCCCACATACCCAACATACAATGGGGAGACAGGATCAGGAGAACTATAGTAGATACTTCCATTCTAGTGTGGGAGTAACATAGGGGTTACTGGTCTGAAAAAATTCTGAGATCCAGGCGAGCACAGTTGCCATTTCACTTTGCTCAGAAGGCAAATATGTTGATTAGGACCCAAATATGTTCCCTGGTGGTGGTCTTCTTGACTACTGGCCCCATGCTCAGGACTCATGACACTACCCTCTGAGACATCGTCTTTCCTTAAGAAATGGTTCATGTTTGCCGCTGAGTAGGGTTCTCAGGCTCTTTCCTGCCAGGACAAAGTTTGAGGGCTCAAAAGCTTTTTTTGTTTTGAATAATTTGTTCCTTTCCGTCTAAGCTGGTATAATTCTTTTCAAAACCTGTGGGTTTGTTATGTATAAGTTATAATCAAATGCATTAGACAAAAATGATACTCATATATTTTCTAGGTGGGATCTTTATTTTGGATCAATTATGAGGATGCAGAGGCTCACAGCAGAGAGGGTCAAAGAGGCATATCCTCAAGATTCTTAGAAGTAATATCTACTGAGAGGAAAACTGAGACACTCTTTTACAATTTCCTGAAGTCTCAAGAGAATTACAGTCACACCTTTGGTCTGATCTTGAACTGGAGGCCACAATACTTTACTAGCAGCACTCTGGGTTTGCCATTTTTCCCCTAAGAAAACAAAACTTTTAAGAATACTCCATCACCCCCCCAAATTATTTCACACCTCTTTTTCAGTCAATGTCTCCCACCCCTGACAACATACGACCTGCTCTGTTCTGATAGATCAGTTTTCCCTTTCTAGAATTTAATATAAATTGGAATCATATTTACTCTCTAATGTCTGTCTTCTTTGGCTCAGCATAATGCTCTCGACATTCATTCACGCCTTTGCCTTCCTTTTCATTGCTGAGTAAGGTTTCATGGTGTGACTATACACCAATGTGTTTAGCCATGCATCTGTGAAATAACATTAGATTGTTTCCAGTTTGGAGTTACAGTAAATAAAGACTCTATAAATATTCTTATACATATCTTTGTGTGGATATATATGTTTTCATTTCTTTTTGGTAAGTACCTTAAATGGAACGGGTAAGTCTTATGGAAGATTTATATATAATTTTTTAAAAACATCTGTCATATAGTTTTCTAAAAAAGTTGTTTCACTTAATTCCCATCAGTAGTGTATGAGAGTTCCAGTTCCTCCACAAGCACATTAAAACTTGATATCATTAGTCTTTCTAACTTTAGCCATTTGGAAATTCATAGTGATTTAACTATTAATAATGATGATTTTAAGTGTAGAGCATTTTTTCATATATTTACCGACCATTTAAATGACTTCTTTTGTAAAATGTCTGGTCAAATCTTTTTCTCTCTCTTTTTTTTCAATTGTGTTTGTGTGTTTTATTGTTGAGTTGTAACTTTTTGGAATGTATAACAGATACGAACACTTTGTCAGCTATAAGAACCTCTAATATTTTCTTTCGGACTGGGGCTTTTCTTTCCATTTTCAATAGAGTATCTTTAAAGGAGAAGAAATTTTTAAATCTGAAGACTTTTTCCTTAAAATACAAAACAGAGAAAAGATATATGATAGCATAACCTAATAAGGACTAAATCATCATGCAAATAATTATGTTTTTAATAAAACTAATAAAAATCAATTTTGGCTCTTTCGAGAATAGCATGTTAATTTTCTTTTAGACTATGAACATTTATTTAGTGCTGGATCAAGAACTAGAAGGTGAGTGCTGCTTACCAGATGATGGATAAACACCACTGTGCTAGGGCTATGCTCTGTTACCCACAGATTCTTTGATATCGTGTATTCAATTAATAATTATTTACATGATAAAAGGGCTGGCTTTTTAAAAATATTACTTGAACTTTCTGAGTAGGATAATTCATTAAAAATTTCTCTTTTACTGTAGAGCATATGTGGAAAGGACACAGACATCCATGAGTTTTGCAATTGTCTCTGGAGGAGCAACTAGGTTTCCTAGCATATTAATTATCAGAATCTATTTGTCATGAAATCAAGACTGTAGGAATGCTGTTTAATTTACTATTACAGAGGTGGGAACTTGACAAATACACAAATGCAAACACACTAATGGGGTGCTTTCCAGAATTTTGTTGAGTATGTACCTACACTGAATGTAGAAATTTCAATGCATTCTTAATGCTGGAGGAATTATTGAGGGAGTAAAATAATAATATATGTAATAAATAATATATGTAATAATAATTGAAATAATAATAATATAAGCTAATGATCCAAAGTAGCAAATCAGTTGGCACTATATAACAAACAGAAGCAAATATAAAAGAAAAATGCTTTCTCACAATTTTCCCTATAGCACAGAATATAGGAAATGAATTTGAGACTAAATTAAGATTTAGAAATGAGAGAACTTTCCCTTTTTAAACTGCTTCTCACTCCCAATGGTGGATATTTGTATAACCAATGAATACATATTTCCATTCTTCTACTTTCAACCTGAGTTATTATATTTAAAATATATTTTCTGTAGATAATAGTTGGGTCCTTATTTTTTATTATCTGAGAATTTCTGCCTTTTATTGGCATGTATACCCATTTATATTTAATATGTTTATTGATTATCATCTCTTTCTAGGAATCTAATTATCAGATAAAATTTGAAAATTTCTTACATGTTTAAACTTTTTTAATTTGCCAGCACCTTTACATAGAACAGGCAGAATGCTAATGGTATACCAAGACAGTGATCTTTTTTGTCTTATTTAAATCATTTTTTCTTTGAAACAAAATCACCAGAGTATAAGGTTTCACTTTCTATATTGTACAGAGCATGCAGTTGCATTTTATTTTTAGTAAGTTACAGAAGGCAGTACTTCATCTAACCAGATTAGTTTTTTCTTTCTTTCTTTCTTTTTTGCTTCTCTCCACCTTTATTAAAGTATAATTGGTATACAAAAAGCTGCATATAATCAATACATACAACTTGATGAGTGTGACATAGATATACACTCGTGTTACTATTACCACAATGACGGTAGTAAACATATTCATCATCTCTGAAAGTTTCCTTGTGACCCTTTGTTTTTGTTGCTGTTTTGTGTTAAGAACACTTAACATGATATCTACCCTCTTAACACATTTTTAAGTAAACAATACCTTATTAACTATAGGCACTATGTTGTACATTAATCTCTGGAGTTTGCTCATCTGTTTTAACATTTATCCATTGAGCAACTCCCCATATCCCCCTACCCCATCACTGGGTAACTACTGTTCTATTATCTACTTCTATATACTTTAGATGCCTCAATAAGAGAAATCAAGAGTATTTGTCCTTCTGTGACTCACTTATTTCACTTTGTATGTCTTTCAGGTCCATCCATGTTGTCACAAATTCATGTATTTCCTTCCATTTTAAGGCTGAATAATATTTCATGGTATGTATGTATCTTCTTTATCCATTCATCTGTCAATGGATATTTGGATTGTTTCCACATCATGGTTATTAAGATTGCAACAAAAATGGGAATGCACATATCTCTGTAACAGCCTGATTTCATTTTCTTTGGATATATACCCAGAAGTGAAATTGCTGGATCATATGGTAGTTCTATTTTCAATTTTTTGAGGAAACTCCATAATGTTTTCCATAGCAGCTACATTTTCACTATAATGTACAAGGGCTCCAATGTCTCCACAACTTCAACAATATGTAATATTTTTTCTTTTTTATAATAGTCATCCTAATAAGTATGAGATGATATCCCATTGTAATTTTGATTGGCATTTTCATGATCAGTGATGTGAGCACCTTTTTGTATACCTATTGACTATTTGTATGTCTTCTGTGGAAAAATGTCTACTCAAGTCCTTTGCCCATTTTTAAAATCAAGTCCTTTTTTTTTTTTTTTACTATTGAGTTGTTGGAGTTCCTTATATATTTTGGAAATTAAGCTCTTATCAGATATATAGCTTGCAAACATTTTCTCCCATTCCATAAGTTGTCTCTTCACTATGTAGAAAGTTTTCTTTGCTACGCAGATGCTTTTTAGTTTAATGTAGTCTCACTTTTTTGTGTGTCTATTTTTGCTTTTGTTGCCTGTGCCTTTGGTATCGTATCTAAGAAATCATTGCCAAAACTAACATCAAGAAGCTTTTCCTCCATGCTTTCTCTTTGGAGTTTCAGATCTTACATGTAAGTCTTTAATCCAGTTTGAGTTAATTTTTGTGTATGGTAAAAGCTAAGAGTCCAATTTAATTTTTGCATGTAGATACACAGTTTTCCCAGCACCATTTATTGACAAGTAGGCAACCATGCCCACTTTCCAGATCTCGGAGAAAAAGCTTTCAGTTTTCACCACTGAGTATGTTAGCTATGGGCTTTTCATTTATGGTCTTTTTTGTGTTAAGTTCTGACTATACTTAATTTTTTGAGAATTTTGTCATAAAAGGGTCTTGAATATTGCCAATGCTTTTTCTGCAACAACTGATACGATTATGCAACTTTTGTCCATTTTGTTAACATGGTGTAATCACATTGATTGGTTTGCATATGTTGACCCATTCTGGCATTCCAGGGATAAATCCCACTTGGTCATGGTACATGACCCTTTTAAAGTGCTGTTTAATTTGATGTGGTAATACTTTATTGAGGCTTTTGGCATTCATGTTCATCCGGGCTATTTACCTGCAGTTTTCTTTCCTTGTGGTATCTTTGTCTGGCTTTAGTATCATGGTGATGCTGGCCTCATAAAATGTGTTTGGAGATGTTCTCTCTTCTATTTTTTGGAAGAGTTTAAGAAGGATTAGTATGAATACTTCTTTATTTATTTATTTTTAATTAATTAACTTTATTTATTTATTTTTGGCTGCATTGGGTCTTTGTTGCTGCGTGCAGGCTTTCTCTAGTTGCGGTGAGTGGGGGCTACTCTTTGTTGCAGTGCGCGGACTTCTCATTGCGGTGGCTTATCTTGTTGCAGAGCACAGGCTCTAGGCACACGGGCTTCAGTAGTTGTAGCACACGGGCTCAGTAGTTGTGGCTCACAGGCTCTAGAGCACAGGCTCAGTAGTTGTGGTGCACAGGCTTAGTTGTTCTGTGGCATGTGGGATCTTCCCAGGCCAGGGTTCAAACCTGTGTCCCCTGCATTGGCAGGCAGATTCTTAACCACTGTGCCATCAGGGAAGACCCCAATACTTCTTTAAATGTTTGGTAAATTCACCTGCAAAGCCATCCTTGGCTAGTCCTTGCTTTTCTTTGTTGGAAGGTTTTTGATTACTGATGCAATCTCCTTATTTGTTATTGGGTTGCTCAGGCTTTCTATTTGTTTTGATTCAGTGTTAGTAGGTTGTATGTTTCTAGGAATTTAATTGCCCAGTTTGTTGGTTTATAATTGCTCATAATAGTCCCTTATGATATTTTTATTTCAGTGGCATCATTTGTAATATCTTCTCTTTTATTTCTGATTTTATTTGAGCAATCACTCATTTTTTCTTAGTCTAGCTAAGGGTTCATCAATTTTGTTTATCTTTTCAAAAAACCAATTCTTAGTTTTATTGA
This sequence comes from Neophocaena asiaeorientalis asiaeorientalis, assembly GCF_003031525.2. Classification (NCBI taxonomy): domain Eukaryota; kingdom Metazoa; phylum Chordata; class Mammalia; order Artiodactyla; family Phocoenidae; genus Neophocaena; species Neophocaena asiaeorientalis. Next base: position 8,578,814 of record NW_020174698.1, on the reverse strand, counting down.
TTTTTTGTATGTCTTCCTATTCTCTGTTTAATTTATTTCTGCTCTAATCTTTATTATTTTCTTCTTTGTGCTAATTGGCTTAGTTGGTCCTTTTTATAGTTTCTTGAGGTATAAAATTGAGTGGTTTATTTGAGATTTTCCTTTTTTAGTGTAGGTGTTTTTAAACTTCCCTCTCAGTATTGCTTTTGCTGTATCTCATTTTGGTGTGCTTTCATTTTTGTCTAAGATATTTTCTAATTTCTCTTTTAATTTATTTTTGACCCAATAGTTGTTCAAGAGTATATTATTTAATTTCCACTAATTTATGAGATTTTCCAATTTCCTTTTGTTATTGATTTCCAGTTTATTTCCATTGTGATAAGAAAATATACTTGAGATAATTTCAATCTTCTTAAATTTAAGACTTGCTTTGTGACCTAGCATGTGATCTTTCTTAGAGAATGTTCCATGTGCATTTGAAAAGAATGTGTAGTCTGCTTGCTGTTGGGTGAAAAGTTCTGTGTATGTCTGTTAGGTCCATTTGGTGTTTAGTGGTGTTCAAGTCCTGTTTCCTTAGTGATTTTCTGTCTGGGTAATCTATATATTATTGAAAGTGGGTTATTTAAGTCTCCTATTATCATTGTATTGCTGTCTATTGCTACTGTCAGATCTGCCAATGTTTGCTTTATATATTTAGATGCTCTGATGTTGGTATATATATATATTTAAAATTGTTTTGTCTTCTTGTTTAACTGATTTTTTATCATTATGTAATGATCTTCTTTCTCTCTTGTGACAATTTTTTACTTAATGTCTAATTTTTTGATATATAAGCTCAGATAAATATATCTATCTGATATAAATATAGTCACCTCTGCTCTCTTTGGTTCCAATTTGCATGGAATATCTTTTTCCATCCCTTCATTTTTAGTGTGCCCCTCTGATGGCTGCAAAGTGACTGGTTTTTAAGTCGACCACAGAGATGAGGAGAGGAGAAAGGGACTAAAGCCAATTTGGGATGAATTTTTTGGTACTAACAACTAAAAGAGTCTAATTATCATAGAGTTTACCTATGAAAGCATTTTTCTTTCCAAACCGTCAAATAGCAAAGGCAGTCACACAATATCAACATATATATATAATATCCATGGTACACATGAAAAGATTACATGAAATTAAAAATGATTATATTAAAAATGTTGATTCTTAAGAAATAAATTTTTTTTCAGAATGATATACAATTAGAAAGTTTTGTGTGAAGTGTATTTATCTCCCCTAGATCTGATTTGATGTAATCTTTTACATATAAAAATACTTCAAAAATTTAATAAGTAAAATATCTCAGTTGAGTCTTAAGGATGAAGAACATCTGGTAAACAAACATAGGCATCTTTGCTTGCTTATTCAAAAATCAGAGCCTTGAGAATACTGACTAAAAATGTACATCCCAAAGGAAAACATGAAATGAACATTTACATGACTATTATGCTCAATATATTTATAAAATAGAGAGCAACTGATGATTTTTCATAGATAATTATTATTGCTAAATATTCCAAATTATCCATTTTGATTGTATATTAAACCCATTCATGTAATTCGAATTTACTTTCTCTGACAGGCTCAAGTTTGCTGACATTTAAGTCACTGAAACAGCCCCATCTTCTAACATCTACTCACCCTTGGGAGGAGATCTCTTAAGGAAGCATCTTTGTTTGTCATTAAAATATTTCATAAAAACTTAATGACTTGATAAGCTAGGTATCTCATAAAATATTATAAATTTTATATTTTCATCTTGAGACAATCCTCTCAAAAAGTACAATTTTGTGGGCTTCCCTGGTGGCGCAGTGGTTGAGAGTCTGCCTGCCGATGCAGGGGACACGGGTTCGTGCCCTGGTCTGGGAAGATCCCACATGCCGCGGAGCGGCTGGGCCCGTGAGCCATGGCCGCTGAGCCTGCGCGTCTGGAGCCTGTGCTCCACAGCGGGAGAGGCCACAACAGTGGGAGGCCCGTGTACCGCCAAAACAACAACAACAACAACAACAACAAAAGTACAATTTTGTAAATCACATTGGAAAAAAGTACATAAATAAATGTAACAGGCTTATTTTTCTGAAGTAACAAAAGTTGTAAGTACCCTGTTTTAGTGTGATTTTTCAGCCTACATATTTGAACAGTAAGTATAATCATAATATCTCCAACAGGTTGGCCATCTATTATTGTTTCAGAAAGCTTTAGGGAATATTCAATGTAATGGAATGTAAAACATTAGCAACTGCTGTGGTCTGAAACTTTGTATAATATAATCTATAAATCTATCTACCCAGATAAACGAATTCAGAAAAAATAAAATGTGATTATATTGTAAATATAAAACCAAAATTTTAAAAAGGATAAGTTTGTTAATATCTGAACTTATGTATTTAAAATGAATGTAACTGATCTTGTTGGTCAGTGTTTATTGGGTGTTATGTGCCAAGTACTATTCTCAGTGCTTTTCCTCAATGGATTTGCCTAATACTCACAACAACTTTTCTGAGGCATGTTATTATCCCTGTTTCACAAATGTGAAAACTGAGGGGAAAATGATATTAACTAATTTGCCCAAGATCAACAGTTAGGAATTGTGGACTAAGGACCTCCAAACTGCACTCATCCAAAAAAGCAATGAACACTGGCAAAAATCATCAGAATCAACTTTCTAAGAACTCTAGAGATTAATTAAATATTTTACAAGAATCCAAGAAGTCATTATTCAAGAAAAATAACTGAATCTTGATGAGAACAGTGTGCTTTGTAGGGTCTTGACTTGCTTTAGTCCTATTTCTCTCTCCCCAGCTCTGTTGTAGCCTTGAAAACCAGCAGCCTTGCAACCACAGTAGATGTGAAAGCCAGCAACCTTACAGCCAGCAGAGTGGCACACTGGGTTTTGAGTTCCTCAAAAAATTAAAAATAGAACTACCATATGATCCAGTAATACCAGTTATAGATATGTATCCAAAAGAATTGAAATCAGGATCTCAAAGAGATATATGCACTCACATATCCATTGTAACACTATTCATAATAGCCAAGATGTGAAAACAAGCTAAATGTCCAATGATAGATGAATGGATAAAGAAAATATGGTCTATACATAGAGTGGAATACTGTTCAGCCTTAAAAAAGAAGGAAATCCTATGAAATTGTGACAACATGGATGGACCTGAGAAACATTATGCTTAGGGAAATGTCAGGCACAGAAGGACATGCACCTCATTATTCTACGTTGATGAAGTATCTGAAGTAATCAAATTCATAGAATCAGAGTGGAAAGGTGGTTGCTAGTGGAAGGAGGGGGAAATGGGAATTACTAATCAATGGACATAAGTATCAGTTAAGCAAGATGAATTAGTTCTGGAGATCTGCTGTATGATATAGCACCTATATTCAACAATTTTGTATTATACACTTAAAAATATGTTAATAGGAAGCCCTCTTAAGTTTTCTTTCCACAATAAAGCAATTTTTTTAAAAAAAGGAAAAAGCCTCATTCTTAGAGCATTACCACTATTACACCAATCTGGCAGCTCTCTGGAAAAGCTCCTTTTGTAGGACTTGCCATTCTTTGACCTGACTCCACACACTCTCTAGGAATAGCCCTATCACTAGGACTTTTATTGAAAACAACCATCAGCAATTATTCAGCATTGCATCTTCTTGAAGCTGTGATACCCATTGTGGCAATCAAAATATAAGATATCAGGTCATCCCTTTCATATTCTAAATCTCCTACCTTTCTTGTTTCATTTACCTCTGGCTCTCTCCATCACCCTTGCATGCAGATACACACACATACACACAAACACATGTATACCATACATACCACATCACCTTCTTTTAACCAGAAAGCAAAAACCTTGCATAGTTACTCATGCAAAAAAAAAAAAAGCTCCAGAGATCACCAATCCACCGAGTATGCCAGCAAGATACTCTGATGCACTCATGTCACCATGTTCTTTATATGACATCATATCTATACTTAAACGTATTATGTTTCAGTGAAATTTAAACTCATCATCACAGCCAGGGAAATGTTTTCACCTATCCATCTGAACAGTCCTGCAAGTATGTGTGTGGGAAGAACTCGATATGTATACACACATTATTTCTGGGATCACTTTTTTGAATGTATCATAGAGAACAAATGACACAGAATATCTTGACAACTAATATCATAAAATGACTCTCATTCCTCATCAATACAAACATCACTATGGCATGAGCCTCATGAAGGGAACACATCAGTGTTTAATCTGAAATTGTGATGGGTCTGAGACATTACTTATAAGATGAGAAGTCAGACTACCAATGTGATAGGTGGGTAGATAGGTAAATGGTAGGTAAATGGATAGATAGGTAGGGAGGTAGATAGATCAATCAATTGATCGATCAATAGATAGATAGATAGATAGACAGACAGATAGATAGACAGATATCCTGACAGGAAATACAAAGTCTACGGATCAGAACACAGTTTATCATTTACAGAGCATCTTAGTACTGGCAAGGCTATAGCAACATGATATTACCCTACACATACAGAGGGACTGTACCACAGACTCACAAAAGCGTGACACTCAGAGATTTGGCTGGCACAGTGGTCCATCCTCCCCTCTGAATAGGGAGAGACTTTTACTCTGGGATATAAGTGAATATGTACAGGAAAGAGAAGTCTCATAATCCCTCTGAAGCAATATACTACCTCTGTATTCCAGGACATGGTTGTTCTTCAATCGTCCTTTAACCAAGTTTGCCATTGGTCTTTCCTCAGAAAGTTTGGACCCTGTGGTAGCACAGTAGCATTCACAGAGAATTGCCTTCCAGTAACCAGATCTAGGGATTGAGGCTAAACAGTCTAGCGACCTTTCCTGATTTATTCTACAACTCTTTATTATTGAATAATAAAAGTTTAGGAGACTAATGTAAAGGGAAAAAAGGTAAAATGCTGTCTTCATCATTATTGACATTTTCATGAAAGAAATCAGTGATATTCATCATTATTGTCTTAGTCTGAACTACATGAACTTTTTTGAGAGTAATCATTTACTGGCTGTAACATGGTACTAAAATATATTTTTAGACTGTAGTATCCTAATTGAAAATAAGTTCTTTTTACATTTTATTCCTATGTCTTTTCTTGAAGAGATACAACAAAAATGATCACGTCAGCAGAGATTCTCCCTTTTTATCACTGAATAGACAATACATTTTTGTATGTTATAAATTCTGTTCAGATAAGGTTACCTCACTTAATCCTCATTACCCTCTACCTGCTTGCCCAGAATATGACAAAATATTAGAGAAATAAAATTGACTTTATTTATTTTGATATAGTAAAAATATTTTCAAATAAATTTCAAAAGTATAATTAAATGGTCATAATATCTAGATCACACTGTAGAAACAAACTTTGGTGTCTTGATCACTGCTGATGTTAATAATTTGGGCCCACTCAGGGCCATAGTGATTCTTTTAAAGCATAAGTCATATCATACCACATCTCTGCTCCAAACCCTTTGGTGGTTCCCTATCTCAGTCACAGGAAAAAAAAGAGTCCTTTCGATAGCCTGTAATAACACACATGGCCTGACCATCCTGGGTTACGGTTGTTTTTGTTTGTTTGTTGTTTGTTTTGTTTTGCTTTGTTATACCTACATATTCCAACCGATAGACAGTTTGATAAATAATTGAGTATGATTAGCATGTAGTTTAGAAATAAGTCCTAAAGTTATTTAGCTTTGCACTGAAACTACATGAGTTCTGTATATAATTCAAGTGTTTTTCTCTGGTAGATATTTCAAGTGCCTTGAAAATTTGTTCTCTTGTTCAACCCTAGACAAAGACTTATTTAGCCTCTTTTGAGGATAGTCATACACTCATTTGAATTATGGCATTCGGTGCACAGACTATGCCAGTCTAACAAAGGAGATATGTATATCAATATTAATTTTAGCAAGTAAAGTAGTAAAATAAAAAATAAAATGCTAAGGAATTCCAAGGAAACTATGGCCAAGATAACTTCATTACTTGGTCTGAACTGGAAAATTCTCCTAAGTAAAGTGAGGAATACCCAGAAACTTAGATCTGCTCTCTCTCAGAGGAAGATAGAACAGAATTAGAGAGTCATTAATTTTATAAAGTTCAAAGAAAAGTTGGTAGCAACGCCAATATACAATCCAAGTGTATTGGCTTACCACAGTCTTTGTTCTTCTGGTTAGCACACAGAACTACAGAAACAGTGCAGATCCAAAGAGGAAAATGGTTTACAACATCCCTCTCTCCAACAATGTGTAGCAACAGCATTTTTATATAAAAACAAATATGTGCTTGCTTCTAAATTTAAGTTACTGATGTACCTCATCACAATGCCTGAAATAACTTTATTTCAAATCATGAAATTTGCATATAAAACAACTGAAATTGAGCTTTTAGGTGAGGCCATAGTAAGTCCCTTTCGATATGTTAATTTTTAGGCATGTGTTATTTTTTAGGATTTTGTCGTTACAATCACCCTGCGATGAAGGTACTATTGCTCTGTTTTGCGAATGATGGAAAAATCAACATGGATTCCATGCAAGGAACAATATAGCAAAAAACTGATAGAGTCATTCATACACTACCTTTCCAGGAGGCATCATGGGAACATAAGAAGCACAGGGGCTCTGCTGACGGGACAGCAGGAAGAAAGGCTCACCCTGACACTGACTGCAAACTGGGAACCTTGGGCAAGTCTCCTTAGCTATAAAATGGTGATAATGGTACCTGTATCACAAGGTTGTGTTATAGGGGTCAAATGAGATGGAGTACACAAAGCCACTTTGTGTTATTATTATAGTTGCTAGGAAAGACACAACTTGAAAGTTATGTAACATATTTATCGATAACCTAATGTTAGGAAAATTCTAAGAACCATCATTTTGAATTGTTTCTGGCTCTCTCAAAATGCTTCTCATTCTGAACTATTCCCTGAAAAGCCTATGTTGCCAATCAAATCTGAATTACTGCTTACCTCTACAGACCACTCTCTTGAACACTGATTACCTTTTAACCATGACTCAAGATTTAGTTTTCATAATAGGAAATAACAGTTGTACTGAGTGGTCTGGCAGGGCTTTATAGGACAGCTTCAATCAGGCTGACATGTGCTTTTGTTAACCATATTTCCTGTAGCTGCACAGACAATGAGAAATCTACTTCTGTGAGCTGAACCAATTATAACTAAGCAAGTATACTTTTTCCCTGCCCTGGTCATGAGGTTAAATGTTTGATTAGGAAGGTCTTGTGCTTTTAGCTAAATGGGAGTAAATTTCTTTCCATCTGCAAGAACAAGCTATTTCTGCCTTTCATTCCATAGCCTCTTAGTGTCTTAATTCTGGTCTCTCAATGCCAAATAAAGTCACAAGTGTAACACCCTTGAGATGGGGAAAACAATATTGTTATATTCCTTTGAAAACAAATTAAGTTAGCATCTGGAAGGACTAGGCTGCACCATTGCACAGAATCAGATGCACTGCATGATCTAGGTGAGAACAGAGACAAGTTACACACAAAGAATGGATTCTAGTGGGCAACATGGGGATGGAATTGGTAGCCCTAGAAAGGAATCTCAAGAAGGGTGTCAAATACAGGGAAACTTTAAGATGAAGCGGATAAAAAGGTGATGGAGATATTGCTGTATGAATGTCTAATGGAGTGACACAACCACAATAAAACAGGTTTTGGAAGTGCAGGACTGAAATAGGGAAGGGTGGTTCTGAAAAAGGCAGCTCCTGGGAAAATCTTCCCAGAGAAGTACAAAAAGAGAAAACAGGGGCCAAATCTTACTAAATGCAGAATTAATAAGCCCAAACAGGCCCCATTAAATCAAGCATTCCAGATAAGGGCTTCTCTTATAGGCAATGTCACCAGGGAGACCACCATCCCCACAAAATACCATAAGCTTATTTTTGGATACTTCAGTTTCTTCTCTTTAAAATTATTTACGAATGGCAAAGCAACCTGTTGATATTTCATGGAACTCAAATGAAGATTTTCAGTTACTTTTAACTCTTTACTGACCAGTGTATAAATATGGAATCAGAGATTTGTAGAATACTTCAGCTCAAAGAAATGGTACTGATTATTTGCTCCAACCTTATTGTACAGTCAAGGATGCTAAGATTATCCCAGATCACATGACAAATTAGTAACAGAGCCAGGACAAGAATCATGTTCTCCTAATTTCCAGATTTTTTTTTGTTTTTTTAAATCATAGCCATCTAAGATTAAATTTTCAATATTTTAAAAAGAGAATTATGCCCATATAAAGTCCAAGAGAAGAAAATTATGTTATTAAGAGAACCCAGGTAGAAATAAGCTAAATTTAAAAGGTCAGCAGTAGAGAAGTTATAAGATGAAGATTCCTTATTGAAAGTAAGAGGGAAAAATGCAACCCAGAAGACATATTTTTGGCTTTGCACTCGAAATACTTCTAGAACTCACCATTTCTTATTACCTCCATTGCTACCACCCTGGTTCAGGACAGTATTATGGAGGCATGTCCCCCAGTTGCTCTCCCTGCTTCCATCCTTGCTCCCTTACTGTCTAACAGCATCACAAAAGTCAGAATGAGTTTAAAATGTTGTCAGTTTATGTCATTCCCCTACTCAATCCTCCAATTGTATCATGTTCCATGAAAAGTTAAGTGAAAAATTGCTTTATTGTGGTAAGAACACTTAACAAGAGGGCTACCTATTAACATATTTTTAAGTGTATAATACAAAATTGTTGAATATAGGTGCTATATCATATAGCAGATCTTCAGAACTAATTCATCTGGCTTAAATGAAACTTATGTCCATTGATTAGTAATTCCCATTTCCCCCTCCTTCCACTAGCAACCACCTTTCCACTCTGATTCTATGAATTTGATTACTTCAGATACTTCATCAACGTAGAATAATGAGGTGCATGTCCTTCTGTGCCTGACATTTCCCTAAGCATAACGTTTTTCAGGTCCATCCATGGGCAGTTATTCTCTGAGTTTCAGTTTCCTTGTCTATAAATTAGGAATAAGAGTAACACTCATAGGGACACTTAAAGGATTTAATGAGAATTAATTAGCTATTTGGAATTTAGTAAGTCTCCAATGAATAGTTGTTAAAAAAAATAAAAATAATAAAATTCCATTTTCAAAGATTGGGAACTCAGGAAAGAATCAAGTCTTTGCAAACTACAAATTCAGTATGGCTGAAGTGTAAATGTGAGGCAAGGTATGGAGAGGAGGAAGGCTTTAGAAATAAAGATGATAAAAAATTCAAAGGAAAACCACAGAGAGCAGAAGAGTTACTCAGTAAGATTTTCCCTTTACAATGATCAGTGTATCAGTGATTTGTATAATATATTTGAATATAGTGTGACCAGAAATAAAGGTTACTATATTTACTGTAAAAAAAATCTGCATACAAGTGGATGCACTCAATTCAAACGTGTGTTGTTCGAGAATCAAATGTAGTTAAAAGATGGTCTCAATAATCCATACAAGAAATGATGAAGACCTGAAGTAAGGCGGTATTTGTTTAAGAGATATTAAAGAAGTAGAATCTATAGAATTTAATGATTGAAAAGTGGGAAGATGAAAAAAAAACAATTGTTCCTAGGTGTCTGGTTTAGGCTACTCAGTAGATGGTAGTGGCATTTGGAAAGATAAGAAATACAGAAGGAGGATTAAATGTAATTAATGTTTTTAAAGACAGTATAGTAGTCGTTGTATTGTTCACTAGTATCAGGTTTCCTCCTACTTCCAAGAATAAGGGAAGGTTACACTTTCTCACCCCAATTAGACATGGACTATACTTTTCTTTGGCTAATTAAGTGTGTGCAGTGGATAGAGCTAGAGCTAGAGATCTCTCATCAGTGCCTTATTCCCAGGTCACCATTCTCTAGCTTCCTTTATTTACACAGTGACAACCCGCCATGTTCCAGAAAAGGAGCCTCCATCAGTGAGGTTCCTTAATAGAGGATGCCGTGTTTCAGAAAATTTTCCTTTGACAATTTACAGTCCCATGAAACTTTAAGTTATGTACAAATTAAGTACATGGATGATTTCTACAATTTTTTGTGAAGAAAAATAAAAGCATCAATCAGTCATAGTTTGCATTTTGATTCTAAAATCACAAGTACTTTCAATGGCATTGAGTCTCTTTAAATATTGTTCGTTATTTCTACCTGAAGGTTAATAATCCATACTTTTGGTCTTGGAAAGTTACACAGTGTTGATGAGCCTTAATCACCTGTAGAATTGAGATAATAATTTTGGGACTACCTTCACTGGATTTTTGTGAGAATTAAATGAGTCCATACAATGTAAAAAAGTTCAGAATGGTGACTAATTCATTGTAAGCATTTAGTTAATAAAGTTCTCCAATTGTTTATTTTTAGGCTTTTTATGTACTGCTTTTGTCCCTTATATGCTGGACTTCCTCACAGAAGTCCACCTTTTTTTCTCATAACCTACACACTCTCCAGCTTCATATAATCCTCTCACAGAACTTCATTTACCATTTATATTTGCTGACACTTGAATCATCAACTTCAGCCTGGAATTCTTTCCCAAGCTACAGACCACTGTTAACTTCACACCAGACACCCCACCTCAGACATCTCACAGATATTTCTAACTGAGCATACTTTAAGATAAACTCTCACCTTTTCCCTGCAAAACCATCCTTCTACCTATGTCCTGCGTTCCTGAGTTAATGAATTTCATCACCATCCACTCTGATGCGTATGTCAGAAGTCTGGATATTTTCCTTACCCAGTGCCTTTCTTATTCCCTACATTTCAACAATCACACATCTTACAGATAGCATCGCCTAAAATTCTCTTGAATATTTCTCTTTCAATCACAGAGGCAATCATCTTCTATCTCTTATATTAGTACTTTAGCTTTCTAAATGGTCTCCCTGTTTCTATTTGATTGGATTATTTGCTTTATAGTTAGAGTGTTTTTCTAAAATAGACATTTGAATAACTTTATTGAGGTATAATTGATGTTGTCACCATTATAAGTGTACAATTCAATGAATTTAATAAATTTATAGTTGTGCAACTATTGCCACAATCCAGTTTTAGAACTATTTCATCACCCAGAAAGTTCCCCCATGCTGCCTGTTTGCATTTCATCACTACTCCTATCCCCCATCCTAGGCAACCACTTCTCTGTTTTCTGTCTCTATAAACTTGCCTTTTCCAGATGTTTTGTATCTAAAATAGAAATTTTATTGTATTTCCCAACTGGAAACCCTACAATAGCCTCCATTTTTTCTCTTTAGAATGTCCAAATTCCTTAAAAAACAGAGCAGTTTAGAAAGGACCAGTCTTTTTTTCTTAAATATGGAATACAACTGATTTTGTTTTTCTTCATTTTTTGGTATACTAAAACAATGAAATGCAGTATTCCTTTTTAACAGTTAGGAGGATAAGGAGAAAATGAGAACTAGTTTGTTTCAAGTGCTAAGATAAACATTTAAGCTGTGGGTTTCATGGGGCACCAAAGTTTATTGTCAAAGAAGAGGTGAAAGTAACAAAAAAAGTACCTCTTGGAAAAACAGAAAAAAATAAATGATTAAAGGGAGGAAAAATCAGCAATGGTGGGTGAGATCTCCAAGAACATGGTAACAAGCCCTAGGAAATTAGCTAAGAAGAGAGAGGTCCACAATCATGTAATCACCTGATGGTGGAACCAGGTAATAGGTCGAGTAACATGAAAACTGAGTTCTGTCCATTGGGAAAGCATGGTGTGGCAGGAAAACTAATAAGTCGGTATTGAGAAAGTCTCATTCTCCATCTGAAACAGAGTGATTAAGAAGTGAACTGAACAAATTGTGAACCCTGAGCTAAGAAATTAGGTAATGATCCACCTTTTACGTCTGACCCTCTTTGGTCTTCTACTCTCATATTAATCACTTTTTTGCTACAGCCATTTTAAGCGTCTCCTAGATCCTGATAAGGTTATGTCTCCATACTATTGCCAACACAGGATGTTCCTTCTGGCTAGATCACACTAAACATCACTTTACATCTGACTATTCCTACTTGTCTAAACTTACATATTTCAACCCAGACATTAAATATCATTTTCTGAGCTCAATCCCACATTTCAATAGGAAATCTTAATAAGCTGTCTTCCAAATCCCTATACTGGCCCCCTAATAGGACTCTTCTCTCCAGTTTCCATACTGTAATTGTCTGTTTTCCTGTGTCTAATACATTAGACAGAAAGTCCACTGAGCACAGATACTGCATTTCATTCACCTAATGTGTCTCCAGTGCTTATCACAGCAAATGGCACATAACTATGGCTTTGTATCTATGGAACTAAAATAAGTGTAAACAATTACAATAATTATTTTTAACATTTAAAAATAATTATTGATATAAATAATTTAAAAGCATTGTATGTACAATGCACAATTAGAGTAACATTTAAAGAAATGCAAGCCAATAGATTTTTAAATCTTTCTCCTCAATCTTTTATTGCAATTATATAGTTCTAGTTTTCCTCTATGTATCAGTAATGTGCTTTGATTTTTCTTGGCTTATTAAGAATGTTTCCATTATTCTGAGATCCTTTACCCATTAATCCTTATTAGTCTTTTTCCTTTTATAGGTCCATAGCTCCCTTAACAAAGAAAAGGCTTCTTGTTCTCTCTGGATCTGTGTTATCACTGACTTGATGGGAAATTTCAAAATTACTAGTCCTAGACCCAGTCTTAGTTCTAGTTCCTGAAGTTTATTTCAGTTCTAGTTCCTGAAGTTTATTTCAGTCTTAGTTCTAGTCCCTGAAGTCAGTGTTATCACTGACTTGATGGGAAATTTCAGAATTACTAGTCCTAGTCCTAGTCTTAGTTCTAGTTCCTGAAGTTTATTTCGGCTAAACCTGAATTGTTACTGAAGAACTTTCTGCTGATGCTGGAAATGGCCTTAGACCTTCCCTAAAATTCTAACTTCTCAGATAATTCAAGGTATTCTCCAGCTTTTTCCCATTACTGGATCAGAAAAAAAAAAAAATCCTGAGCGCAATAAACCCACGTTTACAAGAATAACATGTTAGAAGGAACCGTCTTTTTTTTATGTCATCACTTCCCTGACATTTGACATCTTCTAGAGTATGTGAAAAGTGTTAACTGCTATAGACCAGACACACTGTTATAGGCTGGCATCTCTCAAAGACTGAACTTTCCTTAAAAGATGACATCCAAGCACATTTAAATAGATTTTTTAAAGAAACGACAGATCATTTCCAGTTGCTTTCCTTAATAAATCCTTATACATGACTAATTCTACTGAGCATTTTATATGTATAAAATGAGAAATTTGTGAGTATAGACGGGAACTTAAAAAGTGAGCATGGATAGAGAAGAGATTAAGGATTGTGTTCCAAGGCACTTGAACATTTAGATATGAAGAAGACCAGAGGAAGAAGCAGCAAGAAGTTCAAAAGAAAATTCAACCAGTGCAGCATAAGGAAACCAGGAGGACATGATTTTCCAGAAGACAAAGAAACAATTTCATAAAGTAGGGGGTATCCAATTGTGTTATTTACTGCTTAGTATCTAAATAATATGAGAACTAAGGATTGACCATAAAATTTGGCGACCCAAGTGTCACTTGTAACCACGACAATTACATACTTCTCAGCCTCAATTACCTCCCCTGCAAAAAATAACAGGACCCATTTCGTGAAGCAGTGTGAAGGATTAAGTAAGACAATAATACCTGTAAGCACCTAGCATAATATCAGCAACAGAGGAAGAGCTCAGTAATGGGCAGGAGGTTTTTTAATTACTGATACAGCCCGAAGCTGTCTGTATCATAGACCTTGCAAATTTTTATTGAACACAGGATGCCTGACAACCCTGTGAGAGAGAATTTGGCTGGAGAAGAGTCCAGTGTGAATGGAAAAAGCAGAAATGATTACAGCTCAGGGAAGAAGCTGGAACCAGAGACGATGAGGAGAAAAATAGCTTGTGTAGGGCAATTCCTATCCTTGGACAGCAAATAAAGGAACACACCTCTTATGACTTTGTGTTTTAACCTATCTCACAACTGGTAATTGCATACCTTTTAAACATTAGTTAATATTTGGAAAACATTTGAAAACAACAAACTTCCCTTAAGGACAAACGGTATGTAAAGTTTAGTCATCTAAATAAGCACAATATCACAAGTTAAAATTCCGTTCTTATCTCCTACACTATATATTGTCTACCTCCATAATTTTACAATCAGCCCTTTTACATTTTGTATCTGCATAAATAATGATAGACTTATTATACAGTTCTTGTGGTCTTTGATATATAAAATTATTCCATTTTGGCTAATTTTTTAGTCAATGGCCTTCTGATTTTATAAGATTTCTCCTAATTTTTTCCTCTCCTCATCAGATTTAAAATTAGCTATGTACTTGGTTCATAGTAGAAGTCGTAAGCGATGGCATGTCTTACAAAATAACTAAAAGTAATTTGTGTTATTAGAAGTGTTTTTCATCATGATCAGCATGACCAGGACATCATGATCATATTGAAGTTAGAGTCTGGATGAAGTATAATGAAAAATAATTTAATGCTGGTTGAAAGTTTGCCCTCAAATAATGCATTTGTATGAAAGATTTCTTTCTCTATAAATTTTTTGAAAAGAATACTAATTTTTGGAAGCTTATCTTATGCATTCTTTCAGAACCATCTTATGCTCATTTTCTATCTTAACATTTACACAGGAAATTTGGTTTGCAAAGCAAAGCATATGTTCTCATTTATGTAGGTCTGACATCAGTGATTAAAAGTCATGGTTGACTTGCAAGAAACGTATTTGCTCAAATATATAGCTTATGTCGTCTTAATTTATTTCGGGGCAAGGTTTTTATTCTAAAATAAATTCAGAACCGATAAGTATAGTAATGAAAAACTCAGATAAATCAGTTTTGGAAACTGCAAAACCAGTTGGAACTTACCTTCTCTAGCTTTCTCCAATTACTCTTTGGATTTTTTAAAAATTTTAAAAGAAAATGAAAGTAGTGAGATCAAAAAACAGCAGTTAAATATCTAGTGAGCCCACACTCATCTCAAAGATTCTAGACACTAAAATCACTATAGGGATTATAGGAAGTTGGAAAGTCAAATGCCCTCCTTTCATACATACTGTGCATCGAACATTCCAAACTGCTGATTCTTCTGTTATGGCTGCTCATTTCTAAACAGGCTATGGACATTTAAGAAAGTGAAAACTATTCTAACCTAAAGGCCAAAAATTAAATGTGAAATGATTTACTCCAAACTTCATTCAATGATTTTGCAAATCCACTGGAAAAATAAATACTTTTTAATTTACATTTTTTTGTGGAGCTAAAAAGTAATACTAACACTGAAAATATAATAATCATATATTTGCTGGTATTTTAGTTCTTGACTCCAAAGATGGGAGAGAGAAGCAAGGAACAATATTAACTAATGTTTTTCATCAGCCCTTCCTCACTCCCCCAGTGAGAGCATTCTCAGTTGGTAAAAAGCTCAAAGACGGGTAAATTCTTGATTCATTCAAGTGTTTCCAAGCAGGAGTATATTTCAACCACCCCAGAATGGAAACAATGTTCTCTGGACAAAAGCTCTTTAGAGAAAATAATTTTTTTTATAAGTTTGATAGCTTGTTCACTTAACGCTTGTAATTCCCTTAAAATCAGGCAATATTTTCTAATGTCTTACTTTAACCAATTATTTTTCATTTAAAACTCATCTAAACCATTCTTCGGCTATTCAGCTAGAAGTATTAAGGTAGTACATGTCATAACTAGAGTAAAAGTTTGAAAGTTCTGATTACCTTCCCACTTCCAAAATCACAAAAAGAACTTATTCTGTGTTTCCCATTGGGCACAGATTTCTGCCTGCAAGGTTTCAGTTGGAACTTGAGTTTGGCTAATTTTCAACTCAGCACTTCCTTTATTTATCCTTTGCCTGTTTCTCCCATCTCTTTCATTTCTTCCTACTATAGCTGGCTGTTTACAAGCTAATGCCATTTACTAGACCACAAACCACAGGCAATTCAAAAACCATGATGTAGTAATCTGCCTTAAGAACAGCTTAAATATCTGTTAAAGTATGCTAAAATTGTATCTCAAAGTTAAAATTTGTCTTTTTAAAGTAAGATCATAGATTCCCTTAACTTTCCTTGTTATTTGGATTTAAACCCCCAATTTTTTAAGTATGTCTATGTTTCACATTCTTTGCCTTTGGTCTTTGAAAATGGCTGAAATGTTAATTTTCTCTATTCACAGGGAAACAGACTTTCAGCTTCTATGTTAGACCAAGAGGACACACCAAGAATAGACAGGCATCAGTCTTCAGAATTGCAAAGTTGGTAACAAATCCAAACATGCGTAATGTCTTTACACCACATCAGGTTAACAAAAACAAAAACAAATCACACCCTTTGGGACTATATGCTATAGACAACAAATGAGTGGATGTCTCTAAAGATCTAGATTTAGCCTAGGAGTGTGGGTATCTTTACCACTTTTCAGCCACTCTGTCACACCAGATCAGAAATGAGTCTTAGCACCCAGCAGCAGCTGCTGAAGTGTTCTCTCTCCGCACTTCCCAGAAACTATTGCTTTCCTTCTGCCTTTTTCAGCTCTCACTCTAATTCTGGTACAAGGTTTGTTTTCTGCTCAATTCACAGTACCTTCCCATAACTGCCTCCCGTGCTCTTTGCCTTAATGTCTCCCATGGGTGTTCTTCTCCGACAAAATCTAGAAATTCCGGCAGCAAAGTGGACACCTGGGCATTAAATGGCCAGAGTTAGTGAAATGCAGGATTTCTGGTCCCTGATGCAGTCTCCGAAGGAGTGGAATATCTCATCTTTCAACCAAAGGTTTGTTTTTCTATCTGGTTATAGACTTTTTCATGAGAATGCAGAAGTTGCATTTCTCCTATGTGGCACTCAGAAGTCATAGCCATATATATCCACGACAGGCAAAAACCCCAGCGAGAATATGCTCTTTCAAACTATCTGAAACTAATTCTGACATAGAAACAAACCACCAGGGAAGGAGTGTCTACCCCACAACACTGCTATTTAGAACCGAATTTTAGGCCCAGCCTCATTTATTTAGTCACTTTATAATATTGTTTTCATCTGATCAAGTATCAGAATGCACAAATCTTAAAGGTACTATTTTTACGTTGCTATAAGCCTAAGAGGAAATTTGAAGGGTCTCTTGGTACATTCTCATCCCTTTTTTTTAGACTTCATACATTATTTTCCCAAACAGTTAACGAGCACATTTAAAAAACAAGAATAAAATCCCTCAATGTCAAACTTCATGGGCCTGGAAGTGTGCAGTCAATTCTGTTGAAATCCATCCCCCATCTCATCTGCCCCTGCTTATATCCAAACCACAATTCTCAAATTTCTACTACAGTTGTTTTTTTCTTATTTAGGTATTAGAGAACAGTTGACAATCTTACCTTGGAAAACAATTCTTTCTATTTATCCTAGTTCCAATAACCTGTCCTCAGACAGTCTTAATTTCTAAACCTCTTAGGTGAATGTGTAGGGCTCATAACTGACAATGGATACCTACTACAAGTGAATTTGGCTAACATTGAGTACATTCAGTTTCTTAATTAGACAGCCCGTACAACTATCCTGTTGTGAAATGCAAGAAATGATCTAGTAAAGCTAATGACACTAGGAAGACAAAAGTAAACTATATAATGAAGTATCTGATATTCTTCTCTACATATGTAATAAGGTATTTTAATAAGTTAAGTCAGTTTGAATAGTTAAACCCTGAATAAGCATCACAAATTGTTCTCTGAATTTAAAGCAATATTCCATATACAATCCAAAACCTTAGAGGCTGGTTTTCAGTGGCTGCTTCCTGCCTGCAAAGTGCTAAAAAAAGTCATCCAACCACTTCAAACGCATACATAAATTGAAGAGCTTTAATGTAGATATCAGAAGAAATATAAAAGAAATATATAAAAGGATGACATTGTGATCATAAGAAATGGTTGGTTGTAAGACTTTTCGAGTACACTATGCAGAAACTGACAGAGCATCTGTTTAAATTTCAAAAACGATCTACTAAGTGGAGTCCTACCTTCATGGTGAGAAAAATTGTTGAAAATAAGGAGGTCAGTAGGTCCGCACACATGTAAATTATAGCATCCTCTGACATTTTAAACTGATTTCAGAGAAAATATAGCTCTTTATCGACCACACCAGAAATTATGAAACTTATCATAAACAAAGAATCATAGATTCTCAATCAATTGATAAACTTTCAACCAAGCAGGAATCTCCTGACACCATTACTGACCTAGGGTTTCCTAGCTTCTGCTGAACCCTTTTCAGGGATAAGAAATAAGTTCCAACATATTACTCCAAAATTGTCCTCCCTTTCACTCTCAGCTAGTGTTGTAATGGAAAATAAGAATGCAATCTTTGCCACAAAATAGCTCTTTAAATGTATAAAATAAGTAATATCATCTAGTACCAAGTCATTCAAGTTTAGACTCTCACTCAGTTCCCTAAACCATTTACAGAAGGAAATGGCTCCTAGACTTTTTAACATCTTAACAAACAACTCTTAATGTCTTAACAAAGTTCAGGTAATCAATATTCTTTAGGAGTGGGATGCAGAACTAGACACAAGAATCCATACGGGGCCTGAAAAATGAACAAGTAGTTAGGAATTATTAAGTTGATCTGGAATCCTACATGTATGAATTTAGTCAAAGATTGCATTTGTTTTCCTTTAGTAGCTGGAGATAATAGGAAATATATGTATTGGTCTCTGGCCCTGGTTCCTGGCACCGAGCTCCTGAAGCCCTTGTAACTTCCTAAATGATAAGAGCACTAGGAACATCTTCTTTTTTAATATTTGGTCTTTGACCCCAGCTTCTGACACAGGGCTCCTAAATCTCCTGGAATTTCCTGGGTGATAGGAGTGTCTTTTGTTCTAACAAGGCGACTCTGAGTGGGCTCCTGGATGGCTCCTGGATTGGGGCTGGTCACCAGAAACACCAAGCCATAATTAGAAGCTTGGAATTTTCAGCCCCAATCCCCATTCTCCAGAGAGGGGAGAAGGACTGTAAAAGGAGTTAATAATCGATCATGCTTACATGAGGAAACTTCCATAAAATTCCCAGAAGTACACGGTTCAGAGAACTTTCAGGTTAGTGGACACATCCACACTCCAGGGGGATGGTGTACCCTAACTCTATGGGACAGAAGTTCCTGAGCTCTCGGGACCCTTCCAGACCTCACCCTTCATGTCTCTTTATCTGACTGTTCATCTGTATTCTGTATCATATCCTTTAACTGGTAAATGTAAGTAGGTGTTTCCCTGAGTTCTGTGAGCCACTCTAGCAAATTAACGGAAACTGAGGAGGGGGTCCTGGGGACCTCTGATTTGCAGCCAAGTCAGACAGAGGCTGTTGGTAACCTGAGGACCTACTACTTGCAGTTGGCATCTGAAGTGGGGAGCAGTCTTGCGGGACTGAGCTCTTAACCTGTGGGACTGAGCTCTTAACCTGTGGGATCTGATGTTATCTCCAGGTAGATAGCATCTGAACTGAGTTAAGTAATTGCAGGACACCAAACTGGTGTCAAAGAATCGCTTGCTGAGGGAAAATTTCCATGCATCTGGTGTCGGAGGTGTTGTGAGTGTGGCAGTAATGTGAGAGTAAAGGAGAAACATAGGAGGAGGACTGAAGGTTTTTCCAAGCAGTAACCTAGATGAAACGTTGCTGTTTTGTGAGTTTCTCTAATAAAACACGCAGATCATTTTCATTTGACATTCTTTCAAAGGGCATTTTAAATGTATTAAATTTATTGTTTTCTATAAATGGTTTCTTAGAAGTTTAGGATTTTTGATCTATTCCTTTCTGATTGTAATAGGCATCTACTTTTTTATATCTCCAGACCTTCACATACTGTTATTTGAGACATATTTCTATTATTTGAGACAACTAGTCCTTATTCCCTTCCCCACCAATCCTGGCTGTAGCTGGGGCAGCCAATGAATTGACTGAACCAAGAGATGGGCATGTGATCCAAAGTCCTTCCCTTTTTAAAAATTGGAACTAAACAAAGAGATTATGTTCTTCTCTAGTGATGAAAATACAAGATGCAGGAACTGTTAGAAGTAATGTCCAATGTGTGATGAAAAGGAAGACCCACTCTGTCTGTGTTCTAGATCCTGTTTCCAGTTGTCCCTGAAGCCTAGCTGTATACCCTGAGGTTCTCCAAGGGTACCTGAGCTACTACTTTCATTAAAAGGAAAAAGGGAAAAAGAGCCACTTTGCCAGCAAAACAAGTCCTCACTTAAATACAGATTTTTCTATCTAAAGTTTTTATTTATTCCTCCCTCCCAATTTTATGTCCTATGTTAGCTTTCTACTGTTGCTGTAACATAAACTTGGTGCCTTAAACAATATGAATTTATTATCTTGGAGTTTTATAAGTCAGAAGTTCAACAGGAGTCTCATTGACTAAAAGTAAGGTGTTAGCAGAGCTGTGCTCTTTTCTGGAGGCTCTAGGGGAGAAAGCTTCCTTGTCTTTCTAGCTACTAGAGACCATCTTCATTCCTTGGCTCAATGATCCTTTCCTCCATCTTCAAAGGTAGCAATGCTGCATCTCTTTAAAATTCTTCTGTAATCACATCTTTCTCTGACCCTGACCTTAAGTGAGAAAGATATTTTAAGGACTCTTGTGATTAATGATTAACTTGGACCTACCTGAATAATCCAGGATAATCTCATCTCAAGGTCCTTAATTTTAAGTACATGTACAAAGTCTCTTCTACTAACCTATGTAGCATATTCACAGTTCTGGAGGCTTAGGTATAGACACCTTGGGTGGGGGTGAGAGGATGGGGGTAGAGGGATGGGACGTTATTCTGCTTCCCACTAAAAATGACAACAGCACTCCATCTCTCACATCATTCAATTCAGTATTAAAAATATATTAAACAGGAGAAGCCAGGCACTCTGCACATTAATAGCAGCCTGTTAATCAACATTATTTGGAAACAGTTGTTTAGTTTAGTTTCAAAATGACTCCTTCAAAATTGATTTTTCTAGAAAGGAAATTTCTGCTGGTTTTATCTTTTCCTGAGATTGAGTTTGAAGATGTTTACTGGATTTCCCCAGCATACAATCAGAATTCAATCTGTGAAATGTAGAATTAAATGTATTTCCATACCCACATCCTTGAAGTCTGAGGCTGCTATCATTCCTGAGTATACAGAGTAAACACAGCATCTCTCTTTGTTTTACTAATTGCTTTGTTTCCCCAAGCTGCTCGCACAACATCTGCCAGGGCAGAATGCACTATTTCCACACACCAGAGAACCACTGCCTGCCAGATAAACAACTTAAGCTCCGTGGTGTAAGGGCAAGTGCTTTCCAGGCACTCAGCAGGCAGTTTTCAAGAGGCAAAAACTTTAAGCAGAAATGAAGCTGAAACGCCTCCCCTCCCATCTTTAGAGTGGTTATGGAGTTGTGGATTCTGCGATGATCTCATACTGCCTGCAATTTTATTGATTTTGTTTTTCAATAGAACTGTTAAAGATGACAGTTCTCAGACAGGCAGAATGTGGGCAGATGCCCATGTTCTCACACAGTTCTGCCAAGATATTTTTACATCTTTCCACACATAAAACGAAATGAAGACATGTGTTATAGATGCATGCTACTGGTACCCCCGCCCCCAGAAGAAGGGAGTTGATTGTGTGCTTGTTTCCTGGATGAAGTATTAAAACAACTCCACCTAGAAAAAAGTGAACAGCACTTCCAAAATAAAAGAGGTTTGCTTCGGAAGCACCTTATAAGCCATTCCTAATTACCAAAACACACTGAAACAGCAGTTTGTAATCATGTGTCATCCCTGCTAGTTCTAATTCCTAAACTTCTTGTCACATCTACTGGTTAAGCATCAAAATACAAAACACTATAACAGCTTAGGCTCTGTTGATGTTCAATCATCTACTGTGCACCAGAAAGGCTCATTTCAAATATGGCATGAAAGGAAGAAAAGTAAGCAAAAACTAGACTCAGAAGAGACTTGAAATAACTTGCCCCCAGAAAAACACTCAAGAGGAAAAACTGCAAAATCATAGCCTTACCTTGGGAGACTTGGGCAGACCCACTGTCTTTCCTTCTGCTAAGTTGAGCAGGCTTAACTTTGTTTCCTCCACAGAGGGATATTTGGGAGGGCGAGGTGGGGGGTACGAGAAAGAGTTTTCATATCTCCGCATCATATAATACTGTTCTTCAGGGATCTCTTCAACCAGAGTCTTGACTAGAAATGATCCTGGATCCCCAGACAAATTATTAACTAACTGAACAGTCATATTCACGCGGCCAGCAGGAATTTCCCAGCACTCCTTGGGGTTGGCAAAGTCACTTATGAGTAGATAAGAGTCTGTGATAGCTTCCTCCAGCCGTAGTCCTGGTGTAGCAGCCAAAATGTCTTCTTCAGTGAAAAGATCTCTCACAGAAACCTTCACATTGAAGGGCAAGTGGAACTGTGCACAGAGCTCAGAAATCTGGTACTGCTTCTTATCATGAATCACTTCTACGAAACCTCCTTCCATGTACAAAGGGAGCAGTGCTGCCTCATAGGATTTTTTGAGGATTTTTTCACAAGCCAGAACGTTCACCACTTTTTTGATCCCTTCACAGAGGACTTCCGTCGTCTGTGAGTGTTGCACTAGAAACTGGTCCCCGGCAGATACAGATGACAGCTCGTCATGGGGGGAATGAAAGGCTTTGGTGGCCACCACGTGGAGAGGCTCCTTTTCACTCTTTGCTATCTCAAGGTCATAGGGGGTTGGGAACTCCCGAGGTCGTCGCTTGAATTTGCCTTTATAGCTAGGGGGGATCAAGAAGTGTCTTTTAGGAAAATTGCTTCTAATTTCTGAAGCTAAGATCCTTGATGCCTGGCACTTTTTGTGGATCACAATGGTTTTCCCAGGTTGTAAAACGTTTCTGGGTAGCTGGTTTCCTTGGGGCGCTTCTATGACTTCAGCCACTATGGGGAACTCTTTACTGGTCATTTCAAAAAGATCTTGTGTAGATAACAGCTGAAGAAACCAGTTGGAATCATAACTGTCTGTAATGTCTTTGACTTCAACATCTAAACTGGGGAGGATACGGACTATATCCTTTCTAACTGGAAAACAAAAAACCAAAAAGACATTTTGTGTATCAAAATGTTGCTCTGAAGTAGTATTAAAATCACTCCAAGGGTACCATAAATAAATTTCATTAAAAAAAATCTCAGATGCTCATGATATAACATTTCTTATGTATGACTTTCCTTTTTTAAATTTAAAAATGAAATAGATGGTCAATAAAAACAACACCCATAACTCTGCCTACTTTTAGAAATAGACATTAACCAGTATCTTGGAGCCCTACAAACCTCACCAAAATCACATCCTCCTCACTGCAACCTAAGAGTAATCATTCTCCTGATTTTGGTGTTAACCATTCCCTTGCTTTTCTTTGTAGTTTTATCATACATAACATACGTGAATATATGTGCACGTGTTTAAATGTATATGTGTGTGTTTTTCCAGAAAACTTATTATATCATTTTAGGTCATGCTTTTGAGGTCCAGATATTGTACATAAAATTATCTTAGAAGAAAGTTTGGGTACTCCAAGTAAGACTCTTCCTGCATAAGGCCCAAGACACATTCTATATACAAATTCTATCCTGTGGGATATAACCGTATTGCAAAATCTTGGGATATAAAGTACTCAAGATTAATATACGGAAATGGATATCAAAATGCAGTCTTTTTCCAATGTGAAAACTATTTCTTTCTCCGCTGGTGCTATATTAACATCTAGTTAGAAAAGGAGTGGCATAGGATGGGTTACAGTCAAAGGAGCCACTCAGGAACCCTAGATTTGCTGGTAGAGTGCTTACCAATGTATTCTTTGCCTAATGTGTCCCTGGGGACTAATGAATCTCTGTATTCTTTCCAAGAGCCCACTGTCTCAGAAGTCTTTCTTTGAGACTACAGAGACACTTAAAATATTGTCCTGAAATCCTCTGCTCTCCATATACTGTCCCACATAGTATCCTTATAAATGGTCTTGCATTAAAAAATAAAGTTATATGTCAATATCAACAGGATTTTATAATGGTTTATATTTTCTTGACATTTTCCTAACACTTAATGTTTTATAGCCTTTTCACAATCTACCATTGTTTCCCAGTATATCTAGCCACCCGTCTGTCAATATTCTTTCTTCCCTGTATGCTTTTGAAAATTAATAATTTGGAAGATTTAGAAGACAGAATGTTTCTCTTACAAAACATTACCTATATTATTACATTTTATATTACTGTTTATGCAGCCTCTGAAAACTATAATTTGTGTCATATTACTTGCACATGCTGTGTAACAGAGTTCCTAAAAACACAGTATGAAATTGCATTATTTTATTTTCTTGAACATAAAATAGAGAAAAGAAAAAACCGATGGTTGTCTATAGGCTGAAGTTCAATAAAAATTATAAAGATTCTCCATTAAAAAAAGAACGGGGTGGGGGGAACGTTAAAAAAATCCTTTACCAGTTCATTTTATAAAGTTTAGCAAACCCAAACCTTTGAGATTGTTGCCACAGGTTTCCCTGAACCCCAAGGTAATTGTAGAAACTTTAAAATCACACTTATTTGAATCAAAATGAACGGTGTTTAAGAATTGTAGAGCTAGGACTAGATGGGTTCATAGACTCAGGTCATTTCTCAAGTTGAGGGAACAACTTGACACTGGTAGAATAGATGCCATTAAGGACTTTCTGAGGGCTTTAAATTGACCATAGGGACCCTAATGCAAGCTAGATCCCAGTCTGTATTTCGGTACAATGGGTACGGTGGGGAAAGAATTGTCTCAATAACTTAGGACAACTTTATTGCCAGAGAAAGCCTCCGGGCCAGGCTATCTAACTTCTGTTAAATTTTTATGTACCCAATTCCTGACCTATCTTCAGTACTTCTATACCAAATTCACTGAAGATGAATCTCATCCTACTTGATATATCAGCAGCATTTGACAGAGTACATTAGACTCTTTGCTAGAGTTACCTCACTTATTTCCTTCTTATCCTATAATTCTTCTCAACTTTTTTTCTGGTACTTCTCCTCTACATACCACCCACTCTCCCCCCCGCCCCACACACACCTTTTAATGTTTCTTCGTTCTCCTCCTTTCTCTGTCCACACTCACACCCACATGATCTTACACAGTCTCATGTTTTTAAGTACCATCTGTATGCTGATGACTCCCCAACATGTATCTCCAGCTAAATAATTCTCCTGCACTCCAGATACCTATTTAAGATCTCCACTTGGCTATCTAATAGACGTCTCAAAGTTAACATGCTTAAACCGAAATTCTGATCTTCTCAACCCAAACCTCATCTACCTGTTGCTCATTCTCCTTGTTTGGTGCAGAAATCTGAGACATCCATAGCTTCTCTCTCTTTTTTCCTAACACTCAACATCCATTACCTCAGAACTACTCTGATCTAAGCTACATTATTTCTTGCCTGGTTTATTGCAGTGGCTTCCTAAAGAGACTTCTTACAGTCAAATCTTTCTAGGGAAGCCAGACAGTCTTTTTAAATGTTAAATTGATCATATCTTTCTCCTGTTCATAGCCCCACAGTGGAAGTCCTTTTCACTTCAGTACAAGTGAAAGTCCTTACTGAGGTCCTAGGTATCACGTTGATCTCATCTGCCACTGGGTTGCCTCATTCTAATTTACTGCTCCCTCCATGACCTCCTTGTTGTTAATCAGGTTTTCAAAAAGCCTGTTTCGGGCTTCCCTGGTGGCGCAGTGGTTGAGAGTCCATCTGCCGATACAGGGGACACGGGTACGTGCCCTGGTCCGGGAAGATCCTGCATGCCGTGGAGCGACTGGGTCCGTGAGCCATGGCCGCTGAGCCTGCGCATCTGGAGCCTGTGCTCCGCAACGGGAGAGGCCACAGCAGTGAGAGGCCTGCATACCGCAAAA
>NW_020174698.1:8381479-8552505 GCF_003031525.2 Neophocaena asiaeorientalis asiaeorientalis | reverse complement strand
GATGGTGGTGTGATGAATTGGGCGATTGGGGTTGACATGTATACACTGATGTGTACAAAACTGATGACTAATAAGGACCTGCTGTATAAAAAAATAAATAAAATAAATTTTTCAGAAATTAAAAAAAAAATTACCTAGAATTTGGAAATGACATACTTAAGTTTTCAAACTGAAACAGGCTTAATTAATTTTTATGGCAAATTTCATTATATCTAAGTATGTGTCTAAAAGAAAGATAAATCAACATTTTTTGTTTTCTTATAAAGAAGAAGTTAATTATATAAAAATATTTTTTAAAAATAAGAGGGGAGATGAAACATTACAATCTTTATCAGCTTTAGACTACCACTGCTTACATTTTGGTATATCCAGTGTGAGTGTGTGTGTGTGTGTTTGTGTATTATACATTTTTAAACAAGCATTTTTATCTTACAAGTAACCCTCCCTCCCACCACCAGAAATGAAAATGGTTATAGAAAATGAGCTAAATTAGAAAATTTCCCAAAAAAGTTATCTTGACTTCAAATTGATAAAGAGATAAGAAGACAGCAACTCGGAGCATGAGAGACATTCCTGATGGTGTTTATTACAAGTTTTTCAGTTTCAAACTAATCTAAAGTAAAAACAGTATATATTCATGCAACCTTAGTTTACACTTCCCAAATTTTCTTCCTGGGTAAACATGAATTGTTCTGGTTTGGGTATGTTTTCTGTTTTTCCAAAGGGAGCTCTTGTGAAAAAAATTTCCATTCCATCTTCTCTAAAAAGGTAGCATTGGTTTCTTCTCTCTGCTTCTGAGTCATTTCATTAAACATTGTCTTTCTGCCTATTCTTTCAGGGAAAGTCCCTGTACAGTTAGGGCTAATGTTAATCATAATGTGATGCTTTTCTGCATTTCCCACTGCAACAACATTTTTAGCCAAGTGTGAATTTGGGGGACCCCACTAAAAATTATCTTTAAAGAGAAAATAAAGGTATACATTTAAGTTTGGTTAATGTTAGGCAATGCATGTTTCCTTGAAGAGCTAATACTCAATTCTGGAATACTCTTTGTCTCAACTCAGCATTCAAGGGCCTATCCTTTGCAATTAGGCCTGAATTAGCAGTACATGGTAGGAAATCTACTGAGACAATCTTATTCAAGTCTTGAAGCAAGATGGTTGTTTCTACTTATTTTTTTCTTAACAAATTTTGTAAATTCTAGCCTGCAGTTTTTCTCAATTTCTAGTTTCTCCTATACTATTATTATTAAACAATTCATGTATTTTTTGCAAAGTTTCACTTTCTAAGTTTGATTTTTTAATTTACTTTCCAAGACTATAGTTATTTTTCTCTAAAGTGCTTTCATAAATCTTGTCTCCAGCTCTCATTTATTCTGTGAATTGTTTTGTTTACATTTTTGCATCACATCATACTCTTCATTATACAATGATTATTTGATGCACTAATAATTTCTGAACTTGCCTCATTCCAGACTTTTAAATTAAAATTTGCTTTATAGTTCATCTATTTGGTCTCAATTTTCTTTACAAATATTCTGTGAATTAATTTTTTTTCCATTTATTCAGTTTCATTTCAACTTAAGAGAAGCTATACAGTGAATTTCCATTTTGTTGGGTGGTCCTCCTCTGGTTCTACTTCTGTTTGTATTTATAAATAGATAAAGTTCCTTTTGGATCACTCTCCAACATTTGTAGCAGAAAAAAAAATCATCAGGACTTTCCTTGAACAGCCTTGCATTTAATATGGCTTTATTTGTAACACTACTCTTTTACATTTTCACTTAGTTTATAAAAGCTAAGAAAAGTGAAGAGCCATTTTCTTATACTGAATGATACAATTAACATGTTTTCTTCATTGATGTGTCAACTTGACTGGGCTGCTGTAGCCAGCTATTTAATCAAACACTGATCTAAGTGTTGCCCTGAAGGTATTTTGTAGATGTGGTTACCATCCAAATAACCTGACTTTAAGTAAAGGGTATTATCCTCAATATGTGGATAAGCCTTATCCAATCAGCTGAAGGTCTAAAGAGCAAAAACAGAAGTTTCCCAGAGAAGAAGAAATTCTGCCTCAAGACTGCAACTTAAACTTCTGCCTGAGTTTCCAGCTTGTCAGCCTGTCCTGTAGATGTAGAACTTATTAGCCCCCATAATTACATTAGCCAAGACCTTAAAATTAATTAAATAACTAATTAATATATAATCATGTATAGACAATATAATACAATTATATATAATATCAATTAATATAATATTATATACTTTTTCTCTGGAGAACACTGAATAATCAAACGTTATTTATTGGTAGTTTAAGAATAAATAAAAATATATATGTATATACGTATATATACACACATATATAGTAAAAACTGTACTTTGCTTGCTGTTTGACGTTTTTATTAGCAGTAAGATTTCTGCCTAAAGGAAGAAAATGAAATGGAAGCTGGCTAGAGCATCCACGGGTTCTAAAGATCATGTTATGTCAGAGTACTTTCAGGGAAACATTAGGAAAAACATCACTAATAAAAATTGAACCTGTTATATAAATATGTGATATCAACTTTGGTGCCAAAAAGTGAATATTCATTCTCCTTAGCTATTAAGTTCATAAATATGTCATTGTAACAAATCAAATCTGGATATGGTGGGTGAGAAAACCTTCTTGATACCTAAATAGGAACTTTGTACTGTACAACATATATAGACAGAAGCAATTATTTTAGTTGCTTCATTCATGTATTTAATTTATTGAATAATGAACATTTACTATATCTCAAGCACTGAGAAGATAAAAATAAATACATAAGAAATTGACTCAGATGTTTCCAGAAATTACTAAAAATTATGTTGTGTTAAAAAGATTAAGTTTATAAATTACACTTATCACTTAGTAATATTAGTAACCAGTCCTTTCAGGGTTATACTAGGTCCAGGAAAAACTCTGGCCTAGGACCAATTTAAGTAAGTAGTGAGGTTTATGGGTAAAATATGTTGCTTTTCAACTCTTTCTTCCCTCAAATTTGCTATAGGGTAAAAAGGAGAAAAAGAAAGAAAAAGTTTCAATGAATCTAAAAGATGTCTGCAATCCTTAAACTAGATAAAGATTGAACTCAGATGGAAGAACGGTCAATGATTCGGTAGAATAGAAAAAGGAAAGCCTATGTGCCTAAGGAGTTCGAGTCCAGTGAAAAGTCAGCCTTTTTTGCCCCACACAACTCCCCAAAAGTTTTTGAATTGGAGGCATAAAGCCCCTCTGAAGGTGGAGGAGAAGGTAGAGGACAAAACAAGGGATTATGTGAATGTTTGAAGCATGGTTAAACCCAGGTCTTCAGCTTTAATTTGGGGAAGACAGGTGACAACCCCTCCCACCTCTCTCTCTGCAGGAAACAGTATAGGGTCATAGAATCTGGAAAGTAGGCATAGGTGAGCAGGGGAGAAGCATGGAACTGAAAGCAAAGAAGGGAACTCTAAATCTATGGGGGAACAGTGAAAGCCTCAGCAACTTCTCCACTCAGTTACAAGAGTTTCATAACCCCCAGGAGGTATCAAGAAGATTCTTTTCAGATGAAATTGAACAAGTCCTGGAGGAAGGACTCACAGGATCTGAATTTGGGGAATTCTCCAATGAAAAAGCCAACAAAATGAAACCTAAAATTCATAAAACAAAGAGCTTGTATATCAATAGTGCCTCACTTGTAAATTAAATTAAAAATGTGTCTAACACGTAAAAATGAACAAATGGGAAATAATCACCAAGAATTTGAGGAAAACATTTAACAAGAATGACAGACTAAAACTTTAAAAAAAGGCCAAAAGAGGCAGATAAAATGCAAGGAACAGTAGAAAACTTTAAGAAATAGTAGTATATTCTCAGAGAGATAAGATATTGAGTCCTTAAAACAAGAACATGTTAATAGTTAAAAAATGATATAAGAAATAACTCTTAGAAATTAAAAATATGATAGCTGAAATTAAAAATTCATTAAAACAGTTGGAAATGTAGTTAAGAAATTTCCCCTGAAGGTAAACCAAAGACAGACATAAAATAAAGAAAATAGTTCTACATTAGTATGGGAGCTTCAACATGAGATTAGAAGTTACAGAAGGACAGAAGAGAAAAAACAGTTGAAAGGCAATTATCAAAGAATTTATCCTAGAAATGAAGGACCTGAATTTCCAACCTGAAAACTTTCCTCACAATGAAAGAACAGACCTACGACAAAGCACATTACTGTGAAACTTCTGAATACCATGTAATCTCTCAAAGGCAATATTGGAAACAATAAGTTATTTGAGTCCAGAAATTGCTAGTAAACACAGAAGCAAGTCAAAGAGTAACCACCAGGATGGTGTTAAGTCGAAGTCCCAGGACAACACTGTAATGGACTAAATGTTTGTGTCCCCTAATATTCATATGTTGAAACTCAGCTTCATAATGTGAGCGGGTCAGGAGGTGGCATCTTTGGGAGGTGATTAGAATTAGATGAGGTCATGAGGATGGAGCCCTCATCAATGAGATCAGAGGCCTTATAAAAGTCACCAGAGGCTTTGCTTCCCCTCTCTGCTCTCTGTGTAAGGATACTGTAAGGATAAGGATACTGTAAGTCCGCAATCTGCAACCTGGAAGAGTTTCCTCACCAGAACTCCACAGCGCTGGCACCCTAATCTCAGACTTTCAGCCTCTAGAACTGTAAGAAATAAATTTCTGTTGCTTATAAGCCACCCAGTTTACTGTATTTTTATAATAGTATCCCAAGCTAAGACAAGCACCTATGTATTAGTTCTAGAGAGCCACAAATACAGACTGGAGCATGAGGTTGGAGGGTTCCAGGAGGAATACTTCAGGATAAAAAAAAATAACAGAAGAGGTAGATCTCCTGACAGTTTGGGCTCTGGAAAATTGCAATGAATGGCTTTTTTTGTTTTCTTTTACAAAGATGTTGGAAAATACTTCAAGACTTAGGAAAGGATTGAAGAAAACTAAGAAATGAAATAGTAAGGTCATTATTACAGAAAAATAAAGCTATACAGAAATGAAATTATGGTCATTATCTACCACTTGATTCAGCAATGAACTGTCACAATAATGAAACTGCAAATGCTTAACCATAACTTATCATATACTGAGAGAATGGGAAAGGGAAGAGGAAGTAGGAATATAAGACCATTAAATCTTCATCACCACACATGGAAGTCAGTAGTTACTGTCTAAAACTGATCACTTGAAAAATAGCAGTATCCGTATATTATTGGAAATGTGAATGGAAATACAAGAAAGCAGGAGCGAAATATTTAAAGGAGTTACCTCAGAGTAGCAGAATGTGGGGGAAATTTGGGAATGGTCAAGGGCACAAGGTTTGTTGGAAACTTTGTCTTTTTACTACTATTTGACATTTTTGACTTTGATAAAAATGGAAATTATTTTTGAAAATACATGAGAGAAAGACAAAGTCTCAGAATAGTAAAAGATCAATGTATTTTTTTCTTCTATTCATTTGTCACCTATTATAAAATATTCAGATACTGCCTTTCTGATATCACCATTCTGCTCGTGTGATTTCAGCCCTCTGCTTATAAATGAATTATGTCATATACTTGAGCAGAAACTTTTTCCCAAATTTGAATGGCATTAAGTTTTTCTCCTAAAGCAAAACACAACTTTCCAACTCTTAAAATTTCCACAAGTAAAGAACTACTTATCAATCAATACACCAAAAAAATCAATACACCAATACACCATTAAAAAGTTTTAAAATCAAGATTTTTTTTGAAGCTGCTTTAAACGGCTGGCTCCATTTTTCATTTGCAAATATTATGCATTCCATTTGTTACACTAATATGAATTTTATCTTCCTGTTAAAGGCACAGAGTTTGCTATGACTTATATGAAACCAGTAGTTAGAGGTCTTGGATGGTTATTTATACCTCTTTTCCAAAGAGAGTTTTTAAAAAATCATTAAATGTAGGGTAAGAGTTAGAGGGGGTTGGCCTGTGACCAAGAGTTCCCAGGAACAAATATTCCATTTAAACACTTTGTGCTACATTTCTTTTTTTTTTTTTTTTTTTTTAACATCTTTATTGGGGTATACTTGCTTTACAATGGTGTGTTAGTTTCTGCTTTATAACAAAGTGAATCAGCTATACATATACATATGCTCCCATGTGTCTTCCCTCTTGCGTCTCCCTCACTCCCACTCTCCCCATCCCACCCCTCCAGGCTGTCCCAAAGCCCCGAGCTAAAATCCCTGTGCCTTGCGGCTGCTTCCCCCTAGCTATCTACCTTACTACGTTTGTTAGTGTGTATATGTCCATGACTCTCTCTCGCCCTGTCAAAACTCACCCTTCCCCCTCCCCTACATTTCTTTTTTATAAAGCCTAAATTTTCCCATTAGTAACATTAAAAACTAGTACTAGGAGTAGAATATCTTATATTTTCTCTATTTACTTGCTATGTTCTCTTTTCCACAAATCAATATTTCATAGCTTCCTATAGTTCTCAGTCTTTTCCATCTTGCTTTTCCCCCTTAGGTTTCTCTAAAATCTCCTACTCCTGACAGACCTATTCTTTTTCTTGTCACTTTAGAAAAGAAGGAATCAAGTCAAGAGGAGTTTGAACTGTGCCTGACACTCAAAGTCACTGGAAAACAACTTAGCAGGCAACATGCCCTTGACTTCAAGGCAAGTTCAAATCTTCAATATAAGAAAGAATCATGTAAAACAAGACCACAATTGATTAAAAAACAGTTTACATTTTATATTTAGAAGAAAAATGCCTATAACAACAATAATTTTTTAAATTTGACTTTTTGTGTTGGACACCCATCCTCTATTTTCAGGAAATATTCTGTAGTCAGTATACATGCAAAGCAGTCTCACACAGTATCTGTCCTGAAATTGCTATACAATGAGAACTAATGTTTAAAATAATCCTTAAGAAATTAAAGGTCCAAAATAATTAAAATCAAAATTCAATTTTAATATCATTAAAGAATGGAAATTGGACTAAAACATTTGGGGAAGGATTTTACTTCATCTAAAGGCTTTCTTCTGGGACCTTAGCTAACATGAAACCATATTTAAGTCCATCTAAACACTTCTGTTAATATCCCTTGCTCTTCTGTCAATGTTTATATGTAATAAACTGCACCACCATTCAACCAGCAGATCAAGCCAGAAGCCTGGGAATCAGGTTAACTTCTTTCCCCTTCCAATAGACCTTCAGATCTGGCTAGCTGTACTTCTGAAATACCCATTAAGAAGAGCTGTCCCTATCACTATTGTATTAACCCCCCAGTACTCTGCCACAGAACCAGTGGCCTCACTACAATTCTCCAACCTTGTTTCTCCAGCTGAAGAACCATTATTAATTTGCTCTTTGGACAAATGTTAACCCCTTAACATATATTTCAAGATCCTCCATGACTGATTCCACTACCCCATTGCATGTTTTGATATCTGTCTCAGCCTGCCTTCTCCTCTCTTGTCTCACACCAGGTGCACTGGAACCACAGTCTCTTGCTGACCTGCTTTCCTGCAAGCTGCGTCTGCTTCCTCCAATGTTGACCCCTCTCTCTCAGCCTGCCCATCTCCTATTCACCCTTCAGATCTTAGTTTAAATGTAATTTCCGCAGTGAAGGCCTTCGTGATCCCTAACCTAAATTCATTAAATGCTGTAACCATCTTGTTCATGTGCTTAGGTTCTGGGTTCGCCTTCATTTGCACCTGCATGATAGGAGATGCCAATGGTTTTAGAAAAATAACAAAATTTAAAATGAGAAAATGCTATCCATTTTTTAGGAAAACTCAGTTATCAATTTTGATTGTACATTTTGGGAAAACTGACAAAACACTAATGTGAGGTCTAAAGTTTGCTGCGACTTCAATATTTTGTCAACTTAAAAAAATAATCATGCTGTGGCCTCAATTTTTTGTGGTACAAAAAAAAATCACTACTTGAGTGGAATTCCTTACCTACACCTTTTGCTCAAATGAATTAATTGATTTCTGGTTAAATATATGTATGTAACAAAATTTAACATAGCTCTAAAACCTACTCAAAAGGCATGTCAAGTTTTCCACAATTGCATGTGACCAACAATATTAATGGGGGCAGAGATAAATAGAATTTGAGATATCCAAGGGGTACTCTTTGACCAAACATTTTTACATATTGCTTTTTTTCCCTCGGGTGTATTACATATAGTATCTTAATAGAACCTTATTTCATTCTCAAAACAACTCCAAGTCATAGACAAAAGGGATATCATCATCCCCTTTGTATAGACGCAGTTTACATGGCTCACCCAAAGCTACCACCTGTTAAGTTATTGACCAGAGTTAGAATCCAGGACTTTTTACTGCAAATACAGAACTCTTTGTTCCATACTTGTTATGCTTATGTGCCATAATCTTAAAAAGTCAAGGTGTTAATTTCTTTAGGATTACAATGCTCTCTCCAGCTATTCTTATTTTAAAATGCAAAAATCTTATGAAGATTACATATTAAAATACATTTATGTGGGAAGAGGGAAAGGGGGAGGATCAGGATAGGGGTATGGGATTAAGTTATACAAAGTACTATGTATAAGATAGATAAGCAACAAGGATATATTGTACAGCACAGGGAAATATAGCCATTTTTGTAATAATTCTAAAGGGAGTATAATGTATAAAAATATTGAATCACTATGCTGTACACCTGAAACTAATATAATATTGTAAAACAACTATATTTCAATAGAATCCTTTTAAACCCACACTTACGTGTGAATTAATTTGTCATATCATTTTCCCTTAAGTCAGAAGGACTCCAAGCTAATAGCAGGATTTATGACCAATGAGGGATGGCTGAAAAAAAAAAAAGAAAAAAGGCTCTCACAAAAATAGGAGTAAGGGACACATAAAGAAACTTTATGTGTCTTACCTCTTTTATGACCACCTCCATACAAGAAAGCTTCTTTCTAGCCAATTAATTCTCTATTCTAAAAAGTAGCTCTTTTCTGATCCTATTTAACTGGCAGTGATAAAAATAAATATTTTAATCTGTCTGTACCTGACAATTACAGCATTTTACATTTGGATAGCACCACACAATTTAAAATATTTGCTTACATACATTACTGAATTTGAGTCTTCATGATTTGCTTATTTATAGATGAGAATCTGACTCTCAGTGGGCTTAATGGGCAAGTCAGGGACAGAGTTCCATTCTTTAGACTAAAGCTTTTCTCTTTCCCAAACCCCACAATCATGTTCATAAAGCATCTTTCTCAGGGGATACTTACATTTCATCACACCTTGAATTTCATAAACAGGCTTGAGAATCACAGCACCATAAAAGCCTTTAGGGAATGGATTTGTTAAGTCCCACTTATTTGAAAAGTCTGTAAGTTTCACAGTTCGTGTTCTGTTCTTGGGGATCTTCCATTGGACAATTTCCTTTAGGGTATAAATATGTTCATCATCACATTCATAGAACTCTCCTTCTTGTGACAAAGGCAAAGTAAATGAGTGATTTTGATGATTCCTTAGCACACCACAGTTCACCATTATTTCTCCATTGATCTCTTCGACTGAGTTGAGCATGATTTGCTCACCTTGCTTTATGATGAGATTCTCTAGTTTTATATCCTTCTGATGATAGAAGCAAGGATGCCCCAGTCTACTCGGTCCAATATGGATGGTTCTTGTAATTTCTTCCATAGTGAGGTATGGAGTTTTATCAGCCACAATCTTAAAAAGACCTGAGAACAGAATTCTGTGAATTAGAAAGTTGTCATAAGAAAATCACAGCAAGAGAGCTATAAAACAAGTAAAACGTAGCATTTAAAAGTCATGTACCTTTTTCAAGATTAGAGATATTTGTTTCAATCTTGAATTCTTCTAGGTAAAATCTTAATGTATTTTCTGTAGGTTACTGGATTGTCAGATCCAGACAGGCCACATAGATGGAAAGGGGAAAATAGCGTGAGATAGAAAAGGCCCACTTCTTGGAAATGCAATCTGCATGAGATACTGGCTATCTCCCAACCACATGTGTGATCTTGGGCAGGGCATTTAATCTCTCAAGATCGCATTTTTAATTTTTAAAATGAAAGGATTGGATCAATATTTCCATATATATTCTCTGGAAACACCAAAATTAAAAGATATTCCAGAAGGAAACTGTTTCATGGTCAAATTAACGATTACAAAGCTATTACCTGGAACTAGCCCATGGTGATGGTTGTAACACATTGTGAATGCACGTAATGACACTAAATTGTACACTTTAAAATGGTAAAGTTGATGTTATATGCATTTTACCACAATAAAAAATATCTACATATTTCCAAGTAATTTAAGATTTCTCAGAAACTTTAGATGCACTGTGACTCACAAGAGGGGAATATAACATGCAGAATTTCCCAAATTTCTTTCATTCTAAAACTCTTGGGGAAACATTCATAAATAAAGTACAAAATAGTATGTCACGATATATTAGTGATCCACATAACTCTCCTTGAGAAATGCCAGGTTAGGTAGTTGTTCTGGATTGAATACTCTTGATTATATATCATTCATTCTTCT
Source organism: Neophocaena asiaeorientalis asiaeorientalis (assembly GCF_003031525.2). Classification (NCBI taxonomy): domain Eukaryota; kingdom Metazoa; phylum Chordata; class Mammalia; order Artiodactyla; family Phocoenidae; genus Neophocaena; species Neophocaena asiaeorientalis. The sequence goes on along the minus strand of NW_020174698.1, from coordinate 8,541,934 downwards.
CATTACTTTTCTAATTTTGCCATGGTTTCACTATTTCAAATTTTTTCCTCTAATACTATTGGGATAGTCACTGACACAATGAATTTTTGTTCTTTAAGACACAGCTTTTTATGCTTGCATGTTTAAGTTTCATTCTTCTCTTTGAATTATTTTGCTTTTATTTTATAAGCACATGTGTTTTGTAGCACTTTCAGAAATTTATTTATTGAATAAATCTTAATAAATTCCAGAGAAAATAAGAACAAAGGAAAAATTAGGTAATTGCTTTGTTAACCTCAAAGTAAATTAATACAATTATTATATAATAGCATACACTAAGAAGGCAGTGTATAAAGAATCCTACTAGAATGATATAGCTTGTAAAAGTTATTTATTCATTTAGTCAAAAATACAGTCCAATTATATTTATCTATGTATCAAATTATTATTAACCAGGTTACAATGTCTTTTATGTGTATTTTGGGTTATAGTACAAAGATTTATGATGTTATTTTTTAGTCGATCTTTGCTCAAATGAAAAAAATACAGGATTTTGGTTACTTTTAAATATAGATGTCCTGAAAAAGTGGGTGATACAATCCTGGCAAAGGCTGAGGAAGGTAGCATGTGCAATCTGTCCTGAAAACCTTTATAAATCGAATAGTGTTCATTCCCTGCATGGTGTGCTTGAAGACAGTAAGGCAAAGAAACATTTACTTTGAAGGAACTTCTTATTTTATTATGTCTTGTATCAGGGAAAATCCAATAAAATAGTACTCTCGAATCCTCCACAGTAACTGAATTTGTGTGTGTGTGTGCGCGTGCCCGTGTGCAAGTACATGCACATGTTTAATCTCATTTGTTTCCATGTGAAGATTTATTTCTAAGAGTCCACAGTCATCATCAGGGTATAAAACATTCAGCAGTTTTTGTGAAATAAGTTTAAGTAATAGCTACCTAGAATCTCATAAGCGTAGAGAAACATGGTTTCATTTCTATCCTCGCTATATTGATGACATAAGTCACAGAAGAATTAAGTCAGCATCTTCTTTCCTGGGGAATTGGGTTCACCTAAGGTAATAACAGCCCCAAAATGTTATGAAGTAGAAAAAGCCTGAAACCCTAAGGGCCACTATTATTTCAAGTTAATCACACACTTCAGAGCTGTCTTGTTGGATGTCTCTATTGCAAGAAAAATCTAAGAAATCTGTGTGTTTTCCCTTAGGAGATGATTAAGGACACAGTTTAGCATGCTAAGTGGCAGAGTACAGGAAAAATATTTTATTAACATTTCTTTATATGTTATTGCAGCCAGTCCAAAGAGTGCCTTCTTACAAACAGCCACTCGATACCGTATAAACTAGGGCAAGTATATACAGCTATATATGTATACATACATATATATGTGAATGATGTCATATTGGAACTTTAATTTCAGAAGAAACTATAGCACCATAGATATGATCAGCTTTAAATTCAACCAATTTTTTCTCCATCTTTTTCTCAGAGTGTAATAATAGTTTTATACAAGAGAAAATATAATTTATTTTTTCAAAACACAAAACAAAACATATTTCAGGAGCTGAGTGATCATTAGAGAGATAATAAAATAAGCCAATATGTAATCCTCACAATGTAAGTTAAAAAGCAGGAAGAAAATAGATTTCTATTTCCAAATTTGATTGTCACCTATTAAAATGGATATTCGTGTTATTTTTACCTAGGAGAAATTGTTCATAAGGAGTATGTTACTTGAGAAACAAAAATTATGAGGAAATGCAATTAGTTGATCTGTTGAAAAATAGTCAATAAGTAAATTTAATCTTTAAGATCTTGTCCCTGAATCTCAGGCTTTTGGGGAGTTTATATTTTTATCCAATTCTTAATGATCTGCAATCATTATTGTTAATAGTAACAATTGAAATTTGCTTAAAAAGTCGCAAGCTTGAATAATTTTCTTCATATGCATCATTTATATTCTTTCAAGAACAGTAAAACAAATATTATTACTGGGGGATATAAAAACGGTCATGATTTTCATAGTCATGGCTATGGAATCTCAAGCCAAACCTTTTAAATCCAAGTCTCATAATCTTACCTCCACATCAGGCCACCTCCCTGTCACACAAATGACTTGCAAGGACATTTCCTATGAGAACATGTTTATTCCAGTTCACAAGATATGTATGTGGGTCTCACAGGTTGGCCCTCCCTTTGCATTGGTCGGCCTTTCCAGACCCTCCAGTATGAGAAGAGCAAAAATAACTTCCTGGTTCAGAGTGAAGAATTTACACTCATCAGATTTTTTCCTACTTTTTTCTCTAACTCATCAATTCTCACCCAAATAGGGAGTAATTTAAAAAATTAAAATTTCCACCTGTGTATCCCAATACTATTTATATACATAAGATCATTGTGTATGATGTTATGTGTGAAAGGAGTTCACAATCTTTTTTCTTTGTCTAATCTCTAGCTTGCTTTCAGTTCCAACCAAATATATTCCCTCTATCTCTGAGATAAGGAATCTTAGAGTGAATTTTATGTACTAATTCTCATCTTCCTCTCATATTATCAAAATTAGGATTGTTAAAATATTAGCAGCTTAGAATGTGCTGGAAATTTACATGTCTGATAGAATTCAATTTTCCAAATTACAATACGAGGTAGCTAGAAATAAAAAACAAACACTTCACAGATAACCACAGGAAAGCTTGAAGAGATACCATAAATTCTCTATCATCACACAGCTCATAAGATACAAGTAGGATTTTGTGTCTCTAAAGCTCAAGGGCTTAATCACATGGTTACATATTTAAGCCTTTCATTATTATTGTAAATCGTAAATTGTTTGTGCAGCCTTTCACCGTCCTTTTGGGTGCAGAAATTCTTAGAACTTTTTAAAACAAGCAACATAAGAAAGTGAACTTCACTGATATTTGACATTGATTGGCACTAGTCTCATCTCCTCATACATCAGATGGCCACGTGCCTGGAGGTACAGGCACGCGGGAGGCCTGGGAACTGCACAAGCTGAAGGGGTTGACAGCGCTGTCCACAAGATCATGTTCTTTGAGTGTGCTGCAGACCACCTGGCCATATGTAAGTGGGTTTCCAGAATACATTATCACAGTTTTTAAATAAAGTAAATCTCACAAAATGGATAAATGCCTTCACACATCTCTTGCAAAGAAATCATGTATTGAAAATAAAACTAATATAAACACAAATGAACAAAAAAAAGGACAAAGTCTACATTTCTACTCTCACTCAATCTCTTCTTTAGCCGTATTATGAAATAAAACAATGACACTCTCGTCTAATAAAATATGAAGAGTGGCTGAAACTTCTTTAACACTTTAAAGTTATCAACATGTGGATTCACATCCACTATCATCATAAAGAAATTTGCCTTTGAGATATAGATGAACAACACATCAAATATACATGCATATATATGCATAGCTGCCATAATTTTAAATAAATACATATATATTTGAGATACTGCTCAAAAATTTCTAATGGACTGAGCTATGTGAAGGAGAACATTTAGAGACAAATCAGACTGCTACATATTTTTGATCATGTGTCTTGTCTCTCTGCCAATAAAGCAAAGTGTGTTTCACTTATTTTTGTGAGTGTATGCCTCTGCCTCTTTAAAATGGCAATTTGTCCTGCAATCAAGTTCCTAAGCATCCTCGTTATTTTATACTTGCCTATATAGGTTTCTCATTCCACATTTTCCTATTATTTTGTTACATTTCCAAGACAATTCTTAGGTCAGCACATCCTACAAAAACGATCTTCTTCAAGACTATCCCAAATCTGGTATTTTGACTAGAATCCTAGCTCAAGCATCTCTATGTAACTTCAGATTAAAACGAGATGCATGAAATACCCTATCAAAGCAAAAAACTCAAAATTCTTGAGCAAAGTAATGAAACATATAATAATAATAATGTCCAAACTGTGAGAAAATTCTCCAGATTTCTGAGATTACTGAAAATCATCAACTAATGAGTGATTCAAACAATCTTGACAGAAGTCTCCAAGAGCAGAAACAAGGAATGTGAGGAAAGTCAAATTCATAAGAAAATTTTGTGTAGTAATTTAATGGAGTATTTAGGAGGGGGAGAAGACATATCTAAGACGGTGACCAAGTTTGTTAAGTGTTAGATGCTAAGTGTGGCTGTAGAATTCCTACGTGTTAATGTCTTTACATGTATAATGAAATCAGAATGATCTATAATAGCTATTAACAATTTTTAATAGTTCTTTTACCTGGTGATAAAAAGAATAAATCGTAAAATCTTTTGATTCATTTTTACCTCAATGGTTCAACCACTGCATGAAAGAGACCTTTATTTTCCCAGTAAAGCCTTGAAAGGAGTGATATGCAATATCTAATACATTTGAGATATTTAACAAATAATTTACATTAATAATGTTAGACTTTGAAATCAAATGATATAATTTGATATCAATGCCTAAATCTCTGTTATAATCATGGCTTTACTATTAAAAGTGCCATACATCCTTGTTCATGTTAAAGCTTTCTCTCTCCTAAGCAGTGAGAACGAGTAATAGACCTAGGATGAGGCGAGAAGATGTCAGAAATTCTTCTTCTCATAAACCTTGGCAAGAGCACAGTTCTCTGGACTCTTACAGTTCTCCAGAGCACTGCCCCTTTTGTTAGGAGAAGACACATAGAGGTTTCAGGACTGGAAAGAACGCCCACAGACATTAGATCCCCCAAATCTCTCTCGAGGCTTTATTAGGAGACCGTCAAAATATCACACATTTACTACTCCTGGCTCTTGCTGACTTCAGGCAATAGAATTTTCAGGCCCAGCAACACACTACTATCCCAATAGGAAAGTGAAGTGGTTAAAAGTATGAATTTTTGATTCAAACAACCTGGGTTTAAGTTTGGCCTCAGTCCTTTCCCCACTGTGTAAACTTGAGAACTTAAACTCTCAGGGTTATAATTTCCTTTTCTATAAAATGCAGAAAATTGTTTCACCTACCTCATAAAGTCATTGTGATGATTAAATGAGTCAATACATGTAACATGCTTAGATAGCACTTGACACAGAGCAAGCACTGAAAAAGCAAAATACAAGAAATAATAGCTATTCTTTCATACCATTTTCTTTCACTCTGGAATTCTAAGCCATTGTAGGATGGTTATAACATCAGAGAGATGAATACTTACAGGGCCAAAGAGGATCCAGTTTGGATCAAATTAGATGAGACAAAATATGTAGAATCCACAGTTCAGTATCTGACACAGGCTGAGCAAAAAGTGTTCCCAGCTACCATTACAGATTTTGCCAGAGTGTTTGATTATGGAAAAGAGCCTCAGGTGACCTCTTTAGGTGCACTGCCTTTGGGGAAATATTTCCAGGTGGCTTTGAGGAATTTGTCTGACTCCAGGCTTTGATAAATTGCTTAGAATTTGACCACCAAAATTTTATGCCCATAATAAGCAGATTATAGGGAGATGTAAGCACATTTTAAATGCAAATATTGTGCTGGTTGTAGTTATTCACAAGGTATACATTATACACAGTTGCTGAAGTTCCCTTGAACAAAAGAAGCAGCAAAATGCCAAGGCATTTTTGAAAATGTGTTTTATTCATGGCTCTGAAGGGTAGTTGAAGCCAACTGAGGGAGGAGTATACCCTCCCTCTATTTTAATGATCTTAATTTTGCTAATGGAATGTTAGTGGAAAGAGTTTGGGAGCCATGTGGTGCTGATTGCGTTGTTCAGTATTGATGTTGCTTGCAAATTAAATGTACCTAAGTAGCCACCTGTTTATGCTTATGATTATATAAAACCCCATATGTTTCCCTCTCTACAAATGGGAGGTAAATATTGAAAAAATTATTCTGGTGTGAAGGGTGAAAACAGCAGCAATTCTTCTATAACTGTCAACATATGCTGTGGTGTTTCCTTTAATGTTGTGCTTTGTCTGACATATTTGCTGATTTTTACCATGCAGTGTTTAAAAAAATCTGTTACCCATGGTTATGCAAAACAATTAAAAATCAGTTTACATTAAATTCAAATTAGGAAGAGAGGTAATTTTCCAACGTAACCATAAGTTTTAAATGGATTTCAGAGCTTAAGATTTAAATAGATTTTGATTTGCACAATAAAGAGAACCAAACTTTTTTTTTCCTAAATTCGCCAGCATATATAAAGGAACATTTTCTTCCTAAGCACATCCTTTTGATCCCATATTACTAGGCAACCAAAAAACTAACTCGACTAACATAAATTTGAAAATCCCACCTGAAATTGGCAATAACTCTTCAACTGGCAAGCCCACCATCATTTCCACTGGATTGGCTCTGGAAAACAGTTTGCTGGACCTCATACAGAAGATCTGACTGGGTATTTAGTCAGCAAGAGCTCAAGAGCAGTTTTTGAGATGTCTTGTTTGAGCATTGGGAGATCCGGCGCAGGTAACACCTTTGGAACTAGTTCAGACTATTCAGAGATATGCCCCGACTATAGCTTGCAGGAAAGATCAGAGAGCCTGGACTTGCTGTTGTTGATCACTTTAGACACTACAGATAAACAAATTGGAGCTTCATATGGTTAATATCTGATCAAGAGGGATTTAAATGTCAACTGTCTAGCAGCCTAGACGTGACAGTCTCTAACTTCCCAATAAAGTATCGCAAAAAGACACAGAATATGTTAGAAAGAGATGAAAATTTACCCCATCATCAAAAACTAAGCATAACAGATCAGCTGCCCCCAAAGGCCAGAAGAACTTATTTTCATAATAAGGAAGATAGAGCTGAAATGAGAACATTAGAGGCCTAACCATGCTGGGTCTCATGAAACAAAGAAACCTCTCTAAAGTTTTTTAAAGATATTTAACAATCACTGAGTACCCTCTACAGCCCAAAGTTTGTAGTAAGCACTTAACAATTACCTCTTTTCATTTATTTAAATTCATGTTGCTAAAAAAAAAAAAAAAACCTGAGACAGAGACACTGAAAACCCTTAAACTGTATACTTAAAACAGCTGAATGTTATGCTATGTAAATTATAGCTCAATAAAGCTGTTAATTTAAAAAGTGGGAGTGAGGAAGGATGGACAGTTAAGTAATAGCTTGAAAAAAGCAGGTAGATGGGCCCTGTCATTAGTTCCTGGTGGGATGTAAATTGGCAGAATCTTTATTGAATGTGATTTGGCAATATGCATCAAAAGCTTTAAAAACATTTTTACTTTTGAAGTCATAATTTTATGTATATGAAATTATCATAATAATCAGAAATGCAGGCAAAACTTCAGTTAAAAGGCTGTTCATTATAGCATAAATTGCAAAATGACCATGTTTGGAATGGATTTATTAATTATGGTATAAGCATATGATGGACTATTATACAGAAAATAAAAATTATGTTTTGAAGAATATTTAATGACATAGGCAAGTCCTCAGAAATAGACTTACTTCTCATTATATTAAAACATGTCTGTATGTGTGTAGGTGTACTACTGGAAAACAATAGAAGGAAACTAAATATTAATGCTAAACAGCTTTGGTGATGAGATTATAGGGAGCTATGCTCTCACCCCTGCATTTTCTTCCCTTTTCTAACTTTCTACAAGATAGATGTGGCATTGGTAAATTTGGGAAAAATCAATACATTTTATAACTTCAAAAAGTTGTGTTCCTTATGTCCATGCAAAAATCTACACATGGACATTTATAGCAGCTTTATAGTTGCCAAAACTTAGAAGCAACTAAGATGTCGTTCAGTAGGTGAATGGATAAATAAACTGTGGTACATCCAGACAATGGAATATTATTCAACGCTAAAGAGAAATGAGCTAGAAAGCCATGAAAAGACATAGGGGAACTGTAAATGCATATTACTAAGCGAAAGAAGCCAATCTGAAAAGACTACATAGTCTATGATTCCAACTGTATGACATTTTGCAAAAGGCAAAACTATGGAAACAGTAAAAAGATCAGTGGTTGCCAGGGGTTGTGAGGGAGAGAGGATGAACAGACCGAACACATAGGATTATTAGGGCAGTGAAAATACTCTGTATGATGCCATAATGGTGGATACATGTCATTTGTCTAAACCCATAGAACATACAACAACAAGAGTAAACTACAATGTAAACCAAGAACTTGAATGATTATGAGGTGTCAAGGTAAATTTGTCAGTTGTAACAAGAGTACCACTCTGGTAGGGGATGTTAACAATGGAGGAGACTGTGCATATGTAGAGGTATGGGAAATCTCTGTACTTTATGCCAATTTTGTTGTGAAAGCCTAAAATTGCTCTAAAAAATAAATTCTACTGAAAAAAATCTTTTGTTCCAATGACAGAACCTCTAAACCTCTGATATGTAATTATGTATAAATACAGTAATGTGTTTTGCCAATGTCCACTTCAGGAAATGAAGACCGAGTAGACAATTTGTTTGGACAGTCTGGTTCCTCTCATGAGAGTTCCTCCATGGTGATACTGTTGAGGCAACACCATAAAGAGCTTTGAAGGAATTGTGCATGAAAGATAAGGAGATGGTAAGAGCAAAAAGTGATGAGATAGATTTTTAGAAGATGTGCACAAAATATTAATACTATGAGAACTTATAGAACAGTGCCAGTTGTAGAAAAGCCTATTTTAAAATGATATTTCTGACAGAATTCCGTTCTGATTCTCAAATGTACATGGGTGAGTGAAAAGAACATTTTGACCTAGAACTGCACTCCATTCGTGTTCCAGATAATATATATTTTAGTTATCAAAAGACCAAAGACTTAGAAAAAAAATCTGATCATGTACTGAAGAGAAGAAAACATAGGCCAATAAAAAAATGGAACTAAAAATTAGTGTAAAAGTCTGATTTTTTTGTGCATTTAGATTACTTCACATTTTCTTGCATCGTATATGCAGAATACCCCTTTTTGTCTAGGAAAATATTTTGTATAATAAGCATAGATGAATCTATTTTGCTTAAGTGAGCACAGTGGGGAAGAGATGCCTTAAGAGAGGTTGACCAAGAAAACTTGGAAGAATGGTCCATGATTCCTTGAATAGAAAATTGTCCAAAAAGCAGGGAGCCCTATTTAGGGCTTTTCTGAATCATGTGTCATCATAACATCCAGATGGAAAAATAAGAACAAATTCTGCCCTGTAGCTTACTTCTTTTAACATAAGTCATTTAAAAAACAGAAGACAAAAAGTTATTTACTATAAAGCTATCAAATATATTTTAAATATTTTTATATAATTTTCCTATCAGGTCCCTTTATAAACAGATGTTATAGTTAAAAAATAGCTACAATCACAAAATGGCTAAATGTGAAAGATTTAGTCATTTCAACGGTACATGAAATATAATAAATCACCACTGAATAAAATATTACATGTTTTCGATTAAGTACAGAGTTTCCCAAATGAAACAATGAGAAAACTCATTCTGAATTTTAAGTGAATTATTATTAAATATATTTAATGTATGAATGTACATATATTATGTATGTATTAGGTGTTTTGGTATCCATGCATAAAGGAGCAAGTTTCATAAATGTTAATAATTTAACCTTAATCTATTTCTTGAAGAAATAATTATATTATTAATCCAATTTTGTCATTGGTTATTCTTACTACTTTCCTATATTTTTCACATTTATAATTAAAATGATTTTGGAAACAGTCTTACTGCTAAGGGATATAGATATGTTGGGAGATAATCCTCCACAGCATTTCTACATGCCTCAGAAACTGGAGGTAAAATATTTGTTTCCTGACCAGTATGGCAATGATAGGGAGTATCTCCTTCCTGAGAGGCATTTTAGGATACTAAAGTCTCCCTCCTCTCCTCCAAGGAGATTTTCTTACATCCCAAGGTAATAAAGACATGTTTTCTTCAAGGGCAAAGAATGGCAGATTGGCCATCAGCCTCTTATACTTTGGGGATTTCCTAAACTCAGTGTTCCTCCACTGTGCGTTGGGCACCCACCTGGCCTGTTCTATCTCACCCGTGGGAGATGGGGCTCAAGGGGAACCATTAAAGCATGATGCTCATGCTGTCTGCTGTACCATGAGGAATCAACTACTACATTCATATGGGCTTATTGTTTCATTACTGATCTAATTTATGAAGTGTGGCAAGTCGGCCTGGCAGCTGCAAGGCTACTTAAAGATGGCTTGACCTCTTGACAGATGAAGTCCATTTTTCCATTTATCTGGTAGAAATTAATTTATGTAGGAAGTAATGCCTAAAGTTTGTCTTTAAAGCATGACTCATATCCATTAAACATATGAAGGCAATTTTATAGTTAATAAATTTTCTAACATTCATTTAAAAATTCCTATGTCATGTTATTTAGGAGTAGCATTAATTTAGATTTTTTAACATTACAATGTTTACTGCATATAACAGGAAAGTTAGAAAGGATGTCACATATCCAGGGGATTTGTGGATCCCCATTATAACACTGATGTTGGTTGACAAAAAGACCATCTCACTCTTTTCTATGATTAAGCAAGAAGTGCTTCAGAGCACAGACTCTGGAACAGTTTAGATCTGTATTGGTGCTCTCCACTACAGTACCACAGTTGGAGCATTGTATTGAGCATTTGAAATTTGGCTACTTGAAATTTGCATGGCCAGACTTGATATGTGCTGTAAGTGGAAAATACATGCTGGGTTTTAGACTTAACATGAAAAGAATATAAAATATCTCAATAATTTTTCTATTGATTAGATATTAAAAGGATAATATTTTAGATACATATTTTTACCTAAAATACATTATTAAAATTAATTCACTTTTTTCTTTTTTTTTTTTACTTTTAAAAATATCTGTGCTAGGTAGCCTCTAAGATGGCTCTAATGATTCCTGTCCCTGTCACCTGGTTGTCACACCTTTGTGCAATCCCCTCCCAGATTGCACCAGCATGTGTCTGTCTGATCAAAAGAATATAGCAGAAGTGGTGGTATTTCACTTCTGAGATTAGGTTATAGACTGTGGTTTCCATCTTGGGCTTGCTCTGATCACTCACTCAGGGGAAACCCTATGGAGTGGACCATGTGTCAAAGAAGTGAAGCTTCCTGGGATAGCCACATAAATAATGTTGGATGAATACACATTATATTTCTATTCAACAGTGCTAGTGTAGATTTAACATAACCACTTACTTAACTATGTGATCTTGGGCAAGTTACTTGACCTTTCTGTAACTCTGTTTTTTCATATGTAAAATGTGAATTCAATTAGTAACCTATGTATACATAAAAGTGTTTAGAACAGTTTTATATGCAAAAGTATTTAGAACGGTGTCCGGCACATCATCAGGATTCTCATTTGAGAGTGTGATGTGGTCAGGACTGTAGAGTAGTAGAGAATGTTCCATGTCTAAGCTCTACTATCACATTTCTTACACATTTTGTTGCCTCCAGCAACAAAATTCCTCCACAATAATAAAATTCATAAAATATGATCTAAAATTTCAAACAGAAAAATATCTTCAATCTAGCCTTGTAATTTTAATGGTGGTTTTATAGATGTAACCACAACCTTCCTTGAACATATGGTTTAGAGATATTATGTAAACTTGCTGTTTAGAAATAAACTCCGTCCATCAGAAAAAAATGTATTGAAACTCTTTCAGGATATTTCTTATGTCTAAAGAGAAAGCATTTATTATTCATGCTTAATAACACTATATAGGAGGAACAAATATTTCCAAGAAGTAATCCAGAAATTTGGAACTTCATTATAACCCAAACATTACATGATTTACTGATCTATGTAGACAACGCAATCAACTACCAAATATCAGAATATATTTTTGCTGTGTTTGGCAAGAATGGCATGTTTCCTAGCTCATAAAAGGACTTAGCTATGAGGGCTGTCTTCTAAAATAACAAATTATGCTTCTAAAGCAGTATGTTTATTTCCATAAAGAACTGAAATGATTGCTTTTTATTTTAATATATTGAACATTTTTGAGATGACATAATAAAGATATATGGAAACATAACATTAATATAGGATACGCAACCAGTTATGTATATTGCAAGTTTAGTTTCCCACTCACATTTTAGTGAAAAATCACCTTCCAGCTTGTTCCCTTAAAGAGTCCTTGCCAAATTAACAAAGCTTTTCTTTCTTAATTGTTGCTTGAGTTTTCATTTGCTGGAGCTGCATCTATAAAGCTATATTTACTGGTTGAAGGCTGGATATCTTTCTTCAGTAGAGCATCTTTATTTGCAAAGAAAGGGTACCCTAGGTACCCTTGACAAGGTTATGGTCATCTTCATCAAAACTTTTGAACTACCAATGAGAAATTAAGGATCTGTGTTCATATACTTTACTTCAATACAGAACAGTGGATGATGTCAGTGTAATAGTGGAATAAGGACCTTTGAAAATTGTCTCCTCCAAAAAGCAGTAGAGAAACTGGTTAAAAAAAACAAAGTCAGGATTAATTTTTTCAGAATTCTGGAAATTAACCAAAGAATTGCAGCAATCTGGAGAACATTTCTTAATGAAAAAGTAGCTGAATCTTGGTAAGAACAGCAAACTTTGTGGCATCTTAACTTGCTTGTATCCCCATTCTTCCAAACCCCTTCAACTCCACAGTAGCCTTGAAAACCAACAGCCCGCAATCATGGCAAAGCCAGCAGCCTAGCAGTCACAAGATGGAGGAGACAGAAGTTGGAGTTCCTTCCAAGATCATTCTCAGAAAATTGTCATTATTTGATATGTCTGGTGACTTCCTGGAAGATTCTATTTGTAATGCTGTCTCTATTTGATCTATTTTGAGCTCAGTGAGTGGAAAATACTTGGCCTCAGAGCATTTGTCAAAAACAATGAGAGGCAATTATTTAATTTTTGTGGCTGCCTGCAGTGGTGTTTAACAGTTGGGGGGAAAAAATGGGCTAACCAAAAAGCCTAAAAGGAAAAGCTGAGGAATGCGATGTCTATAAGGACATTGAGAAGTTCCAACATATTCCTGGAAATCTAGAAGACCACATACATGTATATTACTGTGCACATGCCCAGAACTGTGTGCATGCTCAAGAAAGACCCGAGAAGTCTGTAAGCTCTCAAATCTGGTTGACTTTGAAGCGCTACATGAACAGGAAGTAAAAGCTAAGCAAGAGTTTTCAATTGCCTGGTTGAGTGTTGAAAGCATGCCTCCAAATGAACACAGAACCTCTTAACAAAGACTGGAGACTTCTTGGTTCCAGCTGTTTAAGGAAATATCTGTCCAGACATTCATTGCCCACCAAGCTAATTGAGCAGAGACTTCAATGACCACACATGACTAAGAATGCAGACTTTACAGATTTAGTTCAGAAAAGTCACTAAACAACCAGCAAAAACAAGCCCTGAGGAGGGAGGAGAATGCAACTTCTAGTGCTAACACATTATATTGTTGAAAATATCCAGTTTTCAACAACAAACTGTGAGACAGGCAAAGGAACAAGAATGTCTGGCCCGTAAACAAGGGGAAAGAAAATCAATCAATAGAAACTGTTTCTGAGGAAGCCCAGACACTAGAATTCCTGGAGAAAGAATTTAAACAGCTATATTAAATACGTTTTAAGAACTAAAAGAAACTATGTTTACAAATGAAAAGGAAGTATGGAAATACTTAATAAAGTATTTTATTAAGTCTTAGCAAATAGAGAATATAAGTCAAATTTGAAAACAGGTCAATTGAGACTATCCATTCTAAGAAATTAAAAAGTATGAAGAGAAATAAACAAAGCCTCAAAGACCTATGAGACACGATCAAGCATATAATACACCCTCTTTTTTTTTTCTTTTTATTGGCCGCACCCCACCACTTGTGGGATCTTAATTCCCTGACCAGGGATCGAACCCATGGCCCCTGCATTGGGAGCGTGGAGTCTTAAACACTGCACCACCAGGGAAGTCCACCATTAAGCATATCAATATGTGAATAATGAATGCCTCAGAAGGAGAGGAGAGAGGAAAAAGTGTAGAAAAAATATTTCAGGAAATAATAGCAAAAACTTCCAAAATTTGATGAAAAACATTAATCTACACATTTAAGAATCTCAACATACTCCAGGTGGAATAAACTCAGAGATCCATGGCTAGACACATCATGATTAAACTGTTGAAAACCAACAGTTAGAGAATTTTGAAAAAGGAAGAGGAGAAAAGATTCATCATATACAAGCGTTTCTCATAAGATTAAAAGCTAATTTCTACTTAGAAATCACAGAGGACAGAAATCACTGGGATGACGTACTTAAAAGTGCTGAAAGAAAAGGACTATTAACCAAAAATTCTCTGTCCAGAAAAAAAAAATCCTTTAAAACTAAAGGAGAAATGAAGACATTTCCAGATAAACAAAAACTGAGAGAATTTATCACTACCAAACCTGCCATACAAGAAACACTAAAGGGGGTCCTTTAGGCTGAAATGAAAGGACACAAGTCAGTAACTCTATTCCATGTGAAGAAATAGAGTATCAATAAAAATAACTCTGAAAGTAAATTAAAAGAAAATTTAAATGTATGTTTTGTTTTCAATTTTTTTCTCATATGTTATTTTAAAAACAATTGCATAAAAAATAGTTACAAATCTGTGCTGATAGGCACACAATGTATAAAGATGTAATTTTTATAATAATAAAAATTTGAACCAAGGGGTAAGAAACAGAGCTATATGGGAGCCAAATTTTATATGCTATTGGAATTAAATTCATTAATCCAAACTAGATTGTTATAAATTAAGACGTTAATTGTAATCCCCAGGCTACCACTGATAAAATAACTAAATATATATATGGGTATTTCTTAAAAACCACCAGATTTCTGGTTTCTGGCATGGCATATAAGGAGTTTGGAAGTTGTCACTCCGTCCTAAAAAAAAAAGTGAAAAGCTGAACAAACTGAAAAATCAACAACTATTCTTAGATATATCAGAGAAGTGAGATCACAGGACAAACTACTGCCTCCAAAACTGGAGAGACAGACAGGCAAGTACAGAGAATCTCAATTTACCACAAAAGAAACTGCTACAAAAACCAATACCGGGGTAGACAAATCCGACCTGTAATTGATGAATTGCTAGAGGCTCAGAGTGGACAAGTCTGAGAGTAAAAAATTCCAGGGGAACTTAGTCATATGGGGGCCCACAATTTTGTAAGTTTTACCACCAAAAACTTAACCAGACTCTCACAGTGAATATCAGAGAAAAATCCCCTCATGCTTCTGGTGGGGGGAAAGCAAAAGAAACCATTTTGAAATAGGCCAGAGCATTCTGTTCTTAATAAGACCTGCCCTCGAGAGAAACTATTGGTGTTTTATCAGGACTCATTGACCCAGAGGGATGAAAATACGCAACTAACACCCACCCTAGCCTTCCACTTAGGGAAAATACGCAACAAAAGCCCACTCTCACCTTTCCACTTGGGGAAAGGGAAATACCCAGCTTTAGCCTGCTCTGGTCTTCCACAGGGGAGAAGGGAAATACCCAACTCCAACCCACTCCAGCCATCCCATGCCACCTAAAGATGCAGAGAATGGGACTGAGAAGCATTTGTGAAGTTCACAATTCAGAGGCACAAGCTCACAAAAATACTATAACAATCATAGGACTAGAGAATGTTTCCGCTCCTACCACAGCTTACTGCCACATTACTAAAGGCCTATTCACTACAGCTCCTTTTAACCAGTACATGATGCCTAACCATCATGAAAAAAAGTATAAGGCATACTAAAAAAAGACAATTGAAGAGACAAATCAAGCATAGAATCAGACACAGATATGGCAGCAATGTTGGAACAATCAGACCAGGAATTTAAAACAATTATGATTAATATGCTAAGGTTTCTAGTGGATAAAGTACAACTGGTGGGCAACGTAAGCAGAGAGACAGAAGCATAAGAGAAAATCTAAATGAAGTGCTAGAGATCAAAAACACTGTAATGGAAATGAAGAATGCCTTTGATGGGCTCATTAGTAGACTGGACATAGCTGAGGAAAGAATCTCTGAGCCTGAGAATATATCAATAGAACTTTCTAAAACAGAAAAGCAGTGAGGAAAAAAATATAAAACAAAATCACAGAACAGAATATCCAAGTACTGTATGGCAACAACAAAAGGTGTAACATATGCATAATGGAAATAACAGAAAGAAAAGAAAGAGAAGTAAGAACAGAAGCAATGGGCTTCCCTGGTGGCACTAATAATCCGCCTGCCAATGCAGGGGATATGGGTTTGAGCTCTGGTCCAGGAAGATTCCCCATGCCACAAAGCAACTAAGCCCGTGCGCCACAACTACTGAGCCTGTGCTCTAGAGCCCAAGAGCCACAACTACCGAGCCCACGTGCCACAACTACTGAAGCCCACATGCCACAACTACTGAAGCCCACGTGCCTAGAGTCCATGCTCCACAACAAGAGAAGCCATCGCAATGAGAAGCCGGCACCACAACAAAGAGTAGCCCCTGCTCTCCACAACTAGAGAAAGCCTGCACGCAGCAACAAAGACCCAACGCAGCCATAAATAAATAAATAATTACATAAATAAATACATAAATTTATTTTTAAAAAACAGAAGAAATAATTAAAGAAATAATGATTGATAATTTCCCCCAAATTAATGTCAGACACCAAACCACAGATCCAGGAAGCTCAGAGAACACTAAACAGGATTCTAAAAAAAACTTCATAAGAACATCATATTCAAACTGCAGAAAATCAAAAGTAATGAAAAAATCTTGAAAAAGGTCAGAGGAAAAACATCTTACCTATCATACTTGTAGAAGAACAGAGGTAAGAATTGCATTTAACTACTCCTCAGAAACCATGCAAGCAAGAAGAGAGGAGGGTGAAATATTTAAAGCATTGAGGAAAAAAAACCCCACCAACCAAGAAATCTGAATCCTAATATCCTTTAAAAGTGAAGGAGAATTATAGACTTTCTCAGACAAACAACGACTGAGGGAATTTGTTCCAATAGACCTGCTTTGCAAGAAACGTTAAAAAAAGTTCTTCAGAGAGAAGAAAAATTATATGTCAGAAACTTGGAATTACATAAAGGGAAAGCAGCAGAAAAGGAATGAGTGAGGATAAAGTAAAAACTTTTATTTTCTTATTCTTAGTTAATCTTACAAATTTTGTTGCTCATAATAATAATATCAACAATGTATTCAATTATAATCTGAAAGGATCAATAAAATCTCCTAGAACTAATAAGTATAGCAAGGTTTCAAGATACAACGTTAATATACAAAAGTCAATCACTTTTATTTATACTAGCAATGAACAAGTGGAATTTGAAATTAAAGGCACAAACCCATTTACATTAGCACCAAAACAATGAAATAGGTATAAATCTGACAAAATATGTACAAGATCTATATGAAGAAGACTACAAAACTCTGATGAAAGAAATAAAAGAACTAAACAAATGGAGATATATTCTATCTTCATGAATAGGAATATATAATATTGTTTAGATGTCAGTTCTTCGCAGCTGCATCTATAGCTTTAATGCAATGCCGGTCAAAATCCCAGTAAGTTATTCCATGGATACTGACAAACTGATTCTGTGGTTTATATGGAGTGGCAAGAAACCTAGGATAGCAACATTAAAGGACAACAAAGCCAGAGAACTGAAAAGACTTACTATAAAGCTGCAGTAATCAACACAGTGTGGTACTGGTGAAAGAATAAACAAATCGGTGAAACAGAATGGATAGCCCAGAAATAAACCCATCTAAATATGGTCAACTGATCTTTGACAAAGGAGCAAAGGCAATACAATGGAGCAAAAATTGTATTTTCAACAAATGGTGCTAGAACAATTGGACATTCACATGTTAAAAAAAAAAAAAAAGAATCTAGACCCAGGTCTTAACAACCTTCACACAAATCAACTCAGAATAGATCACAGAGTTAAGTGTAAAATGCAAAACTATAAAACTCTTAAAAGATAATGTAGCAGAAAATCTAGATGACCTTAGGTTTGATGATGAATTTTTAGACATGACACCACAGGCAAAATCTATGAGAAAAATACCTGGTGGCGCAGTGGTTGAGAGTCCGCCTGCCAATGCAGGGGACATGGGTTCGTGCCCCAGTCTGGGAAGATCCCACACATCACGGAGCGGCTGGGCCCATGAGCCATGGCCACTGAGACTGCACGTCCGGAGCCTGTGCTCCGCAACGGGAGAGGCCACAACAGTGAGAGGCCCATGTACCACAAAAAAAAAAAAAAAAAAAAAGAGAGAGAGAAATAATTGATAAGCTGGATTTCATTTTTTAAAAATTGCTCAGTGAATAATATTGTCAAGAGAATGAGAAGACAAGCCACAGTCTGAGAGAAAATATTTGCAAAATATTTGCAAAGGACATACCTGATAAAGGACTTGTATCCAGAATACACAAAGATCTCTTAAAAGCCAACAATAATAAAACAAATAACCTTATTAGAAAGTGGGCAAAAGACATGAACAGATGCCTCACCAAAGAATGTGGCATGGCAAATAAGCGTATGAAAATATATTCAACATTATACGTCATTAAGGAATTGAAAATTAAAACAATAAGATACCATAATTGTATGCATATTAGAAGAGCCAAAATCCAAAACACTGACAGCATAAAATGCTGATGAAGATGCAAAGCACCAGGAATTCTCATTCATTGCTAGTAGGAATGCAAAATGATGCAGCCATTTTGGAAGACAGTTTGGCAGTTTCTTTAAACTAAACATATCCTTACCATATGGTCCAGCAATCATATTCCTTGGTATTTACCCAAATCAGTTGAAAATTAATATTCACACAAAAACCTGCATAATTTTATTCATAGTTGCATAGTTTTATTCATAATTGCCAAAACTTGAAAGCAACCAAGTTGTTCTTCAATAAGTGAATAGCAAAATGAACGGTGGTATATACAGACAATGAACTATTATTCAGTGCTAAAAAGATATGTTACACACCATGAAAAGACAGTGGTATTTTGATATTGAGGAAGCTGTGCAAATTTGAGACAGGTAGTATAGTGTATGGGAAGTCTTTGTACCTTCTGCTCAAATTTGCTAACGAACCTAAAATAGCTCTAAAAAATAAAGATTTTTTTTAAAAAAAGGGAAATAAAAGTGTACACTAGAAAATATCTATTTAACACAAAAGAAGGCAAAAATGGACAAATAGAGAAACACAAAAGACCTAAGACATATGGAAAACAAATAGCAAAATGGAAGATGTAAATCTTACACTATCAATAATTACACTAAATATAAATGGACTAAATAATTAAAAGGCAGAGGTTGGCAGAATGGATTAAAAAAAGAAAGCCCATCCAACTATATACTGTGTACAAGAGACTTACTTGTAGATTCATACTTCAGATTCAAAGACACAAGTTATTTGAAAGCAAAAAATAGAAGGTAGACCATGAACATAGTAACCAAAAGAGAACTGGAGTGACTACAGTAATATTAGAAAAAAAATAGATTTTAAAACAAAAATTGTTTAGAATATTATATAACGATAAAAGGGAAACTCCACCAAAAAAGGTAACAATTATAAACACATATAAACCTTACATCAGAGTCCCCAAATACATGAAGCTAGAGCTGACAGAATTGAAAAGAAAAACAGACAATTCAACAATAACAGTTGGAAACCTCAATACTCCACTTTCTAAAAGGGATAGAACTAGACAAAAGATCCACAAGGACATAGAATACTTGAACAATCCTATAAACCAACAGACATCTGTAGAACACTCTATACTACAACAGCAGAATATATATTCTTATTAAGTGAACACAGAGCATTCTCCAGGATAGGCCATATGTTAAGCCATAAAAGTAGTCTCAAAAGACAAAGTATGTCTTCTGACCACAATAAAATAAAATTAGAAACCATTAGCCCCCAAGAAATGGAAAATTCACAAATAAGGAAGGATGGTTTAAAAACATATTGGATTCTTCGAGTTTAAAATCTAACTGGGAGTCTATTGCTATATAGGATGGGGTAATGAGGAGTAATTAGAATTAAACAAGGAATAAGATTTCAGTTGAAAGGGAAAAAATATTGGAGCACTTGGAATAATCCTCTCCTCATACAGTTAAATTATTTTAATTTTCCAAACCTCAGCTCAAGAATAACATTCTCTGAAAAGCTTTCCCTGACTCCACCAATGATGATGACAAGGTTAATAATGGTAATATAAGCTGACACTTTTTTATAGCCCTTGTTATATGACAAGTATCACTCTAACCAATATAAATATATTTCAATATTTAATCCTCCCAACAACACTAAGAGATAGTATTATTATTCCCATTTTACATGAGAAGAGGGTAAATAATTTGGCAAGGTTACCTAACTAAGAAGTGACAGAGTTGGGATTCAAATATAATGATTCCAAAATCCATGTTCTGAAGCATAACCAACTGGAGTTAGATCCATCTTATCAAGACTCTCACAGAACCCATGCATACTTCAGTTATACCATAAACTACATTACGCTGTAACAGCTTACTAGATTGTCCTCTTTCACTAATCATTCATTGATAAACAATTATTCAACCAACAGGAAATTATTGAGCACGTTCCCTGTGCCAGAAAATGTGCTTGTTCATAGAAATAAAGCCACATATGTCATATTTCATCTGTCAAAGAGTTTTAGTCTCAAGCAGAGTTCAGCAAACTATAGTTCACAGGCCAAATTCTGTTGGCCACCTGTTTTTGTAAATAAATTTTTATTGAACCACAACTGTGCTCATTGGTTTATGTAGTGCTCATTGGTTTATAAACCAATTGGTTTATATTGGTTTATCTGTAGCTTCTTTCATGTTACAACATCAGACTGGAGTAGTTGTTATAGAGACCATTTGGCAGGCAAAGTCTAAAATATTTACTATCTGGTACTTTACAGAAAAAGTCTGCCAACCCTGGTCTAAAGAATAAGACAAATAAGAAAATCATTAATTACTACCCAATAAGGTGCATGCTATGGTGCCCAAGATACTACGGGAACACAGAGATATCTAGATTAGATTATAGAGTCAGCAAAAGTTTTCTAGGAGACCTGATATCTGACCTAATTTTTGAAGGTTAATTAGTTAAAGAAGAGCAGCCAAACTTGTCAGTAAGGCCAGACAGTGAAGTTTAGCAGTGATCCAGGGAGCTAGGAATAAAGAGGGTAAATATGTTTAGGAAATATTAATTACTTCTACATAACTTATGAAAATATATCTTTAATTTCTTCATTCCCACTATCTGGCACAACTAATGGTGCATATAGTTAAACTCACTAAATATTTGTTATCAGAAAATATTAAGTCCTAAGTAAACAATGTTTACTGAAAAGGGGAGAAAATATTTGCCTTCTATTAGTCCCTAAAATCACTAAACTATAAGAATCCCGATTTTTTCACCCACTGCCTTAGAGTAAAAAAAAACAAAAACTACCACATTTTCATTGTTTTCAGTTGTAGAGACGTATATAACATTTAAGAATACAGTTTTACAAATGAGAAATGGTTGCAAAATGCTGTACCTGGAAAATTCATAGGCAGTTCGAATGGTTGTGGAGCCTCACAACCTTCAGTGTGCTCACAGATTTCAGCTATGATCTTCTTAATTTGGAGGCCAGTAATTTTAATCACTTCTCCTGTTGACAAACAGCATTCATTTCCAAACATTTCATAAATAGAACCTGAAAAAAAAACAAGAAAAACAGTTTTTTAAAAAAGCATTCAATAATGAAGAACAAATTAGGAGTCAAAAGTCTCATACGAAGTGTTTTTATTCAGTTCCTCTCAGATACCTGCTAAACAGGAATTTAATCAAGCTTGGCAAAATATACAGCATGTACCAGGAAAAATATTAGATTTTCACTTCATCCACTGGGCAAAGTGTAAACAATCTTATTTTTGTTATTATTGTAAATTGAATTTATGGTCCTCAGCACCTTTAGCTCATATTTCCAAGGTCAAGCTACAACCATGTCTTCCCCTGCTGGGATTTATGATCTTTTTTTGGCTACGTCATAGAATTAAACTCACATGAGTCAACAATGATCTGAGTAAGTACTGCAAACAAGGTTGTAATACAATCTAACATCCAAAGACAGAGCATTTGTACACCAGGGCTTCATATTAAGAGCACCATATCTATTTATAAGACCTAGTTCTCTTCATCATCATGAATATAACATTTTGTCCATTTTATCTCTTGTTTTTGACAAGCTGGAAACAACTCTCAACATCTTTATGGCAATAGGGGGCAGACAAACCCAGATAAACTGAAAAGCTTCATTTTAGTTCAGGATTTTAGTCTCCTTCCTCAAAAACCTTTTATCATAGATGTCAAAGCTAAATTTTTCATCCATTTATTTCCCTTTTATATCTCCTGATGGAGGAACACTGAGCAGTGAAATAACCGAAATATTAGCAACAGGAAAGAGGAGAAGCAAAAGTTCTGGGTAATCTAGCCCCAGTAAAAAGGAAACAACCCCAAAACTACATCTCTGGGATATTATTGCTTTACAATAAAGCAGTAAACTAGAGGCTGATGTAAATAAACATTGCAGAACTGTGGGATATGAAACATATCAATTTTTCCTTGCTTCCAATATGATTTATACCCTCTTTACCACACTAAAATATAAATAATATGAGCACAAGATTTTTAGGTTTGTTGGTTGGTTTTCTGAATTCTTCTGTTGAAACACCTCTTCACAGAATCATGCCTGATATGTAGCAAGTACCTGAAATATTTTTATAGCATTAATGGTTATCATAAAAGTTATTAAGCCCAGCATTCAATTTAGCTTTAAACAACTCTGTGGTTTTATCAGAGTCTCTACAGAGAGCAGGGGGCACACGCAAATTAAAACAATTTAAGGAGATTTTAATAAAGGGACAATTTACACACAGGCACAGACAGTTCTAGGCAACACAAGAACATAAATGTCCTGATCTCACTCTTTTTCCTCCATTGGATCATCTGCCAGGGCACCCCACTGCCCCAATTCAGCCAGAAGCCAGAGGACAATGGAGCTGCTGACTCCACAGAAGTCAGCCTCCCAGGCAGAGTGGAAATGAAAATTAGCACACCAACCTTACTGTCTATTATTTAATGAGGATCATTTTTGCAGACATGCTAGTATATGAGCTCTTTGTATACTTCTAAAGTCCCTCCTTTTCTCATACTATTGCCTTAACTACACATGCGTTCATACTTTTTATTAACTCCAATACATTGTGTTGTCAGCCATCTCAAATCCCTCATGGAAAAAACTGGTCTATTAAAAAATAATAATAAATCCACAGTGACATTTTCTTCCAGTGAACTCAGAATAATTATTTTCTATGATCCTCATTCGGAAATTAATCACATAGTAACATTTTACTTCTACAGTATTATCTCATCCTGTACTTAACCTTTTATGACTTTAGTTTCTGTTACTCCCAATTCAATTTTAAGCTTCATGAAAAAAAATATTGCGTTATATTATTGCATAACTACCAACACATCAACCTCCCTTCTTCATTCACTCAGCAAACTTTAATGAATACCTACTATGTGTCAGACATTGCAATTGGCAGTAGTACAAAATGTATATGCCTTCCCCATAGAAGCACTGTTTTGAAGGGAACAGACAGTAAGCAGACAATTGAAGCAGATTATGAGAAAGTTATAATATAGAAAATACAGGGCATTGTGGGAGTAAATTGGAGGCATTTAATTAAGCAATTATATGGGAAAGAGATTAGGGAAAGATGTGTGGAGGAGATGACAGCCGAGCTGAGTTTTAAAGAAAGCATCACAAAATGTTAGGACAGGCAGAGGATATAGTATTTGAAAAGGCAGTGAGATGCAAAAGAGTCTGATACATTCTGGAAACTTCACATAATTTGTTATGTCTCAAATATAAAGTAAGAAATGGGAACTGGTAAGAAAGGAGACTGGAGAAATAGAGGGAATCCGGATCGTGCAGTGTCTTTATAAAATTACCAATAAACAAAAAAGCCAATCAAAGTCTGAAGCAACCTCAGAGTCAGAGAATTTACATTTTCAGTTATCAATGTCCAGGAACTAATGCCAATTTAATGAGAGGTCATATGTTTCTAGGCGCTTGCTATCCAAAGTGTGTCCTGCTGCATCACCTGGGAGCTTGTTAGGATCTCAGCCAGACCCTAGACCTGCTGAATCAGAACCTGCATTTTTAACAAGACCCCCAGATGATTCATAAGTACATTAAGGTTTGGAAAGCACTGGTCTAGACAACAAATGTATAACTGAAATAATCTCTGTTCTGAGATTGTTGCAAAACTTACCAAGAGAGAGAAGGACATGTCAGGTAGAGGACGCACTCAGCGTCATTGAGATGGAGGATGTTGTAAGTAAGGACAGGGAAAGGGAAGGATTTTAAACAGCAAAGTGAGATGGTAAGATTTTTCTGTGTCACACGAAATAGAACGTAACTGGACCTATCCTGTTTCAGTGGAAGTCTGTTTGGCTTAATTTCAACGCAACAAATGTCTAATTGCAGATGTAATGTATAGCAAACTGACTCACTTGGAATGCCATCTTTCTTTCAAAGGTTCCATTGGAATTCAAAATTAAAAGATGAGTTTATGTGAGATTACATATCAATTCACAGGGGACAGAAGCCAGAGAATTCTAAGAGAAAATTCTGTGAGTTTTAGTCACCACACAAAAGGCTTTTGACACCTCAGGTCTCTTTCTAATCATCCCTCTCGCTTTGAAAAAAGAAAACCACTTTTTTCAGTCATGTAAGGAAAAGAGCCTCATGGAAATGTTAATCTTTAACATTTATCTTTAATTCTTTGTGACTTCCAATTTTCTCTAAGCAAGAAAGCTATTAATTCATTTTAATAAAGAGAGAGGTCAGTGACACCCAACTCTAGAAAGTTATGTCCCTGATAGGTGACAAGAACATATAGCAAATCTCAAACCCCTGAAACTTGAAGAGTTCTTGTACGTCGTTATCATCATTATAGTGTCTCTTAAAATACATTTTTTTCAGTGAAAATATAAAATGGTTAATTTAAAAAACAGCCAACTTTCATAATCTCAGAACAAGCACATATAATATGCCTAATTGCCTTTTAAAAATTTGCTGAGATGTGTCTGAACTATGTGTTTGTGTAAATATAGATATAAAAATAGTTTTCATTTCATTTTTAACCACAAGACATGCATTTTGAATATGCAAATCTAGAATCTATTAAATCTTTACAGACTGATTCTTTCCAAGTCAGAGCATATGTGTTCAGGATGAGGCCAAACATCAGAGAAAGCTGAACAAAGCAGCCTGTTTTCAGTGATCAAACATTGCCCCTGAAGGCTGTAATGAAAGTCATGTGCCTCTGAAATCACCTTTTCTGAAATGCTACTTTGCTCAATAAAAATGACACATTAATATCCTTTTATGAGCCCATCCCTTATTTGACAATCCATATAAGCAATGCTGTGATCACATGGAAGAAACCAAAACAACTGGCTCCATAGATTTTCTTCCTTTTCCTCTACAAAATTGAAAATGTGTGGCAGTCGGGGAAGAAGAAACTTACATTGTCTAGAGGCTTTTTTCCCTTTACTCAACATATACTCATTTCCTCCATTCCCCACCCCACCATCTCCCACCCCCACCATACCAGCAACTCATCCCATCTCCCTCCCACCCTCCCTATCCCACCCCTCCAGACGGTCACAAAGCACTGAGCTCATTGTCTTCTTGAAAGCCTTCCTTTATTCCCACTTAAGTAAGAATTAATTCTTTCCTCTGTGCTCCAATAGTACTTTGCATGTATCTCCATTATGGCCCCTATGTGATCATTATCACAGCCTGCTGTTAGGGTATTATTTTCTGACCATTGATATTATGTATACTTTAGAATTTATTATGATATTCTAAAGAAGAGACATCATCTTAACTATATTTATACCCCTCCTCACATACACACAGCTAATTGCACAGTTTTGTCAATTAGTGGGTCCTTAGTGAATGTTAAATTATAACTTAGCTTTACTGTAAAATGACAATAAATTATTGTGAATATAGTAGAAGTCCTTCTCCATTAACAGTTTAAATGGAGGCTTTGGCATGGGTTTGGCATGGGTTATATCTTCATTTGGTATAACTAATAACAAATGTACAAGCATATGTGAGATTAGCTGGTCACCTTGTGAATTCCCTAGACAAGGAATATTAAGGGCAGGTAATTCTATAATATGAATCTCTGCTTGTTAAATTTGCCATTTTTCGTTATGTTTACCATTTTTATATTGCTGGACTTGAGGATGAGGCTCATAAAATGATCTGAGATACGTTTGGAGTTAGGAATTTACTCTGTAAAGTAGGATTGATATTGTATGACAGTGTCTATAGACTGGGCTTGCTGGTAGAGATTTATCCTTGCTCCTCATAAACAATTGTGATTATTCTTTATTATTATTACATGGCCAGTATTCCATAAAGAGACTATCTCCATCTCCTGTAAGGCAAAGTCATTCCCATGCACTACATGAAGAATAGATCTAAAAATAGATGAACATGATATTTGAATGTAGTTTGCACATAAATAAGCATAAAACAGCAAGCTTGCAGCTTTACTAGGGATGGATTCTACCAGTTAGATACTGGGTATACCACTGAGAGGTATATCTGAATATTGATCGAAAGTGATCTTTCAAGGTCATAGAGACTCTCTTCCCTTCTGCCAAAATATCAATTTAAAGAGGGCCAAACAGTGGCACCAAGTATTAAGGAAAATGATGGCCAACACCAAGTAGAGCTAAGGTATAATCTCTCTTACTTCTAAGAATATGGGGGTTTTTAATGTGAATTTAGGGTTTAAGTGTTATCCTGGAAATCAAGTTTAGAGACAGAAATATGCTAGAAACTATAGTGAATATTGGTGAGTCTTATAAAATTTGAACATGGGGAAGCAATGAAAACCACAATGGGTGGAAAAGGGTGGAGCCTGAGAGTCAATAAAGCAGGTTAAAATCATAGTGAGCCCAAAAACCAGAAAATGTCCAACTTTTCAACTACTCTGAGTGAAATGTGAGGCATTTAGATGATTAAGTTTTAGTGGTTGAGGAAGAAAGATTAACAGTTTCCTTCACCAGCTAAAAATGTGATGTTTGTTTAATGGTGGAATCAATTTAATAGATTAAATAAAACTGTACTTAGAGGGTTTGTAAGTTGGTGTTACAATAGAAGTCATCATCACAGCTCTTTGTGTCAACAAGTGTCAGACCAAATGGATTTGAGATGTATGAAATGGATATCCCTTCTACATATCTATGAAACACTTCCTTATGATGATGGAACAAATCAGTGATTCTGCATCTCTGGACATTATTATTGGCCAAATACTCCCCACGTTTTACCCAGATTTTAATTCTCAAAATTACATCGTAAGTAATGTTATAATTTCTTATATGAACAATGTTGCATTGGGAGTTGGTTTATTGTTTTAGGAATGACTTGATTTCAAGTACATTTTTATACTTAAATATAAATACTTGCCTATGTTTTATATCCTAAATGTTAAATAAAGCTATCATAGACCTCTATAGCCATTTAAAATCATAAAATCAATGCACTGATTGAATTGTTTATACATGGGCTCCAATGAACTATAATGTGTTTATCCGATGCATACAAAATGAAGCTTCACTATATTACAAATTTTCCCTAAGTTCATTAGTATTGAATACTTCATTAACTATTCTGCTTATGAAATATGAATTTTGAAGTTATTTTATGTTCATTGATTTAAATAATTTTAAAAATGCTTGAATTTTATATGTCTATTTTTAATTTTATTTTTATAATAATTCATTTGTATTGCATTTTGTTAAAGTACCAGTCCATAATGGATTGGGAAAAGAAAATAAATTGGACCTTTACTACAGATAGTTTGAGAAGCACTTCTCTAAATGGTTAAGTACAAATATGACCACAGTCAGTCAGTGCAGGGAAACAGGATGTAGCCTCAGGGAGTTAGAGAGTTAGAGTAAAATTTGAACATACTGGAAAAAGGAAAGTTATAGCCTAATACACAAAATCTTAGCATTATTAACTCATCTATCTCAATGTCACCAGCAGCCTGAGTGCCCTGACTAAAAGACACAGGAAGTTTAATCAACTTGACAGTAATAGTCGTAATTGCAAATTACTACATTGGCATTCTGATTTGTACATTATACTCTTCTGAGTTGTATGAGGCAGTGCTTGAACCTAATTGACCCCGGACACTTTGAACTGTTGGATCTACACAGTAAGAACCAAAGCCAGGAGCAGGTGAAATCCCCTAAGAGATGAATTTTGTGAGTTCTATCTAACTAACTTGCCAGGAATTCTCCATGAGAGAGATGGCAAATATCTATACTATATTCTACCATTCTCCCTTCCCATCAGTAATCATCCATGGCACATTTCCAGCTGAATCCAGATGAGGCTGAATAATCCTCCTCAACATAAAGTTCCTGGTGACTATCCATCAATTGAAGATGGCAAGCCAGGCATAAATTATTCCAGCCCAGTCCTGTACTATGACTTTTCTTGCTTTCTTTAAGCCCCCTTGGGTGATATTTATTTTTAAAGTTTTTAATCTTCAGATTGGGCTAATTTACCCTCAAAGGCTTAGTAAAAGACATCTGGCAGAAGAATACAGGGTCCCTCGATCCATCATTTTTCTCCAGACAGCTGTCAGAATTGAGGCATAAAACATCTAACTTGATAATAATCACAACTTTATATAGCCCAATGGCAGCTGTAGGATTAGTTTCAATTTCATTTTATATTTCTAAGCCAAGTGCCATTAATTCTAATGATCTCTTGAATCACTGGTCTTAGTATCAGGAGCTTAAATACCAACACATCCTACTAACATATTAAAATGACTGAGTGTCTATACAATGTCTCTACCAACTGGTTGCCCAAACTATATCTGAACACTTTCACTGATGGAATTCCAATTATTTTAAGGTGACCCACTCTACTTTTGAGCAATTCTGTTAAAAAGCTCTACATTTTAAGTGTAATATGTGTTCTTATGGGATATACACACAATTAGAACAATTTTTACCCTTAGAATCATACAGAAAACAACTATTTAATTCTTATACATAGCAGCCTTAAAATGTGTGAAGATAGCCATCACCAGTTGTTCCTTATAACAAATCAATGTGTCAAACGATTGAAATATGTTCAGGGCCACTGCTTACAGCATAGGTTGCCCATTATAAAACTACCTGAAGCACAAGTTATAAGGATGTCAGTGGCATTCTGGAGTTGTGTGACAAGGTATCATGCCCCTCAAAAACACACATGCCCTTGACTGTTCCAGAAGAGGTTTGATAGTGCCTGTTGGGTACGTTCTAAGGTGGCTGCTTCAGCTCCTACCATCATGTTTGAAATTCAGCTAGTGAGAAAGAGAGATAAAGAGAAGGAAACATTCCTTTTGTTTCAGTGGCATGCAATAGAAATTTCACATGTCAAATACTACTATCACAACCCATTGGCCAAAACTTAATCAAGTGGCCACTTTATGCTTCAAGAGAGCTGTGCAGCATCGTTAGCCAGGCAGCTGCATTCACAGCTGAAAGCTTTATTACCACAGAAGATGGAGAGAACAAATATAGTTAGAGGGGCAGCCAACAGTCTCTGATCCAAAAGGTGAGGGAAAGGTATGTACATTTCAGGATTTAAATTGGGTTGCATGTGCCTATAAAACTTACATTGTCTTATGAAGAAAAAAATGTATATTTTTATTTGAAACACCAAAGACAGGAGGTCTGTTGCTGAGGTTGAGACTGCAGGATGAAATTTCAGGGTTGAACTTTATCTCCCTTAAGAGATACAACTGTTAAACACACACACACACACACACACACACACACACACACACACACACACACACACACTTCTTCTCTCCATTCATTCCTAGGCATTTAATTAGGTAAAAATCACAGATAAGAATGCCTTCTCTAGAGTCAGTTTCAAAACCAGGCTCTACATTTGATAAATGTGTGACTTCAGGCAATATCTTCTTCTATAAAATGGGGATAGTGCCTCAATTTCTTTATCTTTAAAATGAGGTGGTAATTTTACCTCTGATAGTTGCTTTGAGGATCAAAGTAGATAATCAATTTTTAAGTGCATAGCCCAGAATGTGGCATCTATTTAGGGTTCAGTAAATATTAGCCATTATTGGTGTCATTATTATTATTTCATATGATGTTGTTTAAGACCGAATAATTCAGTATAATGTTATACTATTGTAAACTGGTGTGATTTTCTTGGTTAAGATGAAAATAAAGGTCTTCTTATGGATAGGGATGGGGTCTTCCCTGAATAAAAAAATTGTTATTTTCTTTGTCATCCTAAGAAAGAGAAAATTACAGAAGTGAAAATAGAAACTTGAGAGATGGACTTGGGCTGGGAATAAAGATACATCAAAGGTCAATTTTTTCCCACCTTGTACCAACAAACCTTGGTATGCCACAAATGGGTTACAAGTATGCCAACATGTTGAAATCCGTCTTCCTTGAGGTGACCAACTAAGATAGGTCTGGGCTGACTAGTGGCTTTGGCTGGTGGCTCTGGCTGCAAGTTACCTTGTCTATTTACCCCACCCAAACAAATACAGTTGACCCTTGAACATCGCTGGGGTTTGGGGCGCCTACCTTCCAGGTAGTTGAAAACCTGCCTATACTGTACAGTCAGCCCTCTGTATCTGTGGTTCCACATTAATATAATCAACAAATTAATTGAATACATGCTATGTGCCAAGTGAAAAAACTATGGTAAGTACTGCTGATATAATAGTGACCAAATGATATGTAGTCTTAACCTTCACGAAATATTTAATACACTGAAATAAAAGGCATTAATCAAACAATCATACAAATATATGATTACAAAATGATAATTACTATGAAAGAAAACTGCATGTACTAGGAGAAAGGGCCTGGGTTTGGGTTCCATGAATAGTACATCTGTATTATATTTATTTATAAAACCATTCAACAAGTATTTATTGAGTGCTAGGCATACTAATCTCAAGTTTATAGTAAAGTCTTATTAAAAGGCTTCAACTGGGACTTCTGTTTCTGGAAAGATGAAGTAGACATACATTTTCCTTACCTCATGTATTCCAGACTTGAAGCTGAAGATACTAGCAACCTAGAAATGCCAATGGGTACAGACAAAAAAAATCTCCAATAAATTCTGTTCTCTCTAGCCAAAAATGCAGGAAAGGAACAGCCTAGTAAAACAGAAAACTTTTTGACAATAATCACTCTACTCAAGCCAAATACCACAGAAAAATGTTTGGTTCCACAACCATCTACACCAGGAAAGGCTGAGTAGGGTCATTAGAATCTCACCCACAATGAGTATAATAAGACACTCACCCACCCTTTGCTGAGGTGGTGCCAGAAAAGGCAGAGTTCAGAGATGGGACTTGTATCTTTGTGAGACAGTAATAAATTCCCATTTTCTGTCAGGGAAACCAAGTGAGGAGCCTGGACTTCCAACCCTACCGAGCAGTACTGAGGCACACTTTCTCCTCCCCTTGGGGTGATGTCAGAGGATGTCCAGTGAAAAATTAGGACTTTTACCACTAGCCAATGTAATAAGGCACCACCCCATCACAAGGTGTAACTGGAGGCCATGTGTGCAAGAGTAATAAGCACTATTATCCCTCCTATCAAGGGTGGTATCAGCGAAAGCCTAGTGAGGAGACAGTACTCCCACTCTGACCAGCAGTAAGAAGGACCCCTTCCTTTCTGAGTGTCAACAGAGGCTGAAAGGGGAAACTGGGCTTCTAACCCCATTATTATGGCAATAATGAGGCCATACACCTCACCCCCTGTTGGAGAAACAAAAAAGAGAAACCAAACAGAAAACTAAATATATAATAGACTTAAGCCTTGACATATCAATAGTTACATTAAATGTAAATGATCTAAATACATCAATAAAAAGAGATCGATAGAGTGGATTAAAGAAAACATGACCCAAATATATGCTATCTACAGAAGACTCCTTTCAAATATAACAATATAGGCAGGTTGAAAGAAAATGGATGGAAAGAGATATATCACACAAAAATTTATCAAAGGAAAGCAGGAGTAGCTATATTAACATCAGATATAGTAAACTTCGGAGTGAAGAAAATTACTAGGGTCAGAGATAGATATTACATAACGATAAAAGGGTCAGTCTACCAAGAAAATACAGCAATCTTAAATATGTATATATCAAACAACAGAGCTGCAAAATATGCCAACTAAAACTGATATAACTGAAAGGAGAAATAGATAAATCCACAATTATAGCTGGAGACTGCAACATCCATCTCTCGACAACTGATAAAATATTAGATAGATTATCAGTAAGGATACAGAAGAACAAGGACACCTTCAAACAACAAGATCTAATCTACCTTTACAGAACACTATACCTAACACAGCAAATACACATTGTTTTCAAGTGCCCATCAGAACATATACTGAGATATCCTGTGCCATAAAACAAGTCTAAACAAACTTAAAGAACTGAATCATAGTATTCTTTGACCACAATGAATTAAACTAAAAATAAATAACAGAAAGATAATAAAAAATTCTCCAAACACTTGAAAACTAAATACCATACCTCCAAATAATCTGTGGACCAAAAGAAAATTGCAAAATCTCAAACCACAAATTTTCATAAGGATAAGGAAGTATTGAGGAGAAAATATATATTACTAAATGCTCATATTAAAAAAGAGCAAAATCTCAAATATTCTAAGCCTCTTCCTCAAGAACTTGGAAAGAAAAACATAAAAAAAGAGAAAATCAATGAAGCAAAAGATGATTCCTTGAAAAGATCAATAAAGTTGACAAACCGTTAGCAATTCTGAAAAAGAGAGAAGGTACAAATTACAAATAAGAGGACTAAAACAGAGAATATGACTACAGACCCTCCAGACATCAAAAAGGAAAAATGAGAATCCTACAAACAACTTAGCCTACAATTCAACAATTGAGGTGAAACAAACCAGTTCCTCAGAAAACCACAATATACCACAACTCACCTAAAATAAAATGAATAATTGGTTCAGTCCTATAACTATTAAGAGAATTGATTCATAGTTACAAAGTCCTGAAAAAGAAATCTCCAGCCCCTGGTTGTTTCACTAAAGAATTCTATAAAACTTATCAGGAAGTATTTTCACCAGTTCTACACAATCTCTTCCAGAAAGCAGAAGAGAGAATATGTACCAATTTATCTTATGAATCTAATACTACCATTATACCAAAACCAGACAGACATCACAAAAAAGAAAACTGCAGACCAATATCCCTCATCAATACAAACAAAAATAAAATCCTTCAAAAAATTTTAGCTAATAGAATCCAGCAACATATAAAAAATTATATATCATAACCAAGTGTGGTTAATCCCACAGATACAAGGTTGGCTCAATATTCAAAAAGCAATCAGTGTAATCCTCTATATTAATAGGCTAAAGACGAAAAAGCATACGACCAAATAAATTGATGTAGAAAGAGCATTTGACAAAGTTAAACACACATTCAAAATAATAAAAAGAACTCTCTGTAAGAGCCAGTGTGAAAATGATGAAAAGACAGCCTACAGATTAGGAGAAAAGATTTGCAAACCATGTATCTGATAGAGAATTTATATCTAGAATTTACAGAGAATTCTCAAAATCAAAGTAAAAGAATCAATCCAATTAGAAAATGGGCAAAAGACACGAACAATCATTTCACTGAGGAAGATATACAGATGGCAAATGAGCACATTGTTAGCCATTACTGAGCGCAAATTAAAACCACAATGAGAATCACTACATACCTATCAAAAATGGCTAAAAAATAGTGACAACAACAAATGCTGGCAAGGGTGCAGAGAAACTGAATTACTTGTACATTATTGAGGAGAATGTAAAATGGTAGAGCCACACAGAAACACAGTTTGGCAGCTTCCTAAAAAAAAATAACAACATGCAACTACCAGCATTTCACTCTTGGGCATTAATCCCAGAGAAATAAAAATTTATTTTCACACAAAAACTTGTCTACAAATGTTTATAGTAGCTTTATTCATAATAGCCCTGAACAGGAAACAGACCAAATATTCTTCAACGTGTGAATAGTTAAACAAATTGTAGTACATTCATACTATGAAATACCCCTCAGCAGTAAAAACGAATGAACTATTAATTCATTCAAAAATCCGGATGAATCTCCAGAGAATTATGCTGAGTGAAAAAGCCAATCCCAAAAGGTTACATACTGTATGATTCTCTTTATATAACACTTTTGAAATGGCAAAATTATTAAAATGCTGACTAGAATAATGGTTAAAAGGTGTTAAGGAGGAGATGGGGGAGGTGGGAAATGGATGTGGCTATAAAAGGGCAACATGAATCACAGGATGATAGAAAGGCTCTGTATCTTGACTGTATCAATGTCGATACCCTGGCTGTGATGTTGTACTCTATAGCTTCGTAAGATGTTACAACCAGGTGAAACTGGATGAAGGCTACATGGGATTTCTCTGTATTATTGCTTACAATTTCATGGGTCCACAATCATCTCAAAATAAAGGGTTTAATTTAAATATATGTGTGTGTGTGTGTGTGTGTGTGTGTGTGTGTGTACTATGTGTGTGCTGCAGTGCAACTTCTCATACCAGTGTCAGACTGAGAAAGCCTCAGGCAAATACAGGAACACATGCAGACAAAGGGAAGCAGTAGAAGGAGCCTGAAGAAAATGAATAACCCCCAAACTGCAGTAAGTCCTTAGGAGAGTCATGATAGCAGAAATAGAGGCAGTGGGTTATACTGATACTGGAAAAGATGTGAGCCTCTTCCTACCTTTGGGACTTCCAGAGGGACTCTAGAGCAGCACTGTCCATTAGAACTTTCTGCAAGGATGGACATATAATTTGAGCTGCCCAGCACTGCAGCCAACAGCCACATGGGGCTCATGAGCACTTGAAATGTAACTGAGGAACCCATAAATTTGTTTACTTTAATTAATTTAAATTTAAATAGCCACATAATGGCTAGTGGCTACCATACTGAAAAGCATTTCCTTCTTCTACTAAAAGAAAAAAAAAGCTTATACGAGAGCCTAGGTTTTGCTATTGGTAAAGTGCTTCAGAGCTTGGGTAATTTGAGCATCCTTGTATCACCTTGATTGTCCTCTCATACTAATGATGTCAGCAACAAACAACTTAAAGTATAGTCTCTTACACATGTAGTAGGTGATGTATGATTATGGCCAAACGGGGTCGATGTGGAAGGCTGGTTATTAATATTCATGGGGCAGGCATTCCAGAAAGTAAAAATATCACTTTTCAGATTTAAACAAATTAATATGTATTAAATAATTATCTGACATCTAGTGTCTTTCCAAGATGATCTGATTACAAAATAAAAAGCCAGTGGTTGGAGAGAACTTAGAGCAGATTTGAACTGTAGGCAATATATTGCTATGGTTCCAAGTAAGTTCTCCTAAGAGCTTCTTGCAGAGTAACAAAAGACAGGAGAGGCAATGAGAAGTTACCAGGTGCCATGGGGTGTAAGTATGCAGTGAGGAGAGCCTGAATATAATGGCAGCTGCAAACACTGAACTGGCCCTTCACAAACTGGTTAAAGAAAAGCAGAAAAATGGGGCCAAAATGACTCCCAGACCACGATGCTGGGGCAACTAAGAGAAGGCTGGTGTACTAAAATGTGGAAAAACTGTGAAGGAAACACCATGCTCAGTTCCTGATATATTGTTTCTAACGTCAAATGGTCATCCTTAAGCAGAGATGGTCCTATCCAGTTCCTCTTAAACAACTGTTTGCCAGCAGGCTGCATCAGAATTAATTGGGGAAAATTTTAAAATACAGATTCTAGTAGGGCTTCCAAAAATTCTAAATCAGATTCTCCAGGGTAGAACCCAGGAATAGGTTTTCTTTTTTTTAAAGTTCCCTAGTAGATACCAAAGTTCACTTAGGTTTGAGAAATACTGTTATAAATCATGAAATAAGTAAAAGAAAATCAGGACTACATATGTCAATCTGGGAAACGATACAAATTTGGGAGTTAGTTAGTTAAATCTTCAAGAATAAAAACAAAACAAAAGCAACTCTGGATAGATCTGCTCCCCTGAGAGTGAGAATAGAGTATCTGGGACACGTGCAAAGATAAATATTTAATGTTATTATCTGAAATACATCAGCATAGACAATGAAATACATATGTATGTGTTCAATACTTTTAACCTATAGCCCTGAGGAAGGGATGAGAAAAATGTTAATATTTGAAGTACACTAATCAGAAATATAAACCCAGGGTGACTAGTTAACACAAAAAAGATTAATCAGAAGTTCATACTCTTAAAACAACTATCACAAGTGTCACCTACATTTATCTCATATTAACATAGTTTTCTTAATTAGAATAATGAATACCGGTCTTAAGATTGCCTTATTGGTGAAAATGAGTGGTGTTTAAAATGTGTTGATTAGTTTCAAATGTAACACAGGAGCTCCTCTTCCTGCAAAGGGGTATAAGAATCTAGTGAGCCCAATATAGGCCCTGGGCTTCACAATCCTGGTTCAGCAGTTGATTCAAAGCAGTTTTGTCATCTAACTAGAAAGATAGCTGGAATACTGCTGCAGAAGTCTCTAATGAACCTTTCGTGCAAGGTGCCGTCAGAGCATTTAAAAAGACAAATAGATGGGACTACATCAAGCTGACACACAGGTCACATAAGTGTTTTGATGCCTGCTTGCAAATAAACATCTTACATTTGACAAAATTTCATTGTATGAGACCACGTACTTCGAAGGATTGAAGGCTACCAAAATCTACCAGAAATAACCTAATAACGGTGAATGACAAAATCCATTCTGGTCAGTTTGCAACAAAAGTCATTTTCTCCAGAAAAGTTGGCATGACTTTTTTTTTATCAGTCACTCTTAATAAATAGGATGAAATTAATATTCACCATGGGTTTATTTCAATAAATAAGAGCTACTAAATTTTACTGAGCATTGAGCTTGTGTTTTTTTAAAACATGATGTTCCCTTGAATAATTCTGCTTTGTTTTTTAGAGAAAACTGACTTAGAGGACCAACCAGCATGAAGCCCAACAGTAAAAATACAATGCTGCAGGTCATTTGTCAGATGAATGACATCTATCAGTAGATAGTTTCACTGTCAAATTTTTAATGAGAACTTGCAAACGAATGGCTTATTGTTCCAAGTAAGAAGAGAACGTTCTTAACAGCAGAAGTTAAAATTTCCATTCTTACTTCCATCTTTAGTGGTTTAAAGCACTCATTTAAACTTTAAAGCACGTTGCAATAAGAAGTAGTTTACTAAATGTCATCTTTAAAGAAGTCTTCTTCAACATAATGTTATTTCTATACCAAAAAAGTTTCATTAGGTATATTATCAGAAAATTCCGATGTTCTAATTAGTAGTTGACCAAAACTATATCATATATCAATCCAGGAGTGATCACACAACCCGTCAAGCACTTGTTAGTGTAGAGCACCACATGACACACCTTTGTAGCTGTTCTGTCTGACTTCATGAGGATTCTTGACTTCTTTGAGAGGGCTATGGTGACTTAATGAGCTTTGTTACTGCAAATTCAGCATACTGCCAGGTATTCAGCTGCCATTCAGTGAATTAGCTGAATAAATGGATATTCTTGGGGATTTATTTAATCACTTATTTATGTTTCCTTATAGTTAAGTATCATTAAGAAAGATAATCGTTGACCCTGTTATTTGAAAAAGAAAGTTTTGTTCTTTTTATTAATAATCAGTGGATAGAATAATTGCACAAAGACTTTGTGGATAGGTCTCTGCCTCTATAAAATGAGGAGGTTAATTTTGTTGATCCAGAATGCTGTCTTATTC
This sequence comes from Neophocaena asiaeorientalis asiaeorientalis, assembly GCF_003031525.2. Lineage (NCBI taxonomy): Eukaryota > Metazoa > Chordata > Mammalia > Artiodactyla > Phocoenidae > Neophocaena > Neophocaena asiaeorientalis. The sequence continues at coordinate 8,503,966 of NW_020174698.1, read as the reverse complement.
TAAAGAGTAGATTTACTAGAAATGTAGAAAAACACTTTTTTTTTTTTAATGGACAAATTACGAGAGGGCAGGGTATAGAGAAAAGAAAAAGAAAATGGATCCTTGGGGCAGTCGGCTGCTTCTCCTGTCGCGGCTCTGATGCACTGGGAGAGACCAGACCGAGGCAGCCAGCGTGGGGACGTCAGCATAGCAATATCACAGCCTGTGGCTGACCTTCCAAGCTCGGAGCTGCCCCCTCCGCGTCCGATCCGACGCGTCTCACTAAGCTGGTCTTCCAGGATTTACAACCCTCCCTCTCCAGGCCGGTCCCGCCGTGGCGTATTTTCCTACCTGCCAACGGAAGCTGCACCTGCATTAACCTTCCTCGGGCGGCCATGATTTACACCCGACCCCAGAGCCCGCTCCCAGCCCGGTCACTAGGGTCACAGTCACCTCCTAATCCTGATTTTTTTAAAGCATGCAGTGCGTGTATAGTCGACCTGGAATTTCTTTAGGTGTCATCTCTATTATTATCTTCTTAATTATTTGTCCTTTCTTTGAGAGAAAAACTTGATAGCAGTGGATGTTATTTTATACGCTCCCCCCTCCCCACCGGCTTCTGTTTTACTACAGCACATAACTGGTACTCAAAGTACATTACTGTCAAAAAGCATCTGTAAACGTATCCAGTTGCATATGACTACAGTACAGAGGAGAATGGAAGGGAGGCAGGGAGGGAGGGAAGGAAAAGAGGAAGGTCCAGCCTGTGTCTGTTCTAAGACAAGTTCAAATTTTTATTATTGTCAAGTTCCTATTATCTCTCTGAACATGCTAAATCGTTGCTGAGTTTTTTTTTTTAATTACTGGAATAAATACGTACACTATAATATATTTAAATAGGGATTTATTTAAATTAGTAACTATTCAAAGTCAGAGTGGTCTCTGATAATGAACACAATTCAAAACTCACATGATTTGATTTCACAAGTTCTGGGAAAAACTGTTTTAAATATGTTTTAGGTCTTTCCGGATGTCAATAAAGAAGTAACCAAAAAAAGTCCTTTGGTCTGTGGTTAGAATTCACACATCGTTTATGGGGCAGGTGTTCTTTCCTTAACTGACACAAGTGCTGAATCACTAAAACCAACCCTTCTAATCTAGAGTAAAACGGTTTAGACCTAATTATAACAATCAGAAAATCAGAAAGTTAATTTCATTACATAGATTAGTAGAAGCCGTCCCCATTTCCTAATAAATTATTTTTCTTTAAAATAACAAAATCTTCTCAAATAATGTCTTTCGCCATTTAAAAATATTATTTCACATGAAAAAGTTCTGTTTCATTTAAGTAAATTTCATCTAACAGCTTTGCTAAAATCTTAGTTTTAAAAAGGTGCAATCTTTCCAAATATTTATTAGAAGTAGAAAAAGTAGATGTCCCAATTAAAATGTAAAGTTTTCAAATTCAAGACTTTGAATACTGCATCAAAGATAGACATTTCTAAAAATAATTTTTTAGATTTTTTTTAACACCTTACTTGAAATTACCTTCTCTCCGGTTCTCAGTGCTTACTCACCAGTCATTTAGCAGGGCCTAACAAAATTTATTAGTATTATAGTATACAAGAGTATAAACTACTACATGTAAGGCAAAGTTTTTTCTTTTCCTTTAGTGTTTTTCAGTGTTAAATAATTGACTGATAATTTGTACCTATTCAAATGAATTTAGTAGTTAATAACCCTAACCAAAATGTCTATTTCACAGCAGTTGAAAATCTAGCAGCCAATAAAAAATACAAGTTTTACTTAATTTATTGCTTACTCACTTCTTTATACTTATAAGATGAAGGAAGTATATGAATAATCTATATTTATATGATTATATGTAAAAACATAGGCTAGCTCTCCATTTTTTAATATTTTTATTGCATAGTCAAGGTTGGTACTTAACAATTAAGTGAGAAAATTTTAAGTATGAACATTCTACAATAGATGTGAATGACATGTGCCATTGTACAAAAATGCCCACAGTTTGGAACATTTCCACTTAAGTAAACAACACAGAAATTTTGCTGGCAGTTATTTTCCTCCACAGCTTTTGAAAATAATACAACTGATATTATCTTATCTGAGCTTCTTTTGCTTGTTTTTAATGTACCTATTTTAGGAATTTTTCCTAAAATAAGGCCTGCTTCAGCTAAGTTTTAGGGAAAAATGTGTTCCATTCAAGTACAAACACAAAATTGCCCTAAACTTTAAAAATTCTTTTACATTTTTAAACTTCAAATATTTTTATTCTATTTTTAAAAATGTAATGTTCAGTTAGACTGAAAGGGTAATTCATTGATCTGTAGTGTATGGCCTAAAGGCAATCTAAGAGCCAAATTGTACAGCAGCTACAATTTGGCTCTTAGAAGTGTTAAGCCTTAGATAAAAAATGATTCCAAAGTTTTTATAGGAAAAAATTCAACATCATTTCAAATAAGATTATGCCTTAATGAATATAATTTTTGCATATTACCAAATCAACATTTTTTCAAATAAAACTGAACGTTTAGGTTTATCAAGTTCTATTCTGACAGTCATCTTAGTGTCCAACCATATACCACTGACATAAATAGAGCAAATTTATATTTATTTAATAAATCATATTATCAATTTCAAATATTGGGATATAATGTTTTACTTAATTTTAAAGCTTAGATATAAAAAGTATTCAACTTTCACTCTCTGTGAACTTAGGTCATCCAGAATCAAGAGCAGTTCTAAACCTGTGAAGCTCAACAGAATATGTTGTAAATATGTAGAAAATTTTACTGTAGAAATGTAATTCTTGTCTTTAATAAATCATGATAAATATAAGCTCATGTAGAGAAATACTGGTGCTCTGTTTTGAGTTAGCTGAAATTCTTTCTTAAGAATGTGACAGGCCATATTTCATTAGATTTTTACATAATTTTATTCCTCTTGAGTCTGTATGGACCAATATCAATATTGTGAATTCATATTAAAAAGTGAAAAAAGTTTTCTTTTGTCCTAATATTTAAAGCCTATGAAATATGAATAAATGCAAGTTGAATACAATGTTATAATTTTCAAATTTTCGCTGATTTTACTACCATATCCCTAGCTGATTAAATTAAGCTTGAAGAAAATTAAATTCAATTAGCCATAAAAGAATTATGTCGGAATTAAAATAGCACAATTTTTTGCCATATGAACTCTTATATATGCATCAAATTAATAAAAGTCATGTTCATATAATGCATAATTCACTATGTATCATTATTCAATATACTTATCTAACCGGTTTAATTTTTTAATGTCATATTTCAATACTTATCAAACTGCAATTGTAACCAGTAATCAGTAATAAGATATTAAAAGACAAAACAAATATTTATTAATACAAGTTATTTCTTGTGTATGTTTATAACCCAACTGTATAGTCAAACAGTAAATAGTTATAAAATTTCTAAAAGCATTGATGGTTCTCTAAGGATAGGATTCACTATAGAATTTTGTAAACTCTTCAAGTAGGCGGAGCAAGAATAAACTTCACTATAAGTTTTATCCCTGGGGCAAATAGGCAAACAGGTGACTTGAAAATGTAAATAATAATAATGATTTCAGCAGATAACTCCAAGGATTAAATATCTTTATAAATACAATTTAAAAATTTAATAAGATTAAATATATATGTGTACTTGTACTAAATTTGTGTATAGATGAGAATATATAAAGTATTATTTAATTAAATTGTGTTAATGTGTTGTATTAGATATATTCACATATATTTATGTATAGACATATACATATATAAAATACATTTATACATTTATTACATATGCTTACACACCCAAATCTATACAAAGACACCTGGCCCATAATAATCCTTCAGTATTTAGAGCTATAATCATAATCACTAAGCTACCATAAACTATGTGCTGATAACAAACATTTATCTCTGACACTCTCTCATTCTAGTGCTCTGATTCATTTATTTTCATTGACAAACTAGCCCACTTTCTCCTGTTTCTCCTCCAACAGAGACTTTTTTTTTCTTTCTTTTTTTTTTTTTGGCGTGACCAACTCCTCTTCTATCCATATTTTCCATGTTGGTGTTCTCTGAGATCCACATATTTCTTCTGACCTGACACATGGACTACAGGGCAATCCCTGAAACAAACTTCTTTCATGCACTTACTATTCTGTAATATTAAATCTGAGAATTTTACTATGCTTTTTACTTCAGACATACATTTTCGTGGGCTATTGTTCATCTGCATCTGAATGTCCTACAGGAGCTTCACACTCTTTGGAACGTAACTGAATCATGCCTCTATCTCCAAAACGACTGCTGCTCTTGTGGCAAGTCTTATAAGTAATATTTTTATCACCTACCACATTTACTTAGCCCAGAAACCTCCAGTCTGTCATCAACCCCTCCCTCTTGCTCACAGCTTCTCATAAACTGTCAAGTTCAGAATATTCTACCCAAAAAGACCACCGATCCTGTCTTTTCCCTTCTATTTGTAGCTGCTATTAGCTCCTTGTTGTTTGTCTCATATCCATCTAGTAAATCTCTACAGGAATGGATGTCTAATCTACCATCTGAGATGATTTTTTTGCCTTAAACATTTCAGAAATTCTTTAGCTTTATCTATAATTTTCAAATTTACAATGAACATGATCTACTTTTTTACCATCAGGAAAACACATTATAAAAATAATATCCTTTTAAAGGTTCCTATTGATTACAGCATAAATTCAATACCCTTATTATAGTTCAGAAGCCACTTAAATTATGACCACAAATTATCTGATCACCTATTATTCCCTGAGCTGTTCTTGAACCATATTTCGAATTTCCAAACTTGTATAAGGATCTAAACACTTTTCTCTCATTCTAAAATTTTCTTATTTGCCTGCTCAACTTCTATATAGGCTGCAGAAAAAAAAGTCACCACCTCTTGGTAAGTTTTTTGTGTGGTAAGCTGTTTGGGTGGTAAGTTCCCAGTGTTCTCAAAACAGTTTATATCTATTAAAGCACCTTTCACATTGTATCACAAATATTGATTTTTAAAAAATCTATCTTCCTTCACTGGCCTAAGGAGTCCTTAAGGGCAAGAATCAAACTCTATTCATTTTGTAGAAGGAAGGATAGAAGGAAGAAATGAATTGTAGATATACAAAGAATTGTAGATATACAATTTAAAGGAATAATTTCCATGATTTTAACATATTTTGGCAGGAAAAAGAAATATGATATTTACTATATTCAAAACACAATATTTAAAAATATTACCTCCTCCAAATCTTACTTTTCCCAAGAGGGAAGAACATTTTCATGGTATTTAAAAATTGCTATAAGAAGCACTTTTGAACATTATATTTATGGGCTTATTTAAGCAAAACTATGCTCTGACTTCTGCAAATGTACACGTGGTTTCATCAGTATTCTTTTTGATAAACAGAAGAAATGGCTAATGGAGTCTCTAGTCATAGTGAAGACAAGAGTTCCAGCATTGCTTTAGTTGTTTTTGCTAATGTAGACTGATATCTCCAAGTTGCCAATTCTTCTAAGAGTAAAACTCTTACAATATCCAAAAGGACCATATATGGTTCTCCACAATTTCCTCTCTAATATCATTTCTGTTCACTCTCCTCCTCCTTCCAGACTTACTGGTTTCTCACTTTTTCTGGAATATGCCAACACACTCTCACCATAACACTTTGCTAAAGATATTCTCTCAACTTGGAAAGCCATTTACCCAGATATCTGTTTGGTTAACTCCCTCACCTCTCTCAGCTAGAGAGAGCTTGCTGTACTTAAATCATCCCCTGCATGCTTTGTAACTGTGTAGAAAGTTGATTAATTCTTCTGTTACTTGGAATTAAGGCTTTTGAAAATTCTGGCTAACTCAAATGGATCTTAGATCTAAAGATAAGATAAAACTCTTGTAAAAAAAAAAACTGGGGCTTCCCTGGTGGCGCAGTGGTTGAGAGTCCGCCTGCCGATGCAGGGGACACGGGTTCGTGCCCCGGTGTGGGAGGATCCCACATGCCGCGGAGCGGCTGGGCCCGTGAGCCATGGCCACTGAGCCTGCGCGTCCGGAGCCTGTTGCTCCGCAACGGGAGAGGCCACAACAGTGAGAGGCCCGCGTACCGCAAAAAAAAAACAAAAACAAAAACAAACAAAAAAAAACTGTGCAGTAATGGGTTAACTATTACTTGGGGTGCTCAAACTCTGCACATTTCAAAAAAAGGACTAGCCCTTGCTTGGCTCCTGAGAGATAACATCTAAGCCCCTGGAATATCCTGCCAGAGAGAGTGTTTCTGTATATCTGGGATCTTGGGCCACACCAGATAGTTTATGGGAACAATGTGATCTATGGTGAATGCCTGTTTTTGCTCACTTGGGGTCCTGGATCATACCACTTAATCTCTAGAGGGCCTAGAGACCCAGTAGCTAAGGTCAGTCACACAAATCCTCAACGCCTATGTAACTGCTCCCATAAAAACACTGGACACAAAGGCACAGATGAGCTTCCCTAACTGAAAATACCTTGTCCTTGTTGTGACACATCATCCCTAGGAGAATTAAGCACTATCCGTGTATCTTCACCAGGAGAGGATAACTGACAGTTCGTGCCTGTTTTCTCATACACCTTGCCATATATGCCTTTTTCCTTTGCTGGCTTTAGTTTCTATTCGTTCCCTGTGATAAACCGTAACTCTGAGTATAACAGGTTTTCTGAGTTCTGTATTTCTAGAAAATCAACAAGACTAGGAGTGATCTGGTAGGCCCCCAACGCAAAACAGGAGGAAATTTTTGTGACTTTGGGTTAGGTAACATGATAACAAAAGTACGAGCCCCCAAAAAACTGATAAATGGGCTTCTAAATTTAAAACCTTTTTGTTTCAAAAGATAACATTATGAAAGTGAAAAGACAAGCCACAGAAGGGAAGAAAATATTTTCGATTACATATCTGAAAATATTTGCAAATCAAATATCCAGAATACAGAAATAAGTCTTATAGCTCAATAACAAGAGGATAAAGATTGGCAAAAAATTTGAAGAGACATTTTATTTTAAAAAAGACAAATAAATTCCTAATAAGCCCAGGAAAAAATGTTCAACATCACTTGTCAATAAGGAAATGAAATTAAAACCACAATGAGATACCTTTGGCTATGATACAAAAGACAGTACCAAGTTTTGGTAAGGATTTGGAGAAATTGGAATCCAAATACGTTGTAAATGGGAACGTAAAATGGTACATTATTCATGTTATCTCCAAAAGGGAAATAATACAAATGACCTTTAACTGGTGTTGGATAAACAAAATGTGGTATATCCATACATAAAATACTATTTAGCAACAAAAACACACCAGAATATTAATATATGCTCCAACATAGATGAACCTTAAAAACATTAAGCTAAGTAAAAGAAGTTAGTTTCAAACGACTACATACTGTGTGATTTATTTTATATGAAATGTCCAGGAAAGGCAAATTTATAGATAGAAAGCAGAGCAGTGGTTGCCTGGGGCTGGAAATGTAAGCGATAATGATTGGCAAATAGCTCAAGGGACTTCTTTGAGGTGATGGAAATAGTCTAAAATTGGTGGTGGTTGCACAACTCTATAAATTTACTAAAAATCATTGAACACCTATAATGGATGAATTTTATGGTTTAAAAAATTATACATCAGTTAAGCTGTAAGAAAAATCTAATGGGAAAGCATAGAAAAATAAATAATAACCTACACGATATATAAGAAGAAGATAGTGTTTTGGTTAAAAAAAAATGAAGATATAATAATGAAGATAGGGAATATAGCGAAGGAGGAACAGAAAATTTGCAGTATTAAACAGGGTGGTCAGGTAAGCCTCATAGAGAAAGGAGTTAGCCAAGTTGACATCTAGTTGAAGAGCTTGCCAACCCAAGGGAAGAGTGTGAGCAAAGCTTTAAGGCTGGAGCATATCCTCAAGTTTGAGGAACAGTGAGGAGGTCAGTGTGGCAAGAAGAAGATTAGCAAACAATAAACTCAGAGAAATAATGGGAGTAAGGAGAGAAAAATAAAAGGCCTTATTATCCATTGTAAGGTCCTTATTTTAAGAAAAAATGGGAGAGCCATAGGAGGTTCTTTAACAGAGGAATGGCATAATCTGGCATACCACTTAAAAGCATGACTCTGGATGCTATGAGAATAGACTTCAGGAGTGAAAGAGAAGTAGGGAGACAAATTAGGTGGCTATTTTGATAATCCTGGCAATAAGTTATGATGATTTGAACCAAGGGGGAAGATGGAGGTTGCAGTGCGAGTGGTGATATTCTGGATAAAGCATGGGGGAAAAATTGGCATCAATTTTTCTCCTTTTAAAAGTTAATTCATACTTTTAAAAGAACTAGAAGATAATACATCAAAATGTTAATAATATTTCTATTTGATAAAGTTATTGAATATTTGTGCTTCTACTTTGTCTAACTTTCTAGCCATGTGCATGTATTATTTCTATAGGGAAAAATAGAATTTTTTTCAATATCCAGTTCACTGAACAAGATCATAATGCAAACAAACGTTTTTGCAAAAATTTTAAGTCAACACCAAACTGGTTACATATATGAAGTAAATAGTAATAGATGGTAATGTTAGCAATATGCAGAATAGTCAAAGAAGCAACAGATATTTCCTGAATACAGAGCGGCGAACTCACCTTTCCATAAACATGCGGTAACATCATTACCAACTAACTTTCCTGGCATTATATGACTCTCTCCAGAATGTCTAATGTCTAATTTTTTTAACTGATAGTAAGTGCAGTTCCAGTCATAATAAATATAACTTATATCAGTAAGGAAATTTTGTTATGCTGAGATAACGAACAACCTCAAATTCTCAGAGATTTAAGTAACAAAGGTATATTTCTCATTTCATTACATGTCCAGTTCAAGTGGGTGAGGGAAGGGTCTCTAATAATTATAGTTACTTAGGGACCCAGACTGTTGAAGGCTCCATTTTGACATGATCTACCAGGATGAAATATGTTAAATCATGAACTAGTTCTTAAAGCATCAGTCCAAAATGATACACCTTATCTCTGCTCTCATTACATTGGCCAATGCAGGTCCTATGGCCACAAAAGTGTAGGGAAGTCCAATTCTATGATGTACTTGAAAGAAAGAGAAAAATCTATGATAATTATTTTTACAAGATGTGAGATAAGAGAAGAAAATGTTAGACCTTCAATTCATACTCATTTTTATATAAACAAAATTAACCTATACTAATATTTAATACAAAGGTTTTCTAAAATTTAATTTTAAACTTCATTAGTATTTAATGATAAAGAAATCTTAATTTATTCCTACATCAGATGGTCATATGACATGTATAGTCCACAATATATTGAGACAGATTGGGAATTCCAAAAGAATAAGAGTTAAAAGAATTGTCCTAATTCATTCATAACTTGCAATACTTCCATATAATGGATTTTACACGAGTCAAGTAAGGTTGTTTTAAGAATTATTATAATCTAATTTCAACTATCACAAAATAGACAATAACTTTGTAAGATGCCTACAAAGATATTTGAGAAATGCAGACCCTATCAAGAAGATGGCAGAATGACACTTCTATTCCTAGTACAAACTTGTCATCAGCTACATACAACTGCTGTCTAAAGAAACTGCCAAAACCAGATTTATAAAGAAGGTTACTTCACATATGGATTGATGGCCACCAACATTAATGATAAATCTTCCCTAAGCATATATTTTATATGGTGTATACATGCTGTATACTGGACCTTTATAAGATATCTTTAAGAGCTATTATTTACAAGTACTGAAATAAATACATTAGAGCTATGTCCTTGAATCACTCTATCACGATATTAAATCAACATTTTTATAAATATTGAAGTATTCAGTAATGGAAATGTTTAATATTTTCAATAATGTTCAATAATAGTTAATATGTTATAACAAAGTTAACTTTTGTGAGAGAAAATGGGTTTTATTATTAATAAAAATTTAAATTGTTTAAAATACTATTAATTTTATATTTACTTTATCCTCTTACAATTTCAATTATTTTGTATGCCTTAGAATGACCATAAATATCAATAAAGAAACTGATATATTAAGGTTTATATTATAAACAAAAATAAATTATATATAATTTTTTTTTTCCACCAAAACTCTCTCTCCAAAAAAAAAAACAAAAAAAAAAACTCTCTCTCCCCAGATCTTCATAACTTTGTCAAATGAACAAACCTAATCATTTAGGTCAAAGTCCTCTCATGCATCCTTTAGTCTACCCCTTCCTCACACCTCATATCAAATCTATTAGCAAGTCCTGACATTTCTACCTCCAAAGCATATCCTAAATTGGTCATTTCTCTTCCAGCTGAATGAAGGCCCCATGATCTCTCTTCTGGATTATTACATGGTCCTAATGTGTCTCAACCCACTTTTGCCCCACTAACACCAGAGCAGCCAATGATTCTCCTAAAAAGGTGATCAGGTCCTGTCAATCTCTTGCTGCAAACTGGTCATTAGCACTGATAAAATCTAAACTCCTTGAAATGCTCTTGCCCACTCCTTAAACCTCTTCTCATAAGATCTCCTCTCTGCTTTCTTCTGTATGTTCAACATACAGGGATATTTTTCTCTTCCTCAGACTAAGCCCCTTTTGGTCCCCAAATGTTTGCACTAGCTGTTCACTCTGTTTGAAATACTCATCTCCTGGATATTTTCTTGTCTGATTCCTTCTAAACATTCAGGTCTCTGCTACTAAATCAGCTCTTTAGAGTGGCCTTCCCTGATCATTTTATCTTAGAGGTCTCCACCTGCTTCCCCAGCCCCACTCTGTACTAAATTATGTGTTCCATGGCCTTTAAGGCCTACAAAATTTGTACATCCCCACGTCCTCAGCCTCATCTCCCACTACACTTCCCTTCAATTGCTCTGCTTTATCCTCACTGTCTCCTCTTTGTTTCTTAATTAGATGAAGAAATCTGTTATGTGGTTTGCACTTGCTCTGTCCTCAGCAGAAATGTTCTTCCAGAAATGTGCAAGGCTCATTAGCTTAGTTTCTTCTGGCCTCTGCTCAAATTTCATCTCATCAGAGATATCTGCCCTGATCACCCTATCAAAAGATCATCTCTTCCCTCTGCTTTGCTTTACTCTCTACCTATTTAGATCTTCATGGTACTTGTGTATATTTTAAACCTGTGGGTTGTTTGTCATTTGTTCCAGCCACTGGAACATAAGCTCCAATAGGGTAGTGGCTTACCCCATCCCCTCCATGATTCTAGCCTTTTGAATAATGCTTGGTAATGTGTTATTGTAATTTATATAAGCTAGTACATGCTGAGGCTCACTTGATGTTTGTCTATAAAACATGCTGCTATGATCATTGTAATACAATCATTTTTACTTTTTGTAATTATATTTTAAGTTAATTTCTAGAGGTCAGATGTTTATGTACATGTTATATGTGGATGCTTATTGCTCAGTTGAGACCTAAAAAGTCTGTAACCATTTACACACCCACTGCCTGCGTCTCCTCTCATTTCTGCACATTCACACCTACATTGGGTTTTGTGGATCTTTTTAATATCTGTGACCTAAGAAATGATTCAGTGATTTATTGCTTTATTTGTATTTTATTGTTAGTAAATTTGAAAATTCTTATATGATTCTGGCATGTAAGCTGCCTTTTATATCTTTTTCCCATTTAAAAATTTTATATTCATGTTTGTTTATTGTTATTTAATAAATTCCTTATACACTGAGGATATTTACATTCTATCTGCTATATATATGTGAATATTTTCCCAGTTTGTAGTTTGTCTTTCATCCACATTTATGCAATTTTTTTCAAGAAGGAAGTTTTCTATTTCATAAATTCGATGTTTTCATTTTTTAGAGTCCCTAGTTTAATATTCTTCTGTGGCTTCTTTGAGCATTTTTATTGTTAATATTTTAACTTTTAATATTTTTTCTCCATTTTAACTTATGTTGGGATATGCAGCAGTAGCAGAATTCAAATTAGTTTTACTTTTTAGAAATGGTTGATCAGTTTTCCTCATAATATGCCAATATTATGGCAATCACAATAATAATAGTTAAGATTTACTGCAAGATTTCTATTGGTCAACCATTTTGCTAACTATTTTATATACAATAGCTCAATTGATCTTCACATCAAAAAAAAACTTCACATCAATTTTCAAGGTTATGATGAAGCTTTTTTTTTCTTAAGAGAGGGACAAAGCAAATGTTGAATGTTGTAAGTTGACCATGAAATCATCTCTCATGTGTAAACAGTCAGGAGGCCAAGTCCTGAATGTATAACACACAGATCTATGCCTTATCTCATGAGGTAGGGCAATCCAATAAGTGTCTGAGCAACATGCTATTGAGTGTATCATGCTGCCTATTATCATTGTTGTTGTAAACTGGGAGTATTCAATCCAGTACCACAGAACCTTACATGACTTCATGTCGCCTTCCTCAAGTTCCTTCAAACCTCCATTCCCCAAAAATCTCCTGTCATGGAGTCATCACCACAGCACGGGTGAAGCCGGTTCCACTGCCTGCACCAACACGAGAAGCATCAAGAGGAGGAAGAATATGTTTCCTTGCACTTAAAACAAGGGACACCAAAAAAATGGAAATAAATGCTTAGGAAAATATATTCCAAATGAAAACTGGAGTAGCAATATGATTATCAAACAAAATAGGACTTAATAAAAAGCTATATAGGGTAAAGGATGATAATAATAGAGTTGAAGATATAACCCTCATAGCATAAGGACATGCAACAACTAAACCTCAAAAATATGATGCAACAAAAGATAGAAAGAAATGAGGAGTGAACTAGAAAAATGAATTGCTGAAGGACTATTTCACATAACCCTCTCAGAAAATGACAGGTAAAGCAGAAGAAAAATAAGCAGTGAGAGCAAGATCTGAACAAAACAATTAAAAACAAGCTATCTGGTATATAGACAGAGATAGTGTACTAAACAACAAAACATGCTTTTTGAGCTCACATGAAATATTTCCAAAATAGGACATGTTTCATGTCATAAAGGAAGCCTGAATCAATTTCAAAGGAACAATAATATAATACAGACTATTGTTCTCTAACAACGTACAATAGAATTAGTAATTAAAAGCAAAGAACAGCTAAAGGAAAATTTATATTATCAGTAAATAAAATAAATAGCCATTGGATTTAAAAGGAAAAAATGTTCTTAGAACTGAGTAAGAGTGAAAATACTACATGGCAAAATTTATGGGAAACAAAGAAATATTTAGAGAAAAATACAGGTTTAAGCACACTTATCAAGAAGCAAGAAACGTTTTTAAAATGACTGTGATTTAAACTAGGAAGCTAGAAAAGGAGCAAGAGAGCAAACAGGACGCAAGAAAATAATGAAGACTAAGTCAAAAATCAATGAGAGAAGCAAAACAACAGAGAATTTTAACAAAACCAAATTCTGATTTCCCTCCAAAAAATTCTATGTCCAGTAGTTCTTACAGAATTCTACCAAATTAAAGGAAGAGTTTAAAGCCCATTTCTTTTTTTGCAAATACCTCAGAAAATAGAAAACAACAAAATCTATGTAGCTCATTTTAGAAAGCTAGTGTTATCTTGAATCTAAAATAGTAGATGAGTCTATTAGCTCATTTCAATTACAATCAAATGTAAAAATCTTAAATATAATATCAAACTCCTACACTGTATTTCAAATGTATATATGTATAATATGAAAGGATCCTTCAATCTGAAAAGTCTTTAAAGGTAATCTACATTAGCAGACTGAAGAAACCAAACCATGTTATTATCTTAGTCAATGATACAGTATTAAGTTCAATACCTATTTATTATGAAAATACCTAGAAAGCAAGGAATAGATAGGAACTTGCTTAATTTAGTGATAGTTAAACACCAGTTCTAGAGCATTACACTTAATGGAGGAATTTTAGACACATTTTCTTTATGATTCAGAATTCCCATTATTTAACACAGTACTGGAGGCCCTGGACTATACTATGAAGGTAAGAAAAAACGACAGTTGTAGAACATGGTAGGGAAGAGACACAACTTGATATTTTTCTAATGACATCAATATCTATTTAGGAAAACCAGAGAAATAAAAAAGATAAACTATGAGAATTAATGAAAGTTCATCAGTACTGCTAATAATATTCACCTGCATTTTTCCACTTCAGTGGTAACCAGTGAGAACAGAGGAAATATGGTATCTATCAATATAGCAATATAGTATGTGTACGTGTCTGCATTCTAGGAACTAGCTTAGAATACATAAGATCTCTATGGAGACATATTTTTTAAATTCTAATACATGATCCAAAAAATGAGCTTTTTGTTTGTTTGTTTGTTTTAATGAGAGATAAACTATGCTCATGGATGGGAAGACCTTACTGTTTAAAAAACTGAAGTCATAATTAAAAACATGTCTACTTTAGAAATCCCAGCTCAGAATGGCTTCATTTGGAATTCTACTAAATATTTAAATAAAAAGTGACATCTAATTTATATAATATCTTGAGAATGACAGAAAAAGACTTAACCCAAGAAATTCTATAATTTCAACATAACACAAAAACCTCAGTAGGATGTTATAAGAAATAAAATTTATAAGCCAATTTCATACCCTAAAAGAAATATAAAAGTTCTTTAAAACTAATAAACTAAATTCAGTGATATATCACCAAATTGATTTTATTCCACAAATAAATGGCTTAACATTCAAAAAACATCAATGTAAAAAATCATATTATCACCACAAAAGTTATAGAAAAATATTTGATAAACATACATTCATGACTTTTTAAAAAACTGGTAAAAAACTAGAAACTTCTTTAAACTAAAACAAACATTATATTTAATGATAAATTATTAAAACTTTCTCTCTATGGTTGTGAGTGGGACAAGGAGGTCCTTTATCATTACTCTTATTCAATATTATACTAGAAGCACTAGCTAGTACTTCAACTGAAGGAAAATAAAGTACAATCATTGGAAAGAAGAAATAAGATTCAATCAATATACACAGAAAACTTAAATGTGTACATAACAAATCTAAAATAATCTAAAGATATATTCTTAGAATTCAACAAACACAACAAAGAAAAAATGAAAACGTCAAAAGATACCACTTATAATAGAATTTAAAAACTCAAATAACTGGGCTTCCCTGGTGGTGCAGTGGTTGAGAGTCCGCCTGCCAATGCAGGGGACACGGGCTCGTGCCCCGGTCCGGGAGGATCCCACATGCCGCAGAGCAGCTGGGCCCGTGAGCCATGGACGCTGAGCCTGCACGTCTGGAGCCTGTGCTCCGCAACGGGAGAGGCCACAACAGTGAGAGGCCCAAGTACCCCCCCCCAAAAAAATAAATCAAATAACTAAGAATAAATCTGAAATAGAAATGTAAGAACTCCACAAATAAAAATTATAAAATGTTATTGACAGAAGTGAAAAGAGGTCTATTCATATAACTAGACAGATATACTAGGTTCTTGGATCAGAAGACTTCATTGAAAATGATGTGAATTCTCTCTAAACCAATGCACTGCTAATAACAAATGGGAGAACCAATTTTACAGTAGTAGTTCTCAAATTGGGCTGCATTTTTAATCATCAGGGAGATTTTTTAAAAGCCCAATACTTATCACTTACATAATTAAATATTTGTCTTTTGAGAAGACAGCCAGGCTCTGAAAGTTGCTAAGAAAGTAAATCTTAGACGTCCCCATCACAAGAAAAAAATTGTAATTACATGTGGTAACAAATGTTAACTAGACTTACTGTGGTGATCATTTTGCTATACATACAAATATTGAATCATTATTTTGTATACCTGAAACTAATACAATGCTATATCTAAATTAAATCTCAATTATTTTAAAAAGACTGATAATATCAAATGTTGTCAAAAATATGGGTTAATTCGAGCTCTCATATTCTGCTGGTAGGAATGTAAAGTGGTATAACTATTAGTACTTAGGAAACTTGTTTTCCATTACCTACCCAGGCTGAACATATACACACTGTGTGATGTGGCAATTCCTCTCATTTATACACCCAGTTGAATGCTATACACATGTGAACAAACATGTACAAGAATGTACATGACAACATTACTATTGACATCTCCAACTGGAAATAATCTAAATGTCCATTAGTAGTGGAATGGATAAATAAATTGTGATATATTCATCCAACGGAATATTATACACACTGGAATAAATAAACTAATAGAAGAGCATGGATTAATCTTACAAAGATAATGTTGAACAGATATGCCAAACATAAAAAGATACATATTATAATTTTCCATTAATATAAAGTTCATAAATGGTAATGGTTACTTTTGGGGAGGAATGTGGATAATGATTGAGAAAGGGTATAAGACGGAACTTCCAGAATACTTGTAATTTTCTATTTCTTGACCATGATGGTGGTTACATGAATGTACTTAATTTGTGAAAATTCATCAAGGTGTATGCTTCTTTCTCTTAATTGAGGTATAACATAATAGTAAAGTATTAAAAGATGAAGATAGTCTGAACACATGGAGAGTCTATGTTCTTTTGTAAGACTTAGTGTAAGACTCAATTCTTCCCAAGTTAATCTATAAAATCAATATAATCCAATACAAATTTCAGTTGGATTTTTAAAGTAATCAGTTGATTTATTTAAAGACATGTTTGAAAGGCCTATGAATAGCTACATCAACTTAGAATAAAGGAGTAAAAACAAAAGATTGGTTTATACATGAACTATTATTCTAGAGCCATAGTTACAAAAAGAATGCTTCAACACAATTGAGAAAATACAAACTAATGACATAGAAGAGATATTTCAGAGACAGACCAACTGAGATGTGAGCATAATTTTAAGACAGCAACACAAATCAAAGGGGAAAGGATAACTAGCTTAGTAAATGGTGCTGGGAAATTGTGGTTACTATACGGAAAAAAGCTAAAATTGGATTCCTCTCCCCTTCATGGCATAGTTTAAAAATTAAATGTGAAATATAAAACTGTAAAGTTGATATAAAATAACATAGGAAAATATCTTTGTAAACCGAACATGAAGAAGAACTTTCTTATGAGAAACCTCAAAAGCACAAAAAAATGAGACAATAAAATGACTTGGGGCCAGCTTAAGAACAAAGATACATTTCATGATATTATATATATGGAAAAATATGGTCTGATTCAAAATAATCAACTTACAAATGAATTAAACAAAACCGTCTATATAAAACTGAAGGCTGCCTGCACCAATTCATTGCCTACAGGTGTGTGTATGTGTGCTTTTGTGTGTGTGTGTGTGTGTGTGTGTGTGTGTGTGTGTGTGTGTGTGTGAACTGGGTCTGACATTTGTCAAGCTTTGTTTTATTTCATAATATAATACCTAAAAAATTATTTTGTCTATAAAAGGGAAAGATTTGCCTACCAAAAATTCTTCATCTTCCCAGTAGTTTGTCTGTATTTAACTCTACTACTGCCTCAATTCTATGACTCTGGGAACCAAAAATGCATATTTGCCCAGAAAATGACTCTGTCTTACATGTATTCAAACCACTGCTTAAATATTCTACGGTATGTGTTGTATGTGTTGTAGGTCTTAATGCTCTTTTACTGAATTAATACAGTAAGTTACACCAAAGCACACTAACTTATTCAATAATCTTAGCTGAACTCTGACTTTAGAACTCTGCCATAGATTCTTTAAAAATTATCTTGTAATTAGTAAACATTAACTTCTATACCTTCAACTAAGAATGCCACTATTTAAGAAATTGGAAGTTAGGCCACTGCAGAGTGAGAGAAGCGCTGATACAAGCAACTTTTAGAAGTGGTTAAGAGTTTGGTGAATTTTTCTTTCTAAATGCTGTGCTTTTAATAGTTGCTTTTTTTAAACCGTATTTTATATTCTAGAAACATAGATATGGAAAACTTAACTTTTCACTCGAGTTACAACCAATTTCAAAGAAAAGGCAGAAATAATTCATCATTCGTGTTGAACTATTTGAAGGCCAAGAAGCTTCACTCAATTCCTAGTCCCTACCCACCCCCCAGAGTCCTATCTCATTTCTCCCTTCTCCAATACTATTGGGTCTCGACCATTCCTCAATTACTTTCTCTGATGACCACCTTTCCTCTAACAGAATTCATATATTCTGTTAAAATTTTCCACTAAAATTCCCCAGAGCATATACCTTATGAGCACTTTCTCGCCAGAGATTGGAAGGTGCTTACCTTCAAAATAGAAGCCTGACTGGACTTCTAGGACCCTGGGGAGGGTCCTGAGGTCAAGGGAGTGGATGAATTCTTCCAGCGACAATGCCATTGCTTTGGCTTGGGTCTTGCGCAGACCTGGTACTTACAGAAGTAAGTACTTACGAGAAGCTTTTGGCTTCTGGGTGTCACTTGTCTGCAACTGTAGTCTCACTTCATCATTCCTTTCTCAGGCAGGAATGTCACACTGGAGCCCGACTTGGGTGGAGTAGCTCTGTGTGGGGAGGGCAGTGAGGAGGCAGGGGACAAAAGGTGTTACAGCTCTTTTTAGTTCTCATTGTGGCTTCATTTCCTTCTGACATTGAAGTAGAACAGGATGGGGGTGTGGTGAGCATATCTGAACAGACACTGCCAAAAAAGCGAGAATTGACAAGTAGCTCTCTTTGTCTGTCTCTGGTCCAGGTGTGCATCTCAAGCAGGGGCTAGGATGTTTGAGGTCACAGTTGCTTGTGGTTTGTCAACCAGGCAAGAACAGGAATTCAGGACTAAAGTCTAATCTTAAAAAGGGTACCATATTAATTCTTTATCTCTTCACTTCACTTCTAAAGTTTGGCTCTGTGCTTTATTTGCATACTCTCAGGGCTTTTATATTAAATTTGGTTACGAAAGTGCTTTGTGTCAGCTCTTTTCAGAAATCTGATACTCTGAAGAGAGGGGATCGAAACCACTTTTATTCTTCCACATTAAAACTGAATATTAAAGGAGAGTGGGGGAGGAGTGCACTATGCAAAGTGATACAGTAAATTAATATTAATTTTCTAATCGTCGCACTACAGTGAAAGTATCTAAATCCGTTATTAGGAAACCTGAATTTTCTGGGTTTAGCTCTGCTTTTGACTTACAGGTGACATCAGCCTTGTCTACTCTGTCCCTCATTTGTCTCATTTATTTAATGGAGAAAAAGTTAGAGTCAAATAAGTTGTATCATTTCTTCCAAGGCCAAAATTCTACAATTCTGATCATGAGGTCCAAATTTGCAGTGGGGAGGGGTGAGGATGACCAAAGTCAAAGGCAGAAAGAAAAGCCTCATAAAAATAAATCTCTTAAAAATCTTCCACTCTCTAGTCTTTGTATTTAAATAAGACAATATTTTAGAGCTAGAGTATACAGTTCAAGGTGATATTTTTAAAGTCTCTTTAAGGGTGACTAAAAGAACACTGGTTGGTATAAATACAGTGAAAGAAGCTAAGAAGCTGCACATTCTCCTTATAAATTGGACTCCAGGCTCCCTGTCTAGAAATTGTTTTAGCCTTAGGCTGCAAAGAGCATACATAGCCAGGTAGAGAGGGTCAGGGCACATCCCAGCTCCACCTTCACGTAAATGCCTTATTTTGATATAGAGCTTATAAAACTCTTTCAGCTCTTAAAATCACATTTGATACTTGCAATAATCTGCCTGGCTTCATTTCTTTCTTTACAAAACTAAAATTTATAAGGCCACATCAATAGTTTTTTCACCAGTAGCTTCTACTTCCTCATTTGCAACTGTTTTGCTCAAAAACCTCCTAAACTTGATCAGTCTGCCTTCTGCAACCCTTCTCCCAAGCTTAGGCCCTTCAATCGACTGCAAAAATTGTTTACAGCCTAACTGTATCTCACATGGTTCAATATATGAAAAGAGCTGCTATGGACTGCTCCTTAAAAATCGTACATCTGTTAGAACTAGTACCACAGCAAATTTCATTTGATATCTAAACCAAACTGGACTTCACTTGATTTTTAAAATATTTTCCCACATCAACTTTCTACCTTACTAGTCAAAGAAGCTATTTCAAAATATTACCAATCTTTTACAATTGTCTTTGCTACTCCTGCTTTTGCTCTTTCAACAAATGATCTTCCCTTTCTGTTCCATTCTGCTTCTTTCTTTCTCTCAATCTTAGTTAACGACACTACAATTCTCTCACTTTCTCAAGCCGGAAGGCTGCATCAGGGGAGATGCTATAGCCAGCCTCCAAACCCCTCAAGCACTATAGGTGGCAATAATCAATAACACTCACTTTGTTCTTGCTCTGTATCTCCACTATTACTACTTTAGTTCGGATCATAATCACTTCTGACACTGTAGGCAAAGAAATCCTGACATGAACAGCCAAGATGAATTTGACAAATAAGAATAATAAGAGAGTCCCTGAACAACCAAATAGTAAAATCAATTATTAAAGTTTAATAACTGAAACAGCAGATTACCGGTGTAATAATAGTCTGATCAATGAGAATTCAGAAATAAAGCAAAGCATTGCCAACTAAAGACGGTCCCTCACCACCCAGTTTTACAAGAACTGAGTCATTAGCCACTGCAGTTGCTGGTCTTCAACACATCCTGAAAGGAGTTCAGCACAGAGATCAGGAATGAGGCAGTCAGTGCTGCAGGAAAACTGGCAGAACAGGCCTTCAGATAGTTAGATATTCTCAGGAGAAAATTTTAAGAACTCATTTTCTTGCATCTTCCCATTCATAGAAGAGTACTAAAATCATTAACTGAAATATCTGTTCCTCATGACTAGCAGCAATCTTCCACTGAGCTGTGTGCTTGATTGCATGTATGCCTTCTCCAGAATTACATATATGCTAACCTCCCACCCCACCCCTTCTGAGAAGTTCCTCAGAGCTATCTGAGAGGTTGTCTCCTGGGCTATAGTCCTCAATAAGCCCTCAAATAAAACTGAAACTCACAGCTCTCATGTTTTGCATTTTTATTTCGATCAACAGTATAAGTAATAATTTACTATATGAAAAAGATGAAATTTCAAAGCACTAGGGAAAAATATTTCATCCAACAAATAGTGGTTAAATAATTTTTAAAATAAGTTTCCCAAAATTCTATGCAACAAAATTAAATTTATATCAATTGAAAAATTAAATATAAGTAAAAATAAACCAAAGGAAAAAATAGAAAAATATCTGGAGAAGTAAGGAAAGAACTATTTCTTAGCATCAATGGAAGTCTTAAGGGAAAAGACTAATAAATTTGACAACAGACATATGAAATAATTCTATAAATTAAAAATGAGCTTTAACAAAATAGAAAAAATACTTTAAATAAAAAGTTAGTGTCCTGGATCTACAAAGATCACTTATTATTTACACAAAATAAAAATATTTAAGGACTTCTGCTTCTGGCTATGAGCTTGGATTTGACCAACTCTTCCACCAAGGACAACTTGAGAAGTGGATAACTTTTTTAAACCAGTTTTAAAGAACAAGAGAGCCATCAGGGCAGTCAGGACTTGAGAGTCAAGACCTTGAAAGGCAAGGAAACACAAGGTGAGGGGATTCCAATATTCTACACTTCTTTTCCCCTCAAGGCATTTGTGGATTAGTAGTTGGCACCAAGAGAGAAGCTGAGAAGCAAAGCAAAAAGTGGTAGTAAAAAGATTGGTTCAACATGGTGGAAGAGAAGGACGTGTGCTCACTCCCTCTTGCGAGAGCACTGGAATCACAACTAACTGCTGAACAATCATCAACAGGAAGACACTGGAACTCACCAAAAAAGATACCCCACCTCCAATGACAGGGGAAGCGGCAATGAGATGGTAGGAGGGGCGCAATCACAGTAAAATCAAATCCCATAACTGCTGGGTGGGTGACTCACAGACTGGAGAACAATTATACCACAGAAGTCCACCCACTGGAGGGAAGGTTCTGAGCCCCACATCAGGCTTCCCAACCTGGGGGTCAGACAACAGGAGGAGGAATTCCCAGAAAATCAGACTTTGAAGGCTAGCGGGATTTGATTGCAGGACTTCGACAGGACTGGGGGAAACAGAGAACCCACTCTGGAAGGGCACACACAAAGTAGTGTGTGCACCAAGACCCAGGAGGAAGGAGCAATGACTCCATAGGAGACTGAACCAGACCTACCTGCTACTGTTGGAGGGTCTCCTGCAGAGGAGGGGGGTGGCTGTGGCTCACCACGGGGACAAGGACACTGGCAGCAGAAGTTCTGGGAAGTACTCCTTGGCGTGAGCCCTCCCAGAGTACGCCATTAGCCCTACCAAAGAGCCTGAGCCTCCAGGGCTGGGTTGCCTCAGGCCAACCAACCAACAGGGAGGGAACTCAGCCCCACCCATCAGCAGACAAGCAGATTAAAGTTTTACTGAGCTCTGCCCACCAGAGCAACACCCAGATCTACCCACCACTAGTCCCTCCCATCAGGAAGCTTGCACAAGTCTCTTAGATAGCCTCATCCACCAGAGGGAAGACAGCAGAAGCAAGAAGAACTTCAATCCTGCAGGCTGTGGAATGAAAATCACATTCACAGAAAGATAGACAAAAGGAAAAGGCACAAGACTATGTACTGTGATGAAGGAACAAGATAAAACCCCAGAAAAACAACTAAATGAAGTGGAGATAGGCAAACTTCCAGAAAAAGAATTCAGAATAATGATAGTGAAGATGATCCAGGACCTCGGAAAAAGAATGGATGTAAAGATCAAGAAGATGCAAGAAATGGTTAACAAAGACATAGAAGAATTAAAGAGCAAACACCTAGAAGAATTAAAGAACAAACAAACAGAGATGAACAAAACAATAACTGAAATGAAAAACACACTACAAGGAATCAATAGCAGAATAACTGAAGCAGAAGAACGGATAAGTGAACTGGAAGACAGAATGGTGGAAATCACTGCCATGGAACAGAATAAAGAAAAAAGAATGAAAAGAAATGAAGATAATCTCAACCTCTGGGACAACATTAAACCCACCAACATTTGCATTATAGGGGTACCAGAAGGAGAAGAGAGAGAGAAAGGACCTGAGAAAACACTGGAAGAGATTAGAGTCAAAAACTCCCTTAACAAGGGAAAGGAAATTGCCACCCAAGTCCAGGAAGCACAGACAGTCCCAGGCAGGATAAACCCAAGGAGAAACACACCGAGACCCATAGCAATCAAATTGACAAAAACTAAAGGCAGAGAAAAATTATTAAAAGCAGCAAGGGAAAAATGACAAATTACCTACAAGGGAACTCCCAGAAGGTTAACAGATGATTTCTCAGCAGAAACTCTACAAGCCAGAAGGCAGTGGCACAATATACTTAAAGTGATGAAAGGGAAGAACCTACAACCAAGATAACTCTACCTGGCAAGGATCTCCTTCAGATTTGATGGAGAAATCAAAAGCTCTACAGACAAGCAAAAGCTAAGAAAATTCAGCACCACCAAACCAGCTCTACAACAAATGCTACAGGAACTTCTCTAAGTGGGAACCACACAAGAAGAAAAGGAACTACAAAAATAAACCCAAAACAATTAAGAAAATGGTAATAGGAACATACATATCGTTAATTATCTTAAATGTGAATGGATTAAATGCTCCAACCAAAAGACACAGGCTCACTGAATGGATACAAAAACAAGACCCATATATATGCTGTCTACAAGAGACCCACTTCAGACCTAGGGACACATACAGACTAAAAGTGAGGGGAGGAAAAAGATTTTCCATGAAAATGGAAATCAAAAGAAACCTGGAGTAGCAATACTCATATCAGATAAAATAGACTTTAAAATAAAGAATGTTACAAGATACAAGGAAGGAAACTATATAATGACCAAGGGATCAATTCAAGAAGAAGATATAACAATTATAAATATATATGCAGCCAACATATGAGCACTTCAATACATAAGGCAAATGCGAACAGCTGTAAAAGAGGTAATCGACGGCAAAACAATAATAGTGGGTGACTTTAACACCTCACTTACACCAGTGGACAGATCACCCAGACAGAAAATTAATAAGGAAACACAAGCTTTAAATGACACAATAGATCAGATAGCTTTAATTGATATTTATAGGACATTCTATCCAAAAACAGCAGATTACACTTCTTTCTCAAGTGCACGTGAAACGTTCTCCAGGATAGATCACATCTTGGGTCACAAATCAAGCCTTGGTAAATTTAAGAAAACTGAAATCATATCAAGCATCTTTCCCAACCACAACAGTTTCAGATTAGAAATAAATTACAGGGAAAAAAACGTAAAAAACACAAACACATGGAGGTTAAACAATACGTTACTGAATAACCAATAGATTAAAGAAGAAGTAAAACTGTCACTGTTTGCAGATGACATGATACTATATATAGAGAATCCTAAAGATGCCACCAGAAAACTACTAGAGCTAATCAATGAATTCAGTAAAGTTGCAGGATAGAAAGTAAATGTACAGAAATCTCTTGTATTTCTATACACTAGCAACGAAAGGTCAGAAAGAGAAATTAAGGAAACAATCCCATTCACCACTGCAACAGAAAGAATAAAATACCTAGGAATAAACCTACCTAAGGAGGTAAAAGGCCTGTACTCAGAAAATTATAAGACACTGATGAAAGGATCAAAGATGGCACAAACAGATGGAAAGATATACCATGTTCTAGGATTGGAAAAATCAATACTGTGAAAATGACTATACTACCCAAATCAATCTACAGATTCAATGCAATCCCTATCAAATTCCCAATGACATTTTTTACAGAATTAGAACAAAAATCTTTAAATTTGTATGGAGACACAAAAGACCCTGAATAGCCAAAGCAGTCTTGAGGGAAAAAAACAGAGCTGGAGGAATCAGACTCTCTGACTTCACACTATACTACAAAGCTATAGTAATCAAGACAATATGAACACTGATACAAAAACAGAAATACAGATACATGGAACAGGATAGAAAGCCCAGAGTTAAACCTACTCACCTATGGTCAACTAATCTATGACAAAGGAGGCAAGGATATACAATGGAGA
Organism: Neophocaena asiaeorientalis asiaeorientalis; assembly: GCF_003031525.2. Taxonomy (NCBI): domain Eukaryota; kingdom Metazoa; phylum Chordata; class Mammalia; order Artiodactyla; family Phocoenidae; genus Neophocaena; species Neophocaena asiaeorientalis. The sequence goes on along the minus strand of NW_020174698.1, from coordinate 8,478,870 downwards.
AAAGACAGTCTCTTCAATAAATGGTGCTGGGAAAACTGGACAGCTACATGTAAAAGAATGAAATCAGAACACTCCCTAACACCATACACAAAAATAAACTCAAAATGGATTCAAGACCTAAATGTAAGACCAGACACTATAAAACTCTTAGAGGAAAACATAGGAAGAACATTCTATGACATAAATCACAGCAAGATCCTTTTTGACCACCTCTTAGAGTAATGAAAATAAAAACAATAATAAACAAATAGGACCTAATGAAACTTAAAAGCTTTTGCACAGCAAAGGAAACCATAAACAAGACGAAAAGACAACCCTCAGAATGGGAGAAAATATTTGCAACGGTCAAAGAATTAGTCTTCAAAATATATAAACAGCTCATGCAGCTCCATGTTAAAAAAACAAACAACCCAATCCAAGAATGGGCAGAAGACCTAAATAGACATTTCTCCAAAGAAGACATACAGATGGCCAAGAGGCACATGAAAAGCTGCTCAACATCACTAATTATTAGAGAAATACAAATCAAACCACAATGAGATATCACCTCATACCGGTTAGAACGGACATCGTCAGAAAATCTACAAACAACAAATGCTGGAGAGGGTGTGGGGAAAGGGAACCCTCTTGCACTGTTGGTGGGAATGTAAACTGATACAGCCACTATAGAGAAGAGTAAAAAACTAAAAATAGAATTACCATATGATCCAGCAATCCCACTACTGGGCATATACCCAGAGAAAGCCATAATTCAAAAAGGCATATGAACCCCAATGTTCATTGCAGCACTGTTTACAATAGCCAGGTCATGGAAGCAACCTAAATGTCCATCGACAGATGAATGGATGAAGATGTGGTACATATATACAATGGAATATTACTCAGCCATAAAAAGGAAGGAAATTGGGTCGTTTGTAGAGACTTGGATGGATCTAGAGACTGTCATACAGAGTGAAGTAAGTCAGAAAGAGAAAAACAAATATCATATATTAACGCATATATGTGAAATCTAGGAAAATGGTACAGATGAACTGGTTTGCAAGGCAGAAATAGACTCACAGATGTAGAGAACAAATATATGGAGGGTGGGGTGGTGGTGGGATGAATTGGGAGATTCGGATTGACATATATACACTAATATGTATAAAATAGGTAACTAATAAGAACCTGCTGTATAAATAAATTAATTTAATTTAAAAAATAAAAATAAAGTGATTATTGCTAGGTATGTCAAAAAAAAGGGGGGGTCTGGTAAAGGAGGAAAGAAGCCAAGTTTAGTCTTTAGCAGTTGCACATAGCAAGGGAGACAAAAATTGGAATTTGGGGCTAGCAAGGCAGGCAGGGAAACTCAGAGGAATGAGTTGTTCAGCACATTTCCCCTTCAGGGTTTGGTCCTTTCAAAAGCAGCACAGGGTTCACTGTATGAGACAGCAGCTAGAAACTTTCTTCTGTAAGAAGTTGAACTATCCAGCAGTGCTTGTCAGAGTCTCACAGAGCTGGGAAGACAGGGCCTGCAGGAAGGGGCTCTAGTAAATGCCCTGTGTCTTCAGCAGGGGCCCCAGAAGACTGCTCCCTAAAAGAGAGAGTTGACTATGAATAAAATAGGCCTCACAAAAATCGAAGCCCAGACTAAACTGAGATCAATCCCTGATTGGATTAAGGTAATCTGCACATTTTAGCTGCCAGATAAAAGCTTCCTTAGGAGAAAAATAACGCGAACTCCAGAACTTCTAAATTTTTTAAAGATAACATCTAAGATAAGGAAGGAAGGAAGGAAGGAAGGGAGAAAGGGAGAAAGGGAGAACGGGAGAAAGGAAGAAAGAAAGAAAAGAGAGAATAAGCATGTCAGAAGACAGGACAAAGAAAAAAAGAAGAGGCCATTAAAACAAACCCATCGGGGTCTCAGATATAGGAATTACTGCATGTGCAATTTTAAATAATTTTTATTAATATGATCAAAACTATAAGACAAGAAGGAGGAATTTCAGAAGAGAACCGCCATTCATAAAAACTATTCAATGAATATTCTAGAGTTGAAAAACACAATAATTGAAATTAACAATTCAATAGTGAAAAAAAAAGAATTCAATAGTGATTTAACAGCAATGTGGACATGTATTAGTAAGAGAAGATTGGTGAACTGGAAATAAGGGGAGTAGAAAATATCTACACTCTATCTACAAAGAGATAAAAATTAAGGGACCATTAAGAATAGGATATAAGGGATATTACCACCATATTAAAAAGGTCTTTAAGTGCATGTAAATTGAGTCATAACATGAAAGGAGAAAGAGAATAGAGGGAGAAGCAGTATTTCAAGAAATAGTGGTTGGAGAGTCTCCTAAGCTGAAAAAGACATCGATCTTTAGACTGAAGAATTGCCAAGAATACCAAAGAGGATAAATACAAAGAAAAACACACCAGGGAACAACATACTAAAACTTTTAAAAACCAAAGTCAAAGAGAATTTCTTAAATGCAATATAAGGGGAAAACATCATCACCTTCAAAGAATTAACAGTAAGACTATAGCTGACTTATTTACAAAAACCAATAAAGCCAGAATACATGGAATAGCATCATTAAAATGCTGAGAGAAAATGACTACCAATTTAAAATCCTACATCCAGAGAAGATGATCTACAAAAGTTAAAGCAAAACAGAGACATTTTCAGACAAAAACTAAAAAAATTTGTCTTCAGTAGACCTGCACTAAAACAAATTCTAAAGGGTGTTTTTCAGGCAAAATGAAAATAATCTCAGACTGAAAGTCAAAAATGCAAGAAGGAATGAAGAGGGTAAATACATGGGTTAACTAAATATTGACTGTACAAAACAATAATTTTAATGGTTTAAAATTTTTTTAATATATACAAACTAGTTATAGTTCGTGTGTATATTGTTACATATAACAATAATGCAAAAGAAAGAACTAGTAAATTAGTTTAAATATGCAAGTTTCTAGGCTTCTAGAGGAGTTGTGAAAGTAACTGTTAGCATTGGACTGAAATAAGGATGCATGTTATAATTTCTAGGAAAACCACTAAAATATAGTAAATGGAATAATAAAACTATTTTTTGATTAATCCAGAAAAAAAGGCAAGGAAGGAAAGAAAAATGACCCTAAAATAGTTGGCAAATAATAAGGTGGTAGAAATAAACTCAAATATATTCTTTGTTGAATTAATTTAAATTAAATTAATATACAAATAAATATTAAATTAACAGTGAGTAATAAACTAATATTGGCAAATTGCATTTTGAAAATATATGTTGCTTTAAAAAGATATACTTTAATTGTAAGTACACAGAAAAGTCTAAAGGTAAAGGGATGGGAAAATCTATACCAAGAAAATATTAAGCAAAAGAAAGCTCAGGAAACTACATCAATGTCAGATAAAGTAGATTTAAAGACAAAAAAGCATTATTAGACAGAAAAGGTACTTAATGAAAAACTGATCAACTCACAAGGAAGATGTCAGGTCTAAATCTGTAATGCACCCAATAACATAGTTTCAAAGTATCTAAAGAAAAATTAACCAAATTAAGACAAAGAATCCCCCTTCACAGTAAGAAACATTTATATATATATTCAATAGCTGATGGAACCACCAAATATTTAACTCATGAAATCCACATTGCTGAGGGTGCAGAATATAGTCACTCACATATAATGAAAACTGATGTGATCTATCTTGAAATCCATTTGATCTAGTAACTTATATTTAAAATAATTTGACCTAGTATAATCAGATACGCAAAAATTTATATCATTCATTGAAGTGCTTATTCTTTTTAACGGCCAAAAAAGGCAAAAGAAAACTTAAAGTACAAGAATGGGGAAGTATTATTATCCACATGACTATACTATGCTACCACTAAAAAAAACTTCAAAGAAAAAACTGTTATGAGAAAATACTAACAATATAATGCTAAAAATTGAGGATAGAGGAGAAGCAGCATAAAAAAAACAGAGCATGTAACAAATTTTATATTCTAATGTGTGTGAGTGTGTATTTTTAGAAGAAAAAATTTTAAAGATTAAAAGTCAATGAACTACTAAGGTTTTTTTCTCTTGAACAAATAAAGATTACTTTCTTTTTAAATTCTGTGGTTTCTAGCACCATTTTTGCACTGTTTTCACCCAAGCCACCTATTACCCTGTTCCTCTTTATTATATCCTGCAGACATTTTTTATTCCTTATCTTACCTTCATATTCACAATTATGGCCTTTTCCTTGAAATACCCTTTTTTTGGCTTTCCTCATTTTTCATTCTATTTTTCTACCTGCCACTTCTTGGTCTTTTTCACAGCCTCCTTTCTGTCTGCTTTTTAAATATTGTGGTGTTTTCACTCACAACATTTTTCTTGGGTATTCAAATGCAAATTTTATATTAAAAGTAATGTAAAAGGTAATATAAAGCACCGGAAGGTCTGGGTTCAAGAAAACAAGGCTGTTGCATCTCCAGCTTTTTCAAATTTTTCAAGAAAAATTTAAGATGGTGTTTTTCTTGCTAACTCACCTTTATATGTTTGCAACTAATACTCATTTTTAAAAATGATGGCCACATTATTACTTTTATGTGGAATTACCTGATCTCTACTAAATGTGTGTAACTTATTCTCAGAAAAGGGAATGCTAGCCAAAAATAAATAGATCAAAGCGTTTTCCATTATCATCTTTGATCCTTTGATCTGAACTGGTATGGTGATGGCTTCTAAATCTGTCTCTCTGGTCTCATACTCTTTTCTGAGATCCAGATCTACATAAAACCTTTTGGATATTTTTCAAACCTTATATTCAACATGCCCCAAATTGAATGTTTCATTCCTCTTGCTGTCCCCACTCCCAACCTCCCCACCCCCCATACACACACAAACACCACCCTCCATCCAACTTTCCAAGCCAGAATCCTGGGTCTTATTAGTGACACTTTCCTCTCTGCCGTCTGCTCTACCAAATGATCACTGAAGGAATCCAGGTCTACTGCTGGGACATTTCTCAAGTCTTCTACCTCTCCCCAAGCCTATTGTGCCTATGTAATGAAGGCCACCACCATCTCCTGCCAATATTAGGGTAAAAGCTCTTAGACTATCACATTTTTAGAGCCTCCTTCCTCACTGTTAAGCCTGAGTAACCATTCTAAAGTATGAATCTCACCAAGTCATTCCCCTTATTAAAACTGTTCAGCATTTTATTCTTCAGTGGTTATTATCCGAAGTCTCTCCCTTGCAATAAATAAATTACAAGTGACAGGAACTCAACTCAAACAGTCTGCTCCACAGGACTTGTGGCCAAATTGACCACTTTATAGACGAAGCATCCTGTGCATGAAATTTGGTCCTTTCTTTTAGGAAAAGAGGGAACAAATACTTGTGACTGAAAGGTTTTGTTCTCAAGTAAGCCTCATCAAATATCTAATGGCATTTCTCTCAGATAGATGCATTTCATATCATTCCAATAATTCAAACATGCTTCTAAAGTTCCTGTTGAAAAACATCTATTTCTGTTGAGAAAACTCTCTGAGCTTGCTCCTCAATGCTTTTACTAAAGAACAGAGATGGACCTGCCCAGCAACACACCTCAAACGAGATACTAGAGTTATAGTTAGTGTTGTCATTGCCAATGATTTCTGCCCTAAGAAAAGTAATGCTGGAAAAAAAGAAAAATAAAGAAAAAAATAAAGAAAAGCTAAAAACAAGCTTTGCATAAAATGTCCATTCCTCTGCTAATCTCTCTGTAGCTACTTTGTTAAAATGTGAGAACTACCCAAACACTAAAAAAACAAACCAACAAAAAGGAACAAAACCCCCTCACTGCATAAACTACAAAGCAGGGATTTAATACCAGTATTTTAATATCTGAATATGACACACTATTCCTTTGGGTGAAGACTCAATCTTAGAGATTATTTTGACTGATACATAAATCTCTTCACTTTCTAAAACTTTCTCTTCATTGTTTTATTCTGAAAAATCAAAAATTTGGCCTTGCCTAGAAAAGAGGAATCACGCCCTGATTTTTGCTTAAAATGTGGAATTTATTGGTTCAAGTCATTGATGAGTTAAGAAGCAATTCTAGCTACAGGATGGCTGCTTCTGGAGAGCTACACAATATTATCATGGCATCAGGCTCAGCTTTCTTCTGCATGGGTTGCATTTCAGGTTGTGTTGACCCCTGGCAACTCAAGACCTACATCTTCATAGATCCAAGTGCAATGGAAAGAAACTACAGTCATCCCTCAGTATCAGCACAGGATTGGTTCCAAAAGCCCCCACTGCCATACCCAAATCAGATGCTCAAGTCCCTTATATAAAATGGCACAGTACAATGAACACAGTTAGCCCTCCATATCTGCAGGTTTCCCATTCACAGATTCAACCAACTATGGACGAAAAACCTGTGGATTTGGAGGACTAAGTGTACTTTCTTTTTATACCAGGAAAAGTCCCAGGATAAGCTCTGATTGATTCAACTTGTATTACATGTCTATCTCTAAACCAACTACTAGGACTTAGGAAATGGAATACACTAGTTGCCCAGATCAAGTTCATGTGCTCTACCCCAGATTTTATTAGGCAGTTGCCCCGGCTAAGTCACAAAAAACAGAGTTGGGAGAGAACTCTCAAAGGAAAAGCAGTGTGATATTACCCCAAATAGGAGAAATCAGTGTTCGATGGGCAAAATCATAGTATGTCTACCAAAAGTGTTCCCAGTGCCATAAATGGCTCCCTGTTTCCAGTACTTTGATTACCTTGCTTTTCCATCTCCAAGTGGAGACGTAATTGTGTACATTTTTAATTCAGAGAAATGAGTACAAATTATTTTAATAATCTAGAATGAAAATTAAAATCTGCTATAAAAAAACCTATTTATCTTGTCAAAATCCACATGGGCATCTTTAAAACTGCACATCTTTAAAAGGATTGCTAAATTAAAATCTTTCACCTTCCCCAGTGACTCTCTGTGTAAGTATCTCATAACCTTCATCATGGCCCCACTTTCAAAGCAGCTTATGCCTCCTAGCATTTTTATTCTCTTTTTGGATAAAGCTCAAGGCAGGGCTCATATTTCTTCCCAAGTAGGTTTATCATTCTGGTCATCCTGTTTTCTACCCTAATGCTTAATGCTTGTTCTTTCAGCAAACATCTGTTGACCCTTCCTCTGTGCCTTTGGTTATACAAGGCACTGAGAATATAAGTAAGCCCTTAGATAGGTTACATTTTAGCAGACGATGCACACAAATTAAGATCACAATCCAGTGTATAAAGCTGTATAAAGTTCTCCGTAGAGATGAGGAGCCTACGTTATGGGAACACACAGGAGGGACACCAGACCCAAGAGACGTGAGGAGTTAAGACTGGGTTTCCCTAAGGAGAATGTTCCTCAGGTTAAGCTGCAGTTAGGTAGCTAAACCTGCTCACCTTGCGGAGGCTTTATTCAAATGGATGGATTTCTTTGCACGGAGTTCTGCCTGTTGCCAGACAGTGCAGAGCCGGAGCAGCAGTTGAAATATGAATCTTCGGGAGAGGAATGATGTGGATGTTGGCATCATCATATGAATTCGTCGCTGGCATTTCTCCTTGCCATAGTTCTCAACCCCTCTCCTCAGAACCATAATGACTAATCAAAAAATAAAACCCCTTCACTAATAAAAGAGACTGCATGTTTTCTATCCAAATGGTGCAAGTTCTGTGATATAACTCTAACGTTTTCTTCTGACGATATAACATTATTTAAAAACTTAACTGCAACATGCTTGCAGAAAGGATATTCCCATTTTTAACAGTTCTTTTCTCTTTTTCACAAATTTCTTATATCTGAAGGATAATCGAGGATGTCACGTTTCAGTGTGGTAATATCTTACAGTCTCTGAGAAACAATTCAGTCCTAAGCATTAATAAAAATAAAGTTTAAAAATATTTAAAATAAGTTACAATACAAATTAAACACTGATAGGTTGCCAACCTCTTTAAAAAGTCAGGACTTTTCTTTCTGAATTTGGACCTAAAAATAAAAGATTGTATTAAATATAAATTCATTATAAAAATAAAATATATTATCAAAATAAAATACATGTTAAATGTAAATTATTTAGCTTGGTAAATTTAACTTAGGTTATGTATTTCTTTAACCCAAGTCAGTTTTTTGAGTAACAGACCTTTCTCTTCCCCTGAAATTATTCTTTATAAACAACTCCTTTTTGTACCTGGTGCTACCGGATTAAGGCTGGGTGGTAACAGGTGACAAAAACTCTGTAATATCAATAGCAAATTGATTATGGGGAAAGTGATAGAGATAGCAATAAAAACATACAAACATAAAATAACAACCCCCACTAAAAATATATTATTACTTTTTGCATATATATATATGCTAAAGAGAGAATGACCCAGGATTCCTATTTCCTAAAGTATTTAAATAACTGAAGAACCTAATTTTCTCCCTTGGCAGATAAGCAATACAGACTGAGATCATTATGCTTCTCAAAGTTCTTCTATTTTACAAAGTTAGCACATGATACACAATTTGACTGAAATAATTTTCAAAGTTGGAAAAGTTACAGATTTTTGTGACAAGAAAACCCAGGGCAGGAACTAATGAAAAGAAGGTAATTTGTTGAGAAACTACGTTCCCTTACCCCACCCCCATCAAGTAAAAATCTCAAAGAAAGGGACTGAAAAGGTAGCAACTGGAGAGGTTTACAGATCCACTTTGTACAAAAAGAATGACTTTCAGAAAGAGAAAGACAAATACCGTATGCTAACACATATATATGAAATTTAAGGGAAAAAAAGGTCATAAAGAACCTAGGGGCAAGATGGGAATAAAGATGCAGACCTACTAGAGAACGGACTTGAGGATATGGGGAGGGGGAAGGGTGAGCTGTGACAAAGCGAGAGAGAGGCATGGACATATATATATACACTACCAAACGTAAGGTAGATAGCTAGTGGGAAGCAGCCGAATAGCACAGGGATATCAGCTCAGTGCTTTGTGACCACCTGGAGGGGTGGGATAGGGAGGGTAGGAGGGAGGGAGACGCAAGAGGGAAGAGATATGGGAACATATGTATATGTATAACTGATTCACTTTGTTATAAAGCAGAAACTAACACACCATTGTAAAGCAATTATACCCCAATAAAGATGTTAAAAAAAAAAAAGAATGACTAGATTTCATTACTTTCTAGTGCATCCAATTTCTTTAAGAAAAATTTTTTCTGTTTATGTGGAATTGCTAAGAATAAATGAAGTAAAAGGCTTGTTACAGATGATGATTCTTCACAAAAATTTATAGTCATAGTTCAAATTACCTTCTCAGTGACTATGTTTTCCAATTAAACTCTGAGAGCACTGTAACCGGCCTCATTATTTTGAGAGCTTATTGTTTTAGGATATGTATTTATTTCATTCTTTATTTTCAAGAGTTTGTTATCAGGGAAGAAAATTCTTAACATCATAAACAGTAACAACCACATTATGTGAGTATTTGTTTTCTGATGGTATGTATTCAAAAGTAAGTTAATATTTTTAATCTATTTCCTGCAACACTATTCCCAAAATAAAACTGTCTGAATAGAATAAGGTGTGGGGAGCCAGTTCCTACTATCACCATGCTGCAAAGAAGATCATTAGAGGACTTCACATTTAAAATGGAGCTTATAAAGTAGAGCAACAATCATTTTTTGTACTTAATTAATTTTGGAATAGGTTGTAGATTTACAGAAAAGTTGCAAAGTTAGTACAGAGATTTGCTGTAACCTCCACACCCATTTCCCCCGTTGCTAACATTTTACATTGCTGTGGTGCTTCTGTCACAAGTTAGAAACCAATATTGAGATTAACTAAACTCTGTACTTAATTAGAATTTTATTAAATCTTTACTAACGTCCTTTTTCTGCTCTAGAATCCCGTCCAAGATACCTATTCACATTTAGTTGCCATGACTCCCTAGGCTCCTTAAGCTGTGACAGTTTCTCCAACTTTCCTTGTTTTTGATGACCTTGCAATTTGAGGAGTACTGGTCAGGTATTGTGTAGAATGCCTCTCAATTTGGGTTTGTCTGATGTTTTTCTCATGGTTAGACTGAGGTTATGGGCTTGGGCAGAAAGACCACAGAGATGAAATCTATTCTCATTTCATCATATCAAGGATTTATGCTGCTAATATGACTTGTCACTGATGATGATAACTTTAATCATCTAAGGTAGTGTGTTTACCAGGTTTCTCCAAAGTCAATTTACATTTCCCTTCCTTTCATACTATTCTCTTTGGAAGCAAGTAATTAACATAGTCTACCCTTAAGGGGTGGGAATTTGCATTCCAGCTCCTTGAGGGGGGAGTAGCTACATAAATAATTTGTAATTCTGCTGAATGAGAGATTTATAAAATGTCTTCTTCATTTATTTATTAATTCAATCATGTATTTACATCAGTATGGATTCATGGATATTTATTTTATACTTTGGATTATACTCTAATACCACTTTGTTTTATAAACTTTGTAGCTCAAATTGTTCCAGCTTTGACCATTGTAAACGTACATACCTATAAATATTTCTATATGCATTTGTCTGTATCTACATAAAGCTAGACATGAATTCAACATGGATGTCTCCAACTCCAAACCAGTACTTCTAGTTTATTCTAGCCTTCTCCCTTTGCTCATTTGTAACCTTCCACTCCAAACAGGAGAAATCTGCCTCCCACTATCTGCCATTCAATTACTTACTTGTTCAATCCCAGTATACATGTACAAAGATTTCAGATACGTTAACCCATGCCCAGAACCACTTATTCTTCCAGGAACATGCAGCTAATCCAGTAGAAAAAAGATCATTATTGTGTGCTTTTCTCAGCAGTCTGGCTGGGTTATTCATCCATCCCCGAACAGCCTCAGCAGCCAGGAGACTGAAATGCTCTGACTGGCCAGGTTAGGTCTGAAGCCCATTCGGACACTGAACACAAAAACACCTCGATGAAGAGTGAAGTAGGAAGTGATTCCTCCCTTGAAGAAAGGCAAAGAGATGCTGGGTGAGAAAGAAATAATAATGTCTCCTACACTCATCTTTTAAGGTTCAGCTCTAATTCCTTTAGCTCTATGAAGCCTTTTCTGATCTTTCAAAATTTTCAAAATCCTCTCTTCTTTCACAGAAGTCTCATTAGCCAAACATCTCTTATTAAGTGGCCTTTTGTGTACTTTTTTCTGTTTCTAGATCGTAAATTCCTAAAGGGAGTATTTGTGTCTAATTCAGCTGCATGTGCTTCATAGTTCCAAGCACTGTGCTAAAAAATATTTTCTAAAGGAAGAAATGAACAGCTTTCACATATTTGTATTTAACTGAATTATCTGAAACTGAAGCAGGTTAAGTTCTACTTCACCCTCCTCTTCTTTTCCTCAAGATGACAGAGTGAGCTCAAGACCAGACCTGGTTACAGGCCAATGCTAGGGCGTTTGTCTCAAGCAGAGACTCTCAGTTGAGGCAGGACTATAAATCCAGGCTTTGAATCTCCAATGCATTATTTAATCTGTCTTTGAAGCAAATATCAACCACATTAAGAGGCTAAATATTTTTTTTCTGAATAAGATTTTATAGCTCACACCTTAGAATTCAGTCACATGTACCATATTCCTGGACTACCAGTATTGAATCGGTGGTGACAATCAAGGACTGTGTGTGTCTTAGGACCTAATCTCGAGAAAATATTTTTCTCAAATCCCTTACTGAATAGTGGAGAAATGGTAGATGCTAAGTCTTATACTATTATTCCTATAAGGGCATATCTGTGAAGATACTAAGAAAAAATTATATTCCTTTTTTTTTTTTTGGTTACTTTGGAAATCCCTATGGCATGAATCCCTTATGCTATATATCATTTCACATAACAATAGAATTTTAAAAGTGAAAGGATCCTTTTCTACAGTAGAGTCAGGACATAGCTGTATAACCTCTACAAAGTTCAATTTTGTTTGAAATAATTCAGTATTACAGATAAAATTCCAAGTACAATATTTTATAAATGTACATGGATTGGTTATCAGAAGAAGTGACTTGAAACACAACTTGACTTTATTTTACAATTACCAGTGAACCCAAAGAACTGCTAATTGTTGGTGCTGAACCATTTTTAGAATCAACTCTGTATTATTTGTTTCCAGCTTTATTGAAGTATGATCGAGAAATAAAAATTTAAGGTGTACAACACGCTTGATAAATGCATACACCGTGAAATGATTACCATAGTCATTAATTAACACAATCACAAACATACCCATCATCTCAAATAGTTACCTTTTTAAATTTTTTTTGTGGTGAGAACACTTGAAATCTACAAATTTCAAGTATACAATACACAAATATAGTCAGCATTCTGTACATTAGGCCTCCAGAACTTACTCATCTTATAAGGGAAAGTTTGCACCATTTGATCAATATGCCCCTTTTCCCCCGACCCCCCAATTTCTGGTAACCATCATTCTATTCTCTATTATAATGAGTTCAAGTTTTCTTTTTCTTTATTCCACATGTAACTGAGATTATGTGATATTTTTATTTCTGTATCTGGCTTATTTTACTTAAAATAATGTCCTCCAGCTTCATCCATGTTATCGCTAATGGCAGGATTTCCTTCTTTTTTTAAGGCTGAATCATATTCCACCCACCATATATATCACATTTTCTTTATCTTTATCTGCATCCACTAATACACACTTACATTGTTTCCATATCTTGTCTACTGTGAATAATGAGTGGAAGTACAGATATCTCTTCAAGATCCTGTTTTCATTTCCTCTGGCTATATATGCAGAGTTGAGATTGCTGGACCATGTGGTAGTTCTATTTTTAATTTTTTGAGGAACCTCTATATTATTTTCCATAATGTGCCAATTTCCATTTCCACCAACAATATACAGGGTTCCCTTTTCTCCACATCCTCAGCAGGACTTGTTATCTTTTGACTTTTTGATAGTAGTTGTCCTAACAGGTTTGAGGTGATATCTCATTGTGGTCTTGATTTGCATTTTCTGGTGATTAGCAATGCTGAGTATATATGTTCATTTACTTACTGGCCATTTGTATGTCTTCTCAGGAAAAATGACTATTTAGGTCCTTTGCCCATTTTTTAGTTGGGTTGTTTGGTTTTGCTTTAGTTATGAGTTGTCTGAGTTTCTTATATATTTTGGATATCAACCCTTATACAATAGACAGTTTGCAAATATTTTCTCCCATTCTGTAGGTTCCATTTTCATTTTTGTTGATGGTTTCCTTTGGTATGTGGAAACGTTTTAGTTTAACATACTCCCACCTGTTTATTTTTTGCTTATGTTTTTGGTATCAGATCCAAAAAAAAATCATTGTCAAGACCAATATCAAGGAGCTTTTTCCCTATGTTTTCTTCTAGGAATTTTACGGTTTTAGGCCTTATGTTTTAATCTTTAATTCATTTTGAGTTTGAGGGTTTTTTGTAAGTGTCCAATTTAATTTTTTTGCATGTGGCCATCCACTTTTCCCAATACCATTTATTGAAGAGACTAACCTTTTCCCATTGTGCATTCTTGGCTCCTCTGTCAAAAATTAGTTGACTGTATATGTGTGGGTTAATTTCTGGGTTCTCTATTCTGTTGCATTGTTCTGTGCCTGTTTTTCTATAAAAAGTACTATACTGTTTTGATTACTATGCCTTTGTAATGTCATTTGAAATCAGGAGGTGTAATGTCTCCAGCTTTGCTCTTCTTGCTCAAGATTGCTTTTGCTACTTGGGTTGTTTTGTAGTTCCACACAAATTTTAATATTGTTTTTACTATTTCTGTAAAAAATGTCATTGGAATTTTTATGGGGATTGCACTGAATTTGTAGACTGCATTGGGTAGAATGGACATTTTAACAATATTAATTCTTCTAATCCATGAAGATATCTTTTCATTTACATGTGTCTTTGATTTCTTTCATCAATGTTTTATAGTATTCAGTGTACACGTCTTTCAATTCCTTGGTTAATTTTTTTCCCTCAACATTCTATTCTCAACTCTATATTATTTTAATTTTACATATATTGAAGTCCCAATATAACAGTACATTACTGATGGATCCATCTTTTGCCCTATTTATAGAAAATGTACTTTTAGAAGAACCACAGAAAAACCTTTTAAAGCTTTTGTTGGGGTGTTGAATGGGGCTTAGTATTCCTCCCCTTTAGGAACAAACAAAACTGAAAGCAAACATAGGAAGCAAAGTGATGATGGCAGTATGTTATCTATTTGTTGTTTGTTTGGTACAGCTGGGGTAGAGAACAGATCGGCTAAATTAGAGTCTCCAACTACCTTCCTCCAAGTCCAGAGTTTGGAATTGACAGTTGAGAGAGTTTAAGTTCCAGATTCTAAACTTTAGAAAATTCACAACCTCCTTCACAAGCCATACTTTCTGGCTTATCTCTAGAAAACAGGTCTTGGGCTCTGACCTGGTTGTGCTTACTAATTAAAGCAGGGCAAAGAAAGATAAAGTAGCCCACCTGGGGGCAGGGGAGAAAGAGAGAGAGAGAGAGAGAAAGAAAGAGTGAACCACACATGAACCTTTATGTCAATCTTACCAGAAAAGGATTTTTTCCTGTGGGAGAAGCAAGTAAGGAAGATGAATGGGCAAACTTTTTTCCAGCATTTAAGTTCCTATTTTTATGGAAATGGGCAGAGTCAGAAAATTAGCTTTATATTTGTTTAATTTAAAAATTATTTCATATTTTGAAACCTAGAGAAAGTGTTAGAAAGAATTTCTATTTTTTTAACATTACAATCAAATTCTTTTATTGGAAAAAAAAATAAACCTAGGGAAAGAGTTAGAAGGATGACCAAAGTTAGAACCATATCCTCTCTGTGGAAAACTTAAATGTTGAGAAAAATAAGATAAAGAGAGCAAGAAAAATAAAATGAATGAAGTTCATTCATTTCGGTGGTTAACAACACTAAGACAAGACAGTTAATTACTCCCTGCTGCACTGTTAGATCCTAAATCTGATAATTCCACCTTCTAGTAGTCAGTGAGCTCTCTAATATGCTTAAAATAAATTTCCTTTTCACTTAAACCAGATTCAATTTCTGTTGCTTGCAGCCAAGGACCTTAAATAACATACTACCAGGCAATTGTTTCAGATTGCCCCAAAGCACAAGATAGAGACCATTAAGTTGTTGGACCAGTCAAAACATCTAGGCTCAGGTTCACTGATAAGAAATTGAGACTCTCTGGCCAGAACTAGAATCCAAGAGTTTGATTCTGTAAAATCACTGGGTTTGAAATCTAGTCCATAAAGTCCAGGAAATAGAAATAGACAGAAGTAAATGACCAAAACAATTTTAAAGAGTTTTATTTCTAAAGAAAACAAAGCCTGACAAATGACAAAGTACTGGATTACTCAAACTCTAAAATAATCCGAAATCTCACAAACTATAAAATAAGGTTTACAAAAGTGCGATGGTCTCCAAATCCTCCCAAAGCTATCTGAGATGTGGTCTGGAAGTCAGTCAAGAGAGCAGAATGGAGTTGGTCCTCCAGTTATACTTTGGGACTGCAACACACAGTAGCTGCTTCTGGTACCAACCTCTGTGTCATCTAGAGTCCTTTGGTTGCAAGTAACACTTATGAATGCTAATTAAAGCAATATGGAGGAATGTATTAGAGGAATAATGTACACAGAATTGACAGGATGCTAAAAGCAAGACAGGAACCAGGGCAGAAGAATCTGGAATGTATGAGCATTCTACCTAGTCTTTCACATTAGTCCCCCAGATCGGCAGTTCTAAGTGCTTCCTTGTGCCAAAGCTCCTCAGGATGATCATCGTTTAACATCCTTTTGATCTATCTGCCAAGCCCTTGCTCTTGGAATGATTAGCTGGGGTGCCTCCCAGCCATAACTGTATTGTATGATCACTTTCTGGACCATAGTTGATTGAGGAGGGAACAACATCTGTCCTCAAGGGATGAGACAAGCTGGGCCAATCAGATTCTTTGCCCCAGAATTTTAGATTTTGGACTAAAGGCATGCTGGAAATTGGGAATTAAGTGTCTTTAAAGATAGAACTTTTGCAGAACTAGCCACAAACTCCTGCTTCTGAGATCTGCCTTTCCTGGTTTCCACATTTCAAAGGCCTAATGGTTTTTAACATTTCCTTGGATTAGATGGGGTATCATAATATGCTTCTAATACATTTCTCCTTTCTGCTGAAGTTAGCACGACTCACCTTATCTCATTAATATCTGAGAGAACCTTGACCACTAGGCTGTTAAAGTTCTCACTCCAAAGTTCAGTGGTGGTTGTTAAGAATCATGCATGACTTGACTAAACTTAGAAGTCATTCTCTATTGGCCATTTTCTTAGACAGACCTTAATGGCAGTATAGACAGTGTCTTATCATTAAATCCAAACTGGTGCTTAAGACTCCAAAGGACAGACTCCCACCATTAACAGTAAATGAATAAAGCCATAACACATTCCCTATGATTAGCATTTTAATCCTAAAGAAAGAGAAGGATTATCAACCTGACTGCTGGTAATGGCAATCCTTTTTGTTAAAGAAATTCTTATCTAAACTGTGTCTGGCTACTTGAATTGGCTACTTGAAGGAAGAAAACCCTGAGACTATATATATATAAAACACTTGTGATAACTATGGCCCTCAAAAGTCTTATGTAGAAGGTACTATTCTGCAAAGAGCTGTACATTTGATCACAGAGGCTGATGCTAAGAATTACTATCTACATAAGGGCACTGGAGCAGCCCAGGTCTTCTCCTCTCCTGAAGGGAAGAAGGGTGCCATGAAAGGCCCCTCCCCCTCATGCCCACACACCAGCAAAGGAGACCAACGTAAATATAAACTTTGTAAAGGTAAATATAAACCTTGAGTCTTCAGAATGCTCAATTTGTGAACCTGGTATGCCTACAAAGGGGTGTGGAGCTCTAAAATCTTGATGTGGTTAAACTCAGGTTGGACCAGATTCAGTATTTCCTGCTGTGTTAGCTGAAAGTAACAGCAACCAATTCTAGTTAGATTAATCTGAAGAGTAAAATTATTATAAGCTTTCAGAATTGTTTAATGGCAAGCTTGCAGCTGGGGATCAGGTAAAAACTGGAACCACAAATCAAAAAGCCATCTGGAACTTAAAGTGTTCTCTCTCCATCTTTCATTTTTATTTTCTCTGCATGTCACAAAAGAGTCTAAGTAACCCTCTCATGTTCACTCAGCTAGTTTGTAGTAGAGGTGGAAGTGAAATCCAAATCTTTTGACTTCTGGTTTTGAGCAATTTTCTACTTCACTTTACTCTCTGTTTTGAGAGCAACTATAATCAGCTATGCAAATCTAATGTCTTCCATGTTTTACAATTGGTAAATTGCACTGAATGAATACATACCAAATGAGGTTGAATAGTTTCATGAAGGTCCACATATTTTCTTCCTCCTTCCTGTCTGCCTCTTTTCCAACACAGTGTAGTAGGTGGTACCATTGACCATGAAGTCATTTAGTTCCTGTACTGCACCTCACCAGGCAGACCCTAAGCAAGTCATTTAAACTCTGCAAGTCTTGGCTTTCTCATCTTTAAAACTCTGTATCACTCACAGAGTATTGCCATAAGAGTGAAATGACATATCACACACACCCACAGTACACCAAGCACATGGTGAACCTTTTGATGGTTCTAGAACTATTAGTATCTCCATTCCCATGTCAGCTCTCCAAACAGCTCTGCCATCTCATCTCCAGTTCTAAACACAAACACCATGGCCTTGAGCATTCTCAAAGTAGGGGTATTTATATTGATGAAAACAATCTTTTCGTGTTTTTATGGAGGAAGAAGTGAGGTGAACAGATGAATTGACACTCATTTGTGACCTATTCCACGTGTCAAAGTCTGGTTTCCCAAAGAGAACGGCCAGTACTTCTGGGCAGCTGTCAAACCTCCTTGATTTACACAAATGCAGTAACACCTGCTGAATTAACCTGTGGCATCCGTCAAAACCCACCTCTGCCAAAAACAAATCTTTCTCCTCCTGGCATGCTGAATAAGAGACAGAGAGGCATTAAACATTTACTGAGACACTTCAAGATAGTCTCGGGTAACAGGAAGTGTTGTGAGACTTACTTGGCATACTTTAAGTACATATAAGACAGCGGGAGACACACAAGGAATGTTCCTGAGGTTTTTTCTTTCAATCAGCTTCCTCTGTGGCTTTTACACTATAATTTATTTTTAAAGAGGCATCATAGTTTTCTGGGTGCCATAATAAAATCTAAAATAAATGTTTTCACCCAGATAAGCACTATTAAAAGGAAAGGATACTGAATTCATTTAAATACATTTGCAAAAGACTGATTTTCCCAAGGGAGGGAACACATCCTATTTCTTTAATTAGTTTTGCCTATCAACTGACAATTTCCTACAGAAAAGAAGCAAAACAGCCTGCCTTTCCTGACAGCAAAGAGCTATAATGCTAGAATGAAAACGGACTTGTCACTTTCCTTATCTGTTCTAATGCCTGAGTTACTAGGAGTCAGAAATGAAATAACCCCCACTCTAGTGAACACAGTTGCTAAGAATATATTAAACTGAAAGTTAAATTCAAAGTCAACTTCTTCTAGTTTTTGAAGATCAGTGTATGCAGCCTTAACTCTAAGCAACAGGCATGATGAGTTTTACAAAATTAGAGAAAATATAGTCATATTTTCTTCATTTTTCCAATACTTTTCTACTCTTTTCTAAAGCCCAGCACCTGCCACCATGGCTGCTAACAGCAGGGTATCTGGGTGATACATAAACACCTGATTAAGCCCTCCACAACCCTTGCACTAAGCCTAGGTCACCAGCCCCAAATCTTTCAGTCTTAGCACAGTTCCTCTTTGGACGCTGTGGTTTCTTCCTTGTCACTGAACTTGGTTCAGGTCTTCATGAACTGGTCCTCTGCCAAAAGCAATGATTTCTCTTGAAGAGTGGTGATCGTTATACAACATTGTGAAGGTATTCAATGGACAGCATTATGAAATGTGCACTTAAAATTGATTAAAAATGGTAAATGTTACATTGTGTATATTTTACTGCAAAAAAAGTAATTATCTCTAACTTTTATTTCTAGGCAGCAGAGGGGGCTTGCTTCCCAGAGGGTCCTGGCCTTTTTTTTTCCAACAGGTCCACCATCTCTATACTTTTGCATGCCAAAGGCAAAGGCTTTTTGTCCTAATCACAGGTATACAAAATAAAACTGTGACTTTATACCCTTTCCCTTCTCCTTCAAAAGATGGAATGTAATTTCCCCTTGAATGTATAGGGGCTCTCGAAACCAGCTGAATATGGGAGGTACCATGCTGTATAAATTGTGAGGATCGATGCCTAAAGGCATTTCACCTTCTTTCTTGCTTGCTCAAACTCTCATGCTGGTTCCCTCGCCTACCACATAGGCAGTCCAACTACCCTGAAGCCACCATGCTGTAAGGAAGCCCAAACCAACCCACATAGGGAGACCAATAAAGAAGCCCTAAGACCACAGGAAGACAGAGGGATGCAGCTCTCACCTTCTCCGGCTTCAGTCACTGACTGCAGCTGCATGTGGCTCTGAATCAGAACTACACACTCAAGCCCTTCCCAAATTTACCACAGCAGGGAATAAAATTATTGTTGCTGACCCATAAGTTGTAATGCAGCAATAGAGAACTAGAACAGAATTTAATACCCAAAAGTGGGTACCATAATAAAAACCAAAAATATGTGACACTGGATTTGAGACCAGGCAGAAGCTGGAAGAGCCTTGAAGAGACTTATTTAGGAAAGCCTAAAAGGCCTGGAGAAAATTTTAGTAAGGTTTTAGAAGACCTCAAGGAAGCTGTCTGTGGAAGCTTGAAGGAAAGTAAGGAAAATATTATTAGAAGGTTAAGGAAAGGAGATCCTTTTACATAGTGACAGAAAATTGAACAAAGCTGTCATCTGAAGTAACATGGAAAACAGAAAATGTACCTGATGAACTTGGTGATCTAACTAAGGAAACTTCCAGGCCGCACGTTGAGAGCGCTGCCTGGTTTCTCTGAGCTGCCTATGGTAAAATGAGAGAAGAGATGAACTGAAAAACAATTATTTAGGTTTTGAATTGGATTTGAAGAGTATGCAAAGGCCCTCAAAACAGTCCTTTCAGCTATCAAAAGCCTCTCAAAATAAGGAGGGGTCCCAAGCCAAAGATCAAATCCAAAATGTGACTACGGAGTATCAGAAAAACATAAGGCAGGGCCTCTTGGCACCTTTTGGACAGACAAAAAGGCTGAAAAATACCTTAAGGGCATGCCTTTCAGTTAAACAAAAGGATTTCTGTGAACCTTAAGAGCACTGTCCCTCATCAACCTCACAGGTAAACTGAAGGTAGAAAAGGGCTAACCTTGAAGAGATCTGTGGGTGTGGCTTTTGCCCAATGAAATAGATCAGAGTTAATACACCGGAAGCCTATAATGTTTTAAAAGAATTGTGCTTGAGAATATTGAAAATTAAAAGAGTGCTTTGGACTTTTAATTTCCAAAGACCAAAAGCAGGATGAGAAAACTAATCAAGTGCAAATACAGGCTCCAGGCTCATCTTGTATATTTCCTGCCCCAATCCTACAATCAGTCATTTCTCCAAGGAGTCCTAGTTCCTTTTATTGCAGGATGGTACTAGAAGCCAAGATCTGAGTACTAGGTGTACTCATTGCCTCTGAGATGTCATTGTTTCTAGGCTTATTCAGATGACAGGGCAAAGAAATATGTCTATGTGTATAGAATCCTTCATGTACATGCATATTTATAAATATTTCTTTATATATCTGTATTTCTATTAAGCTAAACATGAGTTCATAGTGATGTCTTCAATGCTAATCTATTACTGCATGGATCATTCTGGCTTCCTCCCCTTGCTTATTTCTAACCTCCCACACCAACAGTGAGAGACTGGTTTTTACAACCACCATCCATTTAGTGTTTTCCCATGGGGGTACGGGATATAATTCTGACACTGCTATACATGTATACTGGTATTGAATTCATTAAGTAAATGGACGACTAATTTTAGGACTGGGGCAGGAACTATACAGGATGAGCCTGGAGTATTTCGTTGGGCCAGAAAGGAAGTACTCAAACACAACAGAACACAAACACACACACACACACACACACGTGCGCGTGCGCGCACACACACACACACACACACACACACTGATAGGGTATTTCAAAGGGACACAGAAACCAAATGAAAGAATCTCAATGGCCAAATCTAGAAATGATTTGAAAAAGAACATCGGATTATAACCCAAAGTAAAAAATAAATATTCATGAGTCCATACTGATATGAACAAATGTTTGAATAAATAAATAAATGAAGGAAAAGACAAATATCTTATTCAGAACAACTGCAAATAATTTATGTAGATATATTCCCCCCTCCCCCAGGAGGTAGAGCATAATTCCCCAAGCTTTGTGTCGTGTTTATAATGACCTCCTTCCAAAAAGTACACTTTGGAAAGGGGGAAAAGTTAACTCTACAGTTGAGAAACCTAACACTACCTTAACTAGATAATCAAAGTCAACAGTGATGTCATGTGATCACACGTACCCTTGATATGATGAAATACTAATAGCACTTCACCTCTAGAGTTTTCTTCCCCAAACCTATAGCTCTAGTCTAACAATGAGAAGAACATCAGACAAACCACAATTGAGGGACATTCTACAAAATATCTGACCAATACCCCTCAAAACTGTCAAGGTCATTAGAAACGGGGTAAGTCTGAGAAACTGTCACAGCTAAGAGGAGCCTAAGAAGATGTCACAAGTAAATGTAATACAGTATCCTTGATGGGATTCTGGCACAGTAAAATAACATTAGGAAACAACTAATAAAATCTGAATAATTTCTACAGTTTAGTTAATAATTGTGTATCAATATTGATTTGTTAATTGTGACAAATGTACATAAGATGCAAGATGTTAATAACGGGAAATTGGACATACATAACAAATTTCTGTATGATCTTTATGATTTTTCTGTAAATCTAAAACTATTCTAAAATAAAAAGTTTATTTAAAAGAAAAGGGGGGGTTTCCCTGGTGGCGCAGTGGTTGAGAGTCTGCCTGCCGATGCAGGGAACACGGGTTCGTGCCCCTAAAAAATGAGTATCCTGGGTCTCAGGTGTGAGAGAAGAATGACAGGACTGAGAGAAGGAAGAAGCATAGAAAGAACTAAGTTCTTTGTGAAGCTGGGCTTTTATCTTCTAAGAACCTAGATTCTGATATCATATTTATGTGAGTAACTACACATTTTTATTTTTAACTGAAAGAATGATTCACCTTCCACAGTTGAAGAAAGATCTGGTGTTGTGGGTTGTAATATGGGAAAGAAAAGGATATTAAAAGAAACAAACAAACAAAAAAAACCATGCTGGGCAGAATCTAAAAACAACCTGAGGTAGCAAACGAAGTTTGGTGGGGACCAGTGGGAAGAACAAAGTTGATAGAGTATTCAGGAAGGGATTTTTAAGATGTGGTGTGTTAGAAGTCTAATTGGATATAAAAGGTGGTGTCGGGCTTCCCTGGTGGCGCGGTGATTGAGAGTCTGCCTGCCGATGTGAAAAAAAAAAAAAAAAAAAAAAAGGTGGTGTCACCTCAGTCAAGAATCCCTGTGTTACCTGTGATCCTCAGAGGATTATTCTTGTCTGGATGGCTGGAAGCCCCTACCGTCTGCAGGGCAAAGCGGGTGATATACCTGGCAGTCCCTTTGAGATTTTGTATATTTCTGAGCAGGGGACACAGAGGCCCAGTTCATGAGTGAATGTCTCAGAAGACTCCCAAGAAAGAGTCTGGGCATCTTTGGTTAACTGGGTGATTCACCTAGTTACTGTCCAAGGTCAAGGATGCCACATCCACATCATTAATTACACGGGTAATTAAGAATTGCATTTAGATTAGAAACCCAGATACCTGTAACTGAGGAGACGCAAAATCAACAAAATAGAAATATAATGAGATCAGAAATAAAAAGCAGAATGTGGTAACCAAGTAAAGCCCATGACCCCAGCAGTGGAGGTACAGTGAAGCAGAGGGGAGATTGTAATTTTTGTTCAGGGGTTATCAAGAAGAAACACCTAAAAACAAATCACTGCAAAGAGGATTTATTATCTGTTTTCTTCTGGTTATTACTCACTCTCTAGAAGCCCCTGAAGGTCGTATCTACATCATTTCCCACAGGGTTTTAATGGGGTGGATATGGAGGTGAAATTTTGGTCCCCAAATTTGACAACCTAGGAATGGAAGGGATTCTAGAGACAAACTTTCATTTTATTTCCTTTCTCAGAAAACCCCATGTCTCATTTCATAAATTAAAAACTTGGCATGATATATTTAATTGTAATTTCTTCCTCGGCCCATGTAAAGTTCAATCTGAAACAATTTCAGAGTGTTTCATTTTAATGACTGAAATGTGTATTCAATTCCTATAAAAATCCAAAGCTCCATTCCGAATGCAGTTGACATTCTCCAGCACATCATTTAAATTTCTTCTAGTAATTTTCTGCCTTCTGTGAGACAGTGATATTACGTTGCCTCAAGGCATTTTGCATATTTTGTTGATTTTAACATTTAAAGTCCTGGTGGTTTTTACTCTCTCATTATGTCCCTGTTCATGTCCCATATTTTTCTCTACTCTTCTCTAAGAAGCAGTGAGGAAGTTGAAATAATTTGTGCAAGTTTAAACAGCAATTTCTCAGAGATGGGGACAGAAGAAGGTTTGAGATAGAAGCAGCAATGAACATATCAAGAGTCAAGGAAGTTTGTTCTGGTTATGATGGCTATGAAATAATTGAATTCTTCTACCTACCACGTGGAAGTCTTCAAAATAAAATGGAACCTGAGGTCTAGAATGACTTTCAGCATTTAGGGAATGAAAAAAATTATAAAACCACTACATTATTTGAAATTTCTTAGGCAAAAGAATAGGAGAGACATGGCGGAAAACGGTAGAGTACTCCAAGTCTCTGACTTTTCAAAAGTAAACTCTTAAGTGGAGAAGAAACACTTGAATGAAAACTGGAGAGAAGAATAAGCCAATCTGATCAAAAGACAATGCCAAGAGCCATTATGCCTATTAAAAATTTCCAAATACCTCCATTCCAATGTATTAGTATGAAAAGGAAGAACCTGTGTCATATCTAACATATGTATATATTGTATCTTGTACCTATATATTTTCCATTGTAATATCTAGAACATGTCACATGTTCCCAGGTACTTGTAAACTTTAGTAGTATTCTTTGTAAATATTTTTATTTTTAATCTTTACCCCTCATTTCTTCTCATCCATTTGTTTTCTTTGGCTTAGATCTTTTTCATTTATCCATCCATTAATCCACCTATCTAACACTTACTGAGAAACTCCAGCGTGGTAGATTAAAGATGGCCACACATTCTTTGACACTTTTCAAATTGAGATCTGGTGAGGTGGCGGGGGCTGTCTATTTTCCTTCCTTTTGAATCTAGATGGGCTCTGCAAAAGCTCTGACCAATTAGAATAATTGACTGGGCAGAATTAATGTTGTTCCTTTTTTGAGCCAGGCCTTAAAAAACTGGTAGCTTCTACTTCTTATTTTCTGAAATGCCTGTCCTGGGGGAAAGTCAGTCACCTTGTGAGAAGGTTAATGCCCCTGAGTATCACTGTATGAGGAAGCCCAGGCTAACCACACACAGAGGCCATGTGGGAGAGATGGCCGACGGGCTCTAGTGACAGACACGTGAGTGAGGAAGCTTTTTGATGACTCCAGCCACAGGCCACCTGACTGCAACCACATGAATGACCCTAAGAAACAACCAACCACTGAGTCTGTCAACACCCAGAAAAAAGATACATTGTTATTTTAAGCAACTAAGTTTTGGAATGGGTTATCATGTAGCAATAGATAACCAGAACAGCCATATCCAATGTAGAATGCTGGGAGGCTACAGGGAAAAGTAAAACAAGAATCTCTTTCTCAAGGAAAAAGTAGAAAAGTTTTAATTAACATCATGAGAAGTAGTTTAAAAGTGACTAATTCTACAGGAACATAGAGGAATAAAGGATTAATTATAGCTAGGGTCAGGTTTTGTAAATGTTCATTGCTGAAGTAAAAGAGAGGTGATTGAACTCTGTGAATTATTTATTTTCTCTGAGACGCAGTTTCCTTATTTATAAATCTTGTAAGGATTAAGTAGATTAATCATGTAAAATGCTTAAAATATGGTCTGGCCCATAGTAAATGATCAATATATGTCAGCTGCTGTTATTATTTTATTATTATCATCATCATCAACAACAGCAGCAGTAGCAGTGACAAGCATCTCCATCCCAAGATGTAACTGAAAAGACCAATAACTCTGCCAAGTTAGTTCTGCCGGCCCTTGGTGGTAAAGGAGTCCATAGTTATGCTTCTGCCTCTCACACTCATGTTCTTTTGAGCATCTTTGATCCTCAACAGCCATCAAATATTTGTATTGCTGCTAGTTACACTAGTCTGTCTAAAATCATTGTTTCTAAATGATGTATAGAGGAAAGACACTAGGGCATAATGTTTAATCCTGTTTTGCACATAAACTGGCTGTGTGACTTTCTGTGCTTCATATGTCTTATCCTTAAAACAAAAAAAATTGTTTATCTACCCCAAGAGGTTGTAGTGAGGATGAAATGGGTTAATATATACATGTGGAGCCCTTAGCACATAGTGTTGAATAAATGTTTTATTATTATTATTATTACTATTACCGTCACTGGCAAGTGAAAATAATACAGTCCCCACTATATGCTAGCCATTTTTATATATCACTAATGAGCCATTCAACAACATCTGACCATAATTGTTACCATTTCTATGAGAAAACTGAGGTTCAGAGACAAATTATTTTCCCACTGTCACCTAGCAAGATACTGATAAAATCACACTTTAATCCACATCTAGTTGATTCCAAATCTCTTTCCTCTTCTACTATGTCATTCCTTCTTGAAAAAATTATAGTATTTATCATAAACAGAAATTAACACACATTCTCACTTTGTTAAGGTTGCCAGATTTAGCAAGTAAAAATAAAAAATATTCATTGTTTACCTGAAATTCAAATTTAACTGGGTGACATAATTATCTGACAATCCAGTGTCTTTATATATTTTGTATATAGCTGTTAAACCTGAAACATTTTTTCTTTTTTGCTAACCCTTGAAAATCAGAGATCTAGCCTTTTGACACTTGTGTCTTAATTTGTTAGATGAAGTTTAGTTGAGGGAAGGAACACATTTTTGTATTAGATATATCCTACCCTTAGACCTAGAGATTATTACCCAAACAGATAGAAAGTGCTCCTTGGAGAAAGGGACTTTGTCTAACTCGAGTTTGGGTCTCCCAACACTATATATAACATATATGGGCTCTCAAAAAAATGTCCATGGAATCAAAACAGCAGTCAAGGGTTCTTAGGATTCCTTCAGAGGGAAGACGTGTGCAGTCAGAAAATGTTTAACAAATGGTGTGCACAGCAAACATGAAGCAGCAGGAACTTTGTGTAGCTGTTTGGCAAGTTAGAAATTGATAATAATCTTTCTTCTAATACAACCAGAAGAAACTTCAAATCCACTTATCCAAGCCTTAGAGGTAAATATTGTGACTACTCCCTTATTCATCATGAAGCTCTAAACAGACAGACTTGACCGATACTAGCATATCTGGAATATTATATACTATGGCCAAAGTCTGATTCAAAGTTGTATTATAGGAAAGTTTCTTCACCATCATCATCACGATCATCATCATCATCGTCATCGTCATCATTATCACGTTATACCTATTTGCACACTGCATCATCTTCAGGATTACATTCAGTGAGAAAATCATAAAACTAAGGAAACCTTTTGGAGAGAGAAAGGGAAGGCCTGACTAAGGTTTAGTTACAGGGAAGGACAATGGAGGACCTAAAATAAAACTACCACAAGAGACAGAAGCAGTGGATTGGAATAGAGGAAAAGGAGAAAATAAAATGTTTGATCTCTGAGCTGAAAAAACTGGAAGGAGATCTGATGCAGAGTAGACTGACACTCTGGGGAAGTGAATGCATCTCAAAAACTGTAGCCCTGACAGCCCTGGCCAGTTTTTGCATGGAGATCTCTTGACACAGTATCTCCGGAGGAGTGGGGTTTATCCCCTCTGCCCAGGCCAGGAATCTGCACTAGCAGCCATCAGCATGGCAAGAAGAGTGGAGTAATCCAACTACATCTCTGTGGACTTGACCATCAATGATGATACTTAGTTACTGTGGACAATTCTTCTGTTTTACGTGATCTTGTGTAATTTACTTAACATCTCTGTGCCTCTATTTTCTCACCTGTGAAATGAAGTTAATAAGAGTACCTATTATTATTATTTTTTTTTTTTGTGGTATGTGGGCCTCTCACTGTTGTGGCCTCTCCCGTTGCGGAGCACAGGCTCCGGACGCGCAGGCTCAGCGGCCATGGCTCACGGGCCCAGCCACTCCGCGGCATGTGGGATCTTCCCGGACCGGGGCACGAACCCGTGTCCCCTGCATCGGCAGGCGGACTCTCAACCACTGTGCCACCAGGGAAGCCCCAATAGTACCTATTATTAACTACATGTCTGTTATATATGCTAAGCTTAAAAGCAATGTAATAAATTCTTACTGTTAATATTACCTATTTTTCACTGTAAACACCGTATTATCAGTGACAACACTTTATTGTAACAAAAGAAGCTGTAGCTTTGGGAATCCAAAACAGTTTTGGCTTTGAACTTCTCTGACACTACACTGAGGGAACGAGAGGGAGCTTCCCTCTGTGAAGGCCTATCTACCTTGGACAACAGGAGAAAGCACTCAAGCCTTCCAGTCCACCCCTATAATTCTCAGGCCTACAGGTCCACCAGCGTGCCAGAAGTACCATAAAAAAACCAATAACATGGTGGGTGCAGACCATTCTCCAATCTCAGGGCATACACTGGGGGCCAGTAACAGCTCTGAGATCTCAGACTGAACAGCACTGGCAAACCTGGCCAATGCTAAACACACAAGATTCTTGAACATGGAAGGGGAAGAGGGAGCCTCTGACAAGGGCAGGCATCTGTTTGACCTTTATGCTTTGGTCACCACCTCAAAGTAAGATAATCTTCACCCAATTAGGTGCAGAAAATACAGACATACCTCGGAGATACTGTGGGTTCAGTTCCAGACTACCACAATAAAGCAAATGTCACAATAAAGGGAATCACACCAATTGTTGGGTTTCCCAGTGTATATAAGAGTCACGTTTACACTATGCTGTAGTCTGTTAAGTGTGCAGTAGCATTACACCTAAAAACAGTGTACATGCCTTAATTAAAAATGCTAACCATCACCTGAGCCTCCAGCAGGCTGTAAACTTTTTGCTGGTGGAGGGTCTTGCCTCGATGTCTATGGCTGCTGACAGATCAGGGTGGTGGCTGCTGAGGGCTGGGATGGCTGCGGTAATTTCTTAAAATAAGACACCAGTGAAGTTTGCCATATCTATGGACTCTTCCTCTCATGAACAGTTTCTCTGTAGCATGCAATGCCATTTGATAACATCTGACCCATAATAAAACTTTCAAAACTGGAGTCACTCCTCTCATACCCTGCTGCTGCTCTATTAAGTAAGTTTATGAAATATTACAAATCCTTTGTTGCCATTTCAACAATCTTCACAGCACCTTCACCAGGAGTAGATTCCATCTCAAGAAACCACTTTCTTTGTTCATCCATAAAAAGCAATTCTTCATCCATTCAAGTTTTATCATGAGATTGCAAGCAACTCAATTGCATCTTCAGGTTCCACTTCTAATTCCAATTCTCTTGCTATTTCCACTTCATCTGAGGTTATTTCCTCCAGTGAAGTCTTGAACCCCTCCAAGTCACTCATGAGGGTTAGATCAACTTCTTCCCAACTCCTGTTATTGCTGATATTTTGACCTTTTCCCATGAATCACGGATTTTCTTAATGACATCTAGAATGGTGAATTCTTCCCAGAAGGTTTTTAATTTACTTTACCCCAGTCCATCAGAGTAATTACTATCTATGGCAGCTATAGTCTTATGAAATATATTGTTAAATCATGAGACTTGAAAATCAAAATCACTCCTTAATCCGTGGGCTGTAGAATGGATATTGTGTTAGCGGGCATGAAAACATTATTCTCATTACACACCTTCATCAGAGCTCTTGGGTGACCAGGTGCATCATCAATGAGCAGTAACATTTTGGAAGGAATCTCTCCTCTGAGCAATAGGTCTCCACAGTGGGTTTCAAATATGTAGTAAATCATGAGGTAAGCAGATGTGCTGTCATCCAGGCTTTGTTGTTCCATTTATAGAGCACAGGCAGAGTAGACTGAGCATAATTCTGAAGGGCCCTAGGATTTTTCAGAATGGTAAGTGAGCACTGGGTTCAATTTAAAGTCCCCAGGTGCATTAGGCCCTAACAAGGGAGTCAGTCTGTCCTTTGATGCTTTTAGGCCAGGAATTACTGTCTCCTCTCTAGCTATAAAAACCCTAGATGGCATCTTCTTCCAATATAAGGCTGTTTTCGCTACATTGAAAATCTGTTATTTGGTGTAGCCATTCACACAGTAAAGCATGCTTTAAATTTTTAGCAACTTAAATATGATTGGGGTTAGAAGTTTGATAACAGCATCATGTAATATTTGCTCTTTTAAAAAAATCACGGAACAATTCTCTACCCTTTGAGTAGACCTTGGTTAAATTGCAAGTAATTTATTTGGAAAAATAAAAAACCAAAAGAACAAAAATAATTCTATATTTATCTTTCGACATTTTCTTCCTCCTGATGATTTATCTTAGTTTTGTTTTGATGACTCGCCACTTCTTTGAGTGTTGTGACCTTAAGGCAACTACTTTACTGTTTTTTGCTTTTTTGTTTTTAGAAAAATCCAATCTCTTGGTTAAAGTACATTCACAGTGGATTATTTTCTTCTTTTCCCCATCAGTTCTCAATACAAATGCAGTACATTTCATAAAATGACAGCACACACTGCTCTTTTCAACACTTTCAGAAATACATTTAGTGGTGTTTGTGGATGACAAAATGATGTCAATGCATTTATCCGTCTGCCTTTCTACTGAACTGTAGATCAATGCAGGGCATTTGATGTATACCATGTATTATAAGTGCTGTCCTCAACACTTCTGAAAATGGGTTATACCAAAAGCTTTAAGCATGAATTCACGACACTCTATTTAGAATTGGAAATCCACAAATTTCAGACTAGCTTATTCTATATTGATTCTCCTGTGGAAGAGATATAATGTTTAGAGACTACGTTGGCCAGAATTTTCTCTCTTAAAAAACAAGCAAACGAATCAAATAGCAAAAATCATTTTTTGTTTCAGAGAAACCCTTACAAGTGTTCCTAAGAACAAATAAATAAGACTCATCAAATAGGACTTCTATTTCTACTTCTGTTTATGACGTGTGATATATACATGCATGTATATGTATATATACATACATATAGACATGTGTCTATATGTATGTCTATATGTATGTATGTATATACCACACACACACATACAATTTTGAAGGTGCTGGAGAACTGCTAAAGCACAGAACTTGAGGAGCCAGGTCCTACAGCCACCACATAAGCAGTCCAACCGCCCTGAGGCCAGCATGCTGTAAGAAGCCCAAACTAGACCACATGCAGAATCCATATGGAGGTACTCAAGACTACATGAAGAGAGAGGCCCCAAGATTACATGAAGAGCCAGTGCCCAGCTGTTGCAGCTTCCACTGTTCTTGCTTCACATCACTGACTGCAACTTCATGCAATACCCTGAGTTGAACCTTTTCAAATTTTTTACCCACAGAAACTGTGAGAGATAACAAAATGATGATTGTTGTTTCAAGCCACAAAAAGAAAAAAAAAAAAAAGGAGATGGAAAACATACTTCCTTCAGGGAATCTGCCAATTTCTGGAACACAGTGAGAGACCAAGGTTCTGGAAAATGGGTCTAGTCAGGGGGTAACTGAACAGAGGCAGAGAACCCACAGAGAACTTCTGAAAATATCAAGGTGCTGAAGAGACAGAACTCGGAGTTCAAGACTGCCATGCAGCCAATATTCAAAACTAACAGGTAGGTTTTACATTTTATCAGCTGCTGCTTTCACATAACATGCACAAAAATGGCTAAATGGAAAAAGACTGATCATAGCAAGTATTGGTGAGCATGTGGAGTGACTCAAACTCTCATATGTTTAAAGTGTTACAGACACTTGCACGTCTATTTGGCATTCAATACCTACTAGTGACAAACGTGTATATTCCACTCCTAGATATAAACTTGGATATACACTTAGCAGAAACAACTACATATGTTCATGAAAAGGCATGTACACTAGTGCATAGCAGCACTCTCCTTAATAAAGTAAAAAAGGAAACAATTCAAAGGTTCAGCACAGCAGAATGAATGAATAAATGATCTTACATTCATACAATGAAATGCTATGCAATAATGAGAGTGAATGAACTCCTTCTACATGTAATAGCACAGTTTAATCTTACAAACATTATGTTGATTGAAATAAAGCCAAACACAAAAGAATTCCTTCTTTATGATTTCATTTATATAAAGCTCAAAAATAGGCAAAACTAATCTATACTGTGAGAAGTTAGGATAATGATTACCTTAGAAAGCATAGTGACTGGAAGTGGTCATTAGTGGGGTTCTGGGATGCTGCCAATGTTCTATTTCTTGATCAGGTTGCTGGTTATATGGGTATTTTCTCTTGGTGAAAATTTATTGAGCTGTACCCTTATGATTTGTGCATATCTCTAATAAGCTATATGTCAATAATTATTCTTTTAAAAATAAGATCTTGCTCCTATACTTTCATTGGTTTTCATTCTGGGAACCCTCCAGGTTTTCAGTGAAGAGCTATGAACTATCCCATCCTGGCTCTGGCAGGTGGAGGAAAAGTCATCATTTTGAAATACATCTGGAGCATTCTCTATAACAAAGGCCTGCTCTCCAGGGAAAAAGACTCTACCAGCAACTTACCCTATGTAGAAGGAAGGGTCTTCCCCCAACTCCAGCTCCCTCTAGCCTTCCTGTCTCACCTAAGGGGGGAATGGAGAAAGCAAAGAAACACTTATGAAAGTCAAAACCCAGGGACACAGGCCCACTAAATGACTGACTTTTTTTTTTTTTTTTTTTTTTTTTTTTTGTGATCCGCAGGCCTCTCACTGTTGTGGCCTCTCCCGTTGTGGAGCACAGGCTCCGGACGCGCAGGCTCAGCGGCCATGGCTCATGGGCCTAGCCGCTCCGCGGCATGTGGGATCTTCCCGGACCAGGGCACGACCCCGCGTCCCCTGCATCGGCAGGCAGACTCTCAACCACTGTGCCACGAGGGAAGCCCATGACTGACTTTTAATCATAAGATTATAGATCACTTTTCCACCCACACACCCTACTACCACACCAACAGGACTCCAGTATAATAACAATAGATAACACTGAAAGAGCTGCAAGGTGCAGACTTTGTCTAAGGAGGAATTCTTAGGGAAGCTTCCAAAAACAGGGAGACAAAAACAAGTACACTCCAGGAATCTGAAGCCAGTGGCACCTACGGCTAGAGCAAACATTAAACACAGCCCAACTTCTAGCCAGATTAACATAGAACCTCACACTAAGGGCCTGTTTATAATTCCTATTACCTCATGCCTGACCTTAAACAAAAAAAAAATCACAAGACAAGCTAAAAGGCAAGAAAAAGGAAGATTTCCAGGCTAGACCAATATATATTTTTAATATACAGTATAAACTCTCTCCTGAACAACTGAATTAATCTACTCAATTCAAGGTAATTTTTTCTTCATTGGGCAAAAGGCTTAGTTATCTGTTTGAGTTATAAATAGTATCAAACTTTTGGAGATTGTAATACTGAATTTAATTAACACATTTTCCGCTAACATGCTGAATAACATTCTTTACCTCAGATCTCTGTTCAAATGCCACCTCATCCGTGAGTCCTTACATCACTTAAAATAGCAGCACTTCTTCACACTCCTGATCCGCTCCCCGTTTATTTTTCTTCATAGCACTAATCTTTCTCTGACACATTATAAATCTTATTCGATTGTTTATTATTTCCCTCCCCCCGCTATAACATAAGCTTCACGACGGCTGATTTGTTCATTACCTCTCCCCAAAGTTCCTATGGCAGTTAAGTGGTAAATATATGTTAAGTAAATGAATAAATATACACTCCATCAACATTTATTTATAGTGAAATAAAGATACCAGGTTATACGATGGTGGCTCACACTGATTGAATTCTTACCGTGTACTCAGAACTGTGCTTGGGACGGCCCACGTGCCGTCAGGCGCAGGGTCTGTGCGTCAGGCACGCAGTGGCTCCAGTGGCCCGGGGTGGGTGCAGGATGTCAGACCTGTACAAGGTCATGCTTCTGAAGGACCAGCACTGCATCCTGATCCTGGGTCTGGACAATGCCGTGAGGACTACTGTCCTGGAGCGGTCAAAAACCTGGTTTCATAAGAACTCCAAGGGGAGGAGTCTGTCCAAAATCACCGCCACCGTGGGTCTAAACATCAGCACTGTGGACGTTGGAAAGGCTCGCCTCCTGCTGTGCGGCTTAGCCGGGGGGCAGGAAGAGCTGCAGTCATTATGGTACAAGGACCAAGCAGAGGGCCACGGCGTCCTCTATGTCATGGGCTCCACGGAGGAGAGACTGTCCGAGTACAAGCGTTGGAGAAGATGGTCACGAGCGAGGCGCTGGGCGGCGTCCCCATCCTGGTGCTGGCCAGCAAGCAGGACGTTGAGACTTGCCTCGGGATCCGTGACATCCAAACTGCGTTCAGGGACTGCACCTCCAAGATCGGGAGGGCGGGACAGCCTGACCCAGGCCTGCACGGCCCTCACAGGCAAGGGGCTGCGCGAGAGCGTCGGTGAAGTGCGTCGTGCGGAACGTGCGCCGGCCGCCGGGCGGCAGGACGTCACGCAAGCGCAGCCGCGCCCTCTGGCGCCCACCGCTCATCCCCAGAGCCGCACGAGCTCCTACCCGGCCCGCGCCACCCATCCTGGGGCCTGGGGTCGCTTTGCCTTTTGGTTTTTCCGTTTGCTTTGTTTAAAAAAAAAAAAAAAGTGTGTTAAACAGCTATAGCTTTTACATGGATTACCTTATTTAAGCTTCACAACAACTCTCTATGTAGGTACTATTATCTTATCCCTTTTGCAAATGAGAAAGCCAAAGAACAAAGAGCTAAATTATCCACCGTACCCCAGAGATAAATTGAATTTTTTTTATCTTTTAGAATTTTGTCTAAATTACCAACCTTATACGTCACAAATTATAGGAACCCACTCAGCCTAAAGAAGGGCCAATATACACAACTCTGAGGGACTTTTTTGAAGGTATGTCAAACAATCCTGCCATCATCAGACCATCACCCACATCCAGAGAAGACCAGAAGTTTGGAAAGGGTTTCTTGGAAGTAAAAATTGTTGTCTTTTCAGATAGTCATTACTAGGTTGAAGAAAAGGGCTGTGGTTTTTCCCATCTTCCTTTCTTCTTTCTGCATCCCTCTTCTCCTCAAGAGCTGGGCTGCCCAAGAGAAGAATCCAGAGATGCTCATCTCACTCCCATATTTGCTAAGCGTCAGAAACTCATAGACCCTCCCAAGCTCACTGCACCAAGCTGGGGTGCAGTGAGAGAATTCTCAGTAGCTTAACCTGTGTCCTCTGGAGTTTGAGAGCATACACAGACATAGAATCATATATCTACCTCGTATCTGGATAACGCTGAAGTTCAGTGAAGCAGCCCCTTAATGCAGGGCCTGAAGGTAGGGAGCCATAAACAGTCACAACTCCCAACAGTTTGCCATGACAGAGCCAGGATGAATCTATGTTGAAGGTCCCCATTTATGAAGGTGGATGGCTGGTACAGTGGAAGCTCAAAAGTTAGAGACTGTGGAATAAACCCACCAGGTGTAGGGTCTGAGTTGGGCATGACAGGATGTCAGCCAGAGAGGACATCGTCGATATCATTAAACCATGCAGTGCAGAAATCCCCACAACTCCGC
Organism: Neophocaena asiaeorientalis asiaeorientalis; assembly: GCF_003031525.2. Taxonomy (NCBI): domain Eukaryota; kingdom Metazoa; phylum Chordata; class Mammalia; order Artiodactyla; family Phocoenidae; genus Neophocaena; species Neophocaena asiaeorientalis. The sequence goes on along the minus strand of NW_020174698.1, from coordinate 8,443,724 downwards.
CAAAGAATGAAATGCAGCACAAGCTGGCATTTGGATGGCTGTCCCAGAGCAGGCAACCTATCAACAGTAACCAAGAGAAAATAAAACTGCAGGACTGGGCTTCCCTGGTGGCGCAGTGGTTGGGAGTCCGCCTGCCGATGCAGGAGCCGCGGGTTCGTGCCCCGATCCAGGAGGATCCCACGTGCCGCGGAGCGGCTGGGCCCGTAGGCCATGGCTGCTGGGTCTGCGCGTCCGGAGCCTGTGCTCCGCAATCAAAAAAAAAAAAAAAAAAAAAAAATTGCAGGACCAAAGAAGTAAAAAGTAAATTAAAAGCTTACACTTTGGTTCTAATCTCTCTTCTCCTTCACCGTGCTGCTTCGGATTTCTTTCATGTCAGGTAAGAGGGAGGAGGAATAAATGAATAGGTCCTCCACTAATTCAAGACCACAAGCCCCAGGTCAGTGTGAGTTAGGATAGGGAAGGGAGTTGCTTTTAAAAACTGGATTAAGTTGTAAGTCATGTTGTAGTCTGATGTGGAACTTATAACACATGAACTCCTTTTAATTGAAAGTTCTCAGGAAGCTATGACACCTGTCTGCCCTTCTTCATCAAGGCATGAAGACTAGATCAAACCAAACAGGTTGAAAGCAATAGTGAAGAAAAATTAAACTTTCCTGCTTGTACCCTACCAAGATTGGATTATTCTGTAAACATGTTACAATGATAGCACTCATACTTTATCTAGCCTTAATATATCCAAAAATAAATAATTAAAAAGGAATATCACATAATCCTCATGATCTCTAAAAACACTGAAATATGGCAAAATCTGGACTAAGAATCCATTTCCTATTTTGGTACCAAGGGTCTAGATTTGTAGTGTCAGTCCTGGCATAAATGGGTTATTTTTGACACAGATTCCACAGTTAATCTCAGTGAACCAGTTTGCATCTGCCCCAACAGCAATATGCGGAATCCGAAATATGCGGTAAAGACTAACATGACACAATAGAGAAGACACAGTGTATCTAATCTGCTAAAATACCATAAGATTATCAGGATTATGTATGAAGGGATAGCAAAACACCTACTTAGACAACAAAATAATAACCACAGTCATTGATTGAGTGATGTCAGTCACCATACAAAGTACTTTTCTTAGCTCCTTTAATCCTATCAACCCATGAGGTAGGTTCATTACCTTTCCCATATATTTAAATATGAGGAAACTGAGGCGTAGGGAAACTTAAAAACTTGTTTGTCATCCAGCTATTAGGTGGCAGATAGGACTTGAAACCAAACATTTAGGATGCAGTCTATGCCTCCTCTAATTTTTATGTAAAAGAGATGTCTCAAGTGGCAAAATGGAAATACTTAAAATTCTTTAAAAGTGGTTATGAAATTATAAGAGAGTTCCCCTGTGTTTCTTTAAGAACCAGAACTCCTAGTGTCAGAGGTATCAGTTTTGAAAAATTTCCTCTGCCCAAAGTTGATTAGAGCATTATTATAAAATCTTCAGTGCTTGTCTTTTCTGGGTCTTCAAACCCGGTATGGTGGGCAGGGATTTCTTTAAAGTCAAATTTAGCTGGAGGGGAAATATAAATCATTAAAGGTGGACTGGCCCCAAAGGCTTAGTGCTTCTGTTCTTTTATCTTTCCACTTCTTGTAATACAAATATTATAAGATTACAAATTTCTGCATGTTTTCCTTTTTTTAAAAGCCTAAATATATATTGATTTCATATCTTGATTATTACTTTAGTAACTTTTAGTAACTTTAGTAACTATTTTCACACTTTTGATTATTACTTCAATTGAAATAAATATTAAGGGCTCAAAACTAATGCATTCATTCTCTTAGCTACTAGGAGTGTTGCTGCCAATGGCTCTCAGCTGAGTTCGTCTCTAGAAGTATCCTTGGTTGAAAGAAATAGCCTTAGTCAATATTAAAACACTTCCTTGAGGGCTGCTTGAATTTAATGAGTAGTCAAAGTTGTGGTAAAAATTTCTTGGTCCTCCTGACTCAACTGAGACAATTCTGAAGGGCTATCCCAGTTTCAGAAACCTCCATAGGATCAGGTGAGGCCTCTGTTACAAATAATCACAGTTCAGTTTCATCCTCTGCCCTATTTTGCCTTCCTCATCCCTCATTTGTGTTGTTCCCCAGTAAAAGCACTCCCCAATAAACCTGCATGCAGATGCTAGAGTCTTAGAATCTATTTACTGTGGAATTTAACCTGAGAGATTTGGTACTAGGAGTATACCTAGGAAGCAAACTCAGAAATGTGATTTTGGATCCAGATCCACTGCTGGCTATGTGGCAATAAGGACCCTATCATTTGCAGTGCAATTCTTCGAATATTTACCAATGGTGAACTGGAATGAGATACTGGTGAAATAGTGCAGACTGCCATGTCACCCATTACCATTGCACCAACACTCTTCTCTCATCGAGTAGCAATAGCTAAGTGAGAAGTGACCATGTAAAATTGGAGGAGGAAAGGCCAAGCTAAATTCATAAATTGGTTGACCCAGCCTATGGGTATAGGCTGAAAATAGACAGCTATTTCACTACAGTCCCACTTAGTGGTGGCCCTGAAAGACAGTGGCTAGAGAAAATTATAGCACTCAGTAAAGCTTTGGGCAGTGCTCCTGGTCATTGACTTTGTATGGAAAGAGAAATAGTCATGTATGAATATACATTGATTCATGGACAGTGACGAATGGCTTGGCTATTTGTTTGGGGCCCTGATATGAGAAAAATTAGAAGACTGCAGGTAAAGATATTTGGGAAAGATGTATTGGCTATATTTATCAAGGGGGATACGGAGTATGAAGATCCTTGTATTGTATATTAATACCAGAGAATATCCACCACAACCAAGTGGACAGAATTCAACAGCTAATTGATGCTTACACAGTCTATGTCCTTAGCCACTGGCAGATGTCCAATCTGACAGCAACTGAGACCAATACTGAGCCTCCAATATGGTACAATCCCTTGAGGAGGTGAACCAGTCATGTACAGTCAACCAGTACATTGGATTCCTTCTACACTGCAAAAACCAGTGATTTATATTGACTGGAACAAACAATTATTCTGAGTACAGGTTACCTTTATTGCTTTCAGGACCTCAACCGGTATCACTATACAAAGATTTACAGAGTTTTGATTTACCAACATGGGATCCCTCAAAACAACAAACAAAACCAGAGGAAACATTTTAAAGAAAAAGTGGTCCAGTCATGAACACATGGTCATGGGTTCCATTGGTCCTGTTACATTCTGTGTTACCCGGAAACTACCAGCTTGGTGGGGTGATGGAATGTGCAGATGAGACACCAGCTTGGATAATGGGGCACCATCCTTCATGATATGACACATCCCCAAAATCAACATCCTTTATGTTGTGCTGGGTCCCCAATATATAAACACCTGGACACAGGAACCAAGGGGTGCAGGCAAGAGTGTCTCTAATGATAATCAATCTCAGGGATCTACTTGGAGTTTTGCTTCCTAGAGCTTTAACTCTAGACTCCATGGCTCTAGATATTCTGGTTTCCAGACAGAGAACCTTTCCGCCAGAGGACACAGTAAGAGTCCCACCAAAATTTAAGTCAAAATTGACCCCTGGACACTTCAAACTTCTTGTACCCAGAGTTCAGCAGGCAAGCAATGGTGGCACCATCATGGCAGGTATAATTGATCCTGATATTCATAGGGAGGCAAGGCTGCTTGTTCATAATTGGGACAGGGAAGAATTCATTTGGCATCCAAGTGGTCCACTGGGGCATCTATTGGTTCTCCTATGTTCATTATTGACAGTAAGTAGTCAAGTACAGCAGTTATTGCTTGGGAAATGCACAGGACTAGGGGCTCTCATCCCTCATGGATAAGAGTCTGCATCACTCAACCACATAAGCCATCAAGACCAGCAGAGAGCTAGTCAATGGTGAGGTAAATCTGGAATGAGTAGTAAAGGAGGGAGATGATGTATATCCCTGAACTTAGCTGCAGCAGTGGGGTCTTCAGTTTGTGCTGTTAACTGTTCTCTTGCATGTTTTCCTGGTAACAGAGGCCAACCAGAATCCTGGAAGAGCTGATTTCAGATAGGATAAATTCATTATGTGAAGTAAATGGATACAAGAGACACACAGGGGTAAACTGTAATAAATGCTGCGGCGTACCTCCCAGATCCCTCCTTGGAGCCTATGTGCCCATTCCCCAGTTGTCAGAAGTGTTGACTATTGACAGCTCTTAGCTGAACGCTTCTCTGAGAATTACCCTTGGTTTGTGGAAACTTCCTCATCCAAGGTTACGTCCCTTCCCTCTGGGTAGCCTGGTGCCAGTGACTGGTTGATGCAGGGGTACAAAACCTAACCTCTTTGCCTCAGTCGGGGCAACCTGCAACTCTGAAGGGCCATCCCAGCTCTGTTGTAACTGCATCATGGTTAAACTTTTCCCTCTGCTCAATCCTGCTTTCTTCACCCCTCTCGTATGCTGTTCTCCAATAAACTGCTTGCGTGCATGTCTCTCAAGACCTGCGTGTCAAATTTCAATTAGCATCCTTTTCTTGCCTTCTTCATGAGATAAGATTGCCAGTGCTGGATACTGAAGACACAGCCTAGGAGATGTGGCAGTTACTCATCTAATATTAAAAAGTGCCATAACCTATTTCCTTTGAAACCCCCGCAGCGGCTCTTGTTAATATGAAACAATGTAAAGTCTTTACCAAAGCCACCAATTTCCTGTATCTTTAAGCCTCGTCTCATTTCAAGAACCACAAAAACACTATCATTAACAAAAGCCAGCAGTATTCTCAACCTAAATTCAAATTCAGTTTGTTTACTACAAAAACCATCCCCAGAAGTGTCGTTATGGTTGTCTGAATAATGTTTCATTGACGACAAAATAAAATCAAAACCCTTGCAATGGTAGGTTCTCCACTTTGTCTTTAAATTAATCTCCACTATACTCTGCTCCAGCTACACTGGCTGATATACAATTCACTAAGATGTCTTGCGCCATTGTTGGAGTGCCCTCCTCTCTCACCACTCTCCCACCCGCTAGTGAATCCCATCTCTCATGTCATCTCTTTCATAAAGTTTTCATGACCAACAGAGGTCATGAAAATGTTTCCCATAGTTCATGGGAGAAAGACACTAATCCTTAACACAGCCTAGAAGCTTCTGCATTATATGGCCTTTCTCTCTCTCTCTGTCCAGCTTTCTCTTGCATGTTGCTCTCGAAGTTTCAGTCCTACTGGCATTTTTCTCTTTATAGCACCATATTCTTCGTTCTAAAGTGTTATTTGCATGCCAGCCCTCATTCCTATAACACTTCTTCTGGCCTGAAAGTTCCAGTCCTTTGCCTGGTTAACTCTTATTCTTTCAGATCTAAGATCAATCTTCACTTCCTCAGGGAAACTTTACCTGATTTCTCAGAATAGGTAAGAATTCCTTTATCGTATGCTCTCACAGAACACATAATTCCAGTTATGGCAGCAGCTATGTGCTAGTTACTCTCTTTCCCTCAGTGATTCAGTACTTTTCTTATTGGCTCAGAAAGGTTTGGGTAGAAGATCAGAAATACTTAATGTAGGTACTTCCAGGAAGAAGGAATTAAATATGGGAATGCAAAGCCCACACAAGTCTTTGGAAGGGTGGGAAGAGTGAAGCCTAGGGGAAAATGCCATTCAAACTCAGGCTACGATAAAGTACCGGAGTCCCTTGTGATTTCTGCTGGAACTTTGTGGCTAATTCACAAGAGGAAGCCTAGAAGCTGCTAGTGACACCTCCTATCAGCTGTTTGCCAAAGCTCATGATGTTTCCGAACACCTCATAGGAGAAAACTATCTTCTGCTTCTTTTCTTCCTTCTAAATCTCCTGTGAGAACCTCTCATTAGTGGGATCTAGTCTACTAGGAATTTTGGGCAACATAGTTTCCAGGCTTCCAGATCAGAGCCAACAAATTTTTTCTGTAACGGGCCAGTTGGTGAATATTTTAGGCTTTGTCAATGTAGTGTGAAAAGTAAGTACAGAGAGACACTGAAATTTGAATCTCAGATAGTGTTTGCATGTTATAAACTCTTATTTTTCTTTTGATTTTTTTCCCCCAACCATTTACTTTTTTTTTTTTTTTTTTGGTACGCGGGCCTCTCACTGCTGTGGCCTCTCCCGTTGCGGAGCACAGGCTCCGGACGCGCAGGCTCAGCGGCCATGGCTCACGGACCCAGCCGCTCCGCAGCATGTGGAATCTTCCCGGTCTTCTGGGTCATAGGCCTAAGTGGCAGGTCACCTTGTGTAAAAGCTTGGACTTGCTGCAGACCCTCTCTTGCTCCACATATCTCTTGCCACAGGAAGCCTTACAAGTTACCTTGTAGATGGATCAGAGCAGTATGCCCAAATATAATGCCTTAGATAAGCTAAGTCCTAGGCCTCTTTCCACTGTGGGCTGTGCAAAGTGAGGCAACTTGTCTCTCATCTAAGAGGGAATGTCTTGATATTTTTATACCATTGTCCTACTAGAAACTTCATAACATCAGAGGTCTGTGAACTTTCACATGGTTGCCTCCCTTCCTCAGCTACGCTTTTTCTTCCTAAGGCATCTGGTTATTAGTTTCTTCCTGATGTCCCAACATGATATCCTGTTCCATGTCAAGGTAATCAAGGTCCCCCCAGACCAGAATATCAGCTGTTCAAAGCCATGGTCTGTGACAATGATGAAAAGAGCTTATACCAGAATGTAAATCAATGCACTGCTCCCTCATCGAAAAAGTCTGGCTAAGAAAAAATTGTCAGCTGAAGAGAACAGTGTACTTAGTGCCATAGTTCACATTCTGGAGCAAGCTCCCTAATTCATTGGGAACATGTAAGAAACATGGACCAGAAACCAGATCACAAATGACACTTGGTGAGGATCACTGCTCTAGTCTAGACTATAATATGACAAAGATCAGACATTGCTTTGATAAAAGACAGCAAAGGTGTACTGCTGAACCCCTGGGCAAAGGTGAGATGTTGCAGGTTATACTTGCTGATGGAAACTAAAGGAAAGACATTTGCTAGTTCAGTAGGCACATATCACATGCCAGAGGCAGATTTGTTTTAATAAAGATACCAGCTATTGTTTGCCTCATATTACCAAGGTCCCATTTCCCCTTGGTGAAGAGTTCATCCACGCACTCATCAAATGTATAAATGACCTAATTCTCTAATCCAATTTGATGGACTGTGTCTTAGGGCAACTTCTGGAACCAGTTAGTGTATCAGTCAAGACTTGGACAAGAAATAGATGGTGTAGTCAAAGAGTAAATTGAAAGATTTAAAAAAAAGACTCTTTACAAGTTTTAGCAAGTTTAGGGGACCAACAAAGATTGGTAAAGCACCCAAGAAGTAGCAAGGGATGAAAGTCATTATCAGCTTGAGACCCGAAGGATGAAGCAGTGTTACTAGAATTTGGAGAGCTGAAGTCAGAGGTGAAATGTTGCCCTCCAAAAGGTTGGTAGACGGCAGCCACTACAAAAAATGTGGACCGGCAGGGGGAAAGCACCACCACACTGTCCTCCTGCCACCTGATCTCCCATTGGTGCCTGGCCTTGGCCAAACCCAGCACTAAGTCAGAGAGCAAGGGAGTATCAGTGATGCTGTCCTAAGAGGTCAGCTTCCCAGGACACACAGCCAGGTAGACAAGGGCAGAGGATGACTCTTAAAAGATCAGTAGAGAAAACTATGCACTCTTGAAAGGCAAATAGAGAATAACATACATTCCTCCATGAGAGAAAATTTTGATAAAATAGGTTATATGTCTACAATCAAATACCATATAGAAATTTTAAAAATTGAACTAGCATTCCAAAGTAAGTAAATCTCAAGAATATAACAAGTGAAAAACAGAAAGCAGCAGCAGGATACCCACACTATAACATTTATATAATATTTAAAATCCAATAAGCCATATTTTATGGATATATAAATATGTAAAAAAGGATAGTCTAGCAGTAACCACTGCAGATACAGTTCTGTATACATCACTGTTATGGGATGACTATGTCTGAAAATATCTTCATTCCCCCCTTTCACTTGCATAGTTTGGCTGGGTGTGTTAATTATCTATTGCTGTGTGTTGTGGCTTGAACTGTGTCTTCCAAAAAGACACGTTGAAGTCCTAACCTCCAGTACCTGAGAATATGAACTTATTTGGAAATAGGGTCACTGCAAATGCAATTAGTTAAGTTAAAATGAGGTCGTACTGTAGTAAGGGGAGCCCTTAATCCAACATGACTGGTTTCATAAGAGAAGAGACACAGGAGGAAATACCATGTGAAGATGTGGGTAGAGATTAGAGTAATGCAGCTGCAAGACAAGGGGTGTTAAGGATTGCTGATAACCCACCAGAAGCTAGAGTATGCAGGGAAGGATTCTCCCCTATAGATGTCAGAGAGCATATGGCCAGGCCTACACTTCATTTTCAGACTTCCAACCTCCGGTACTGAGACAATATGTTTCTGTTGTTTTAAGCCACCTGGTTTGTGGTAATTTGTTACAACAGCCTTAAGAATCTAATACAATCTCAGGATTCTTACCCAGAGTAAGTAACATGTTTCTCGACTTCGAGTCTCTATTAGGTATAGGTGGGTGATGCCATCTTTCAGTCAAGGGCAGGCTGTTCTTCTCCTGCCCTGATACAGTTCAGGCTCCAATATGCAGACACAGTGTGGTCCAAGAGCCCACAGTCAGCCCTGTGACTTCAGTTTGGGGCTAGCCCATCTTCCCTGACACCCGCAGGTTACACAGTTTCAGCCCCTACTCGCTGCTGTTGCGTTCTATATGCTTCTTAGGAAAGCCTCTCCATTTCTGATTGATGAGATTTTCATTTCCAGTTTTCATAGTAGCCTCTGCGCTTATATGTTTATATGTTGCTGTCATTTATGTGTTTGGACTGGAATGGAGGAAGATTTTGCTTATATTCCATCAGTGATATTGAACTGGATGAATTGCCATAGTCTCCTTAGACCCAGATTTATTTTCTGTTTCTCATGGTCCAGAGTCAAATTACTCACTAAACAGCTCATTGAACTCATGAATACTACGTATGAAGTGCCAAAGTACTTAGGGGAATGAGCTACCTAGTGTACTCAAAGGAAAATCCTGGAGAGTTCCCAGGAGCAGATGCCTGTGGGCTTCATTTATTTGTCTGCTTTTTTTTTTAAGAATCAGAGACACTCTATGATGTTGTGAGGAAAACAGAAGGAAAACGAGGCTTAGATTCTAGATCTGGCTTAAATTACACCTAATAAACATTTATTGAAATCTGCCATGTGTAATACAATGCGTTAAGCCATGGATTTTACACTGTGAGGGTGGAGAGAATGGAGGACAAAGATGAATAATATATCCAAACTCTTGGCTCTGGTTTACTAAGCCCACATGCCGTGGACCACTCTTGCTGACCTCACATTGTACTACTCTGCTCAGTGGGCGCCAGCCTCACTGGCCACTTTCTCTTCCCTGTACACATCCAGCTTCTTCCTATTTTGGGGTCTTGGATTGAAAGGATTCTTTCCCTTATTATCTGCAGCTAGCCAGGTCACTTGAAACATCGTCCAATTTTTTCACATATGTAGGGTCACTCACCCACCACCACAGATAAGATACCAAATGGTTCCATTACCACAAGGATCCTTTATGCTGCCCTTTTATAACCACACTCACCTCCCATTCACCCACCACACCCACATTCCTAATTTTTGGTAACAAGTAATATATTCTCCATTTCTAAAATTCTGTCATTTCAAAATGTTATGTAAGTGGAATCATATAGCGTATACCTTATTGGGATTGGCTTTTTAGCATATACCCTACTGGGATTGGCTTTTTTCACTTATTATAATTCCCTGGAGATTCTTTCAAGTTGTTGCCTGTATCAGTAGTTTTTTTTTATTGCTGAGTAGTGCTTCATAGTAGGGATGTACCACAGTTTGTTTAACCACTTACCTGGTATAGGCTTTCTGGGCTGTTTCCAGTTTTGGGTTATTACAAATAAAGCTGCTATGAATATTCATGTGTGAACATTAAGTTTTCATTCTTCTGGGATAAATGCCTAGGAGCATAATTTCTGGGTTGTATGTTATTGCATGTTCAGTTTTATAAGAATCTGTCATGCTCTTCCAGAATGGCTCTGCCATTCTATCAGCTATATATGCCTGGTCCAGTTTCCCTGCAACCTCACTAACTTTTGGTGTTTGATGCTGCCACTAAGGTTTGTCTTAGCCATTCTGATGCATGTGCAGTGACACTTATTATGATACCCATTTTCCCAGTGGCTACCAATGTTGAACATCTTTCCAATAAGCTTGTTATCTGTATATCCTCTTCAGTGAGATGTCTGTTCATGTCTTTGGCACATTTTAAAATTGTGGGTTTTTTTACTGTTGAGTTTTGAGAGTTCTTTGTATATTCTAGATGCTGGTCCTTTTACTGGATATATAATTTGTAAATATTTTCTTCTAATCGTGGCCTTCATCCTCTTCACATGGGTTTTCACAGAGCAAACTATTTAATTGTGATGAGGCCCAAATTATCAATTTTTAGTTATAGGAATCATGTTTTGGGGGCTAAGTCTAAGAACTCTGCTTCGTCCTAAATCCAGAAAATCTTCTATTTTTTTTCTAAAACCAATACTGCCCTCTTCCGATTAATATAGCAATATAGATGCCTCAGTATTGGATGGAATGATTCCCTCCCCCACACATTTTTATTCTTTGTCAAGATTATTTAGCTATTTTAGCTATGCCTTTCCATATGTGTTTTAGAATAAGCTTATCTATATCTAAAAAAATTTTAGAAAATTTTTTATAGAAACTACATTAAACCTATAGATCAATTGAAAAGAACTGACATTTTTACTATGTTGAATCTTCCAATCCCTGAACAAATGTATCTCTCCATTTGTCTAGGTATACTTTGATTCCTTTTATCAGAATTTTGTAATTTTCAGATGTAAATCCTGTACATGTTTTGATAAGTGTATATCTATGTATTTCATTTTCTTAGGAGCAATTATAAATGGTATTGTTATTCAGTTTCATAACTTTTATTTTTAATGTATAAGAATGCAATTGACATTCTTGTGTTGATCTTGTATCCTGTGAATTAACTCACTTATTTGTTCTAGGATTTTCGTAGGTTCTTTGGGATTTTCTACATAATCATGCCATCTGTAAACAGGAAAAGTTTTATATTTCAAATTTGTATGGCTTTTGTTTCTTTTTCTTGCCTTATTGCAAGCTAGAAATTCCAGTACTGTGTTGAATAAAATAGTGATATTTTATTTGCCTTGTTCTCAGGATTAGGGAGAAAGCATTCAGTCTTACACTATTTTTTATGAAGTTAGCTGTAAATATTTTTTAGATGTTATCAAGTTGAGGAAGTTCCCTTCTAGAGTTTTTATCATGCATGAGTGTTGGATTTTATCAAATGGTTTTTCAAATTAATATAATCACATGCTTTTTTTCCTTTAGCTTGTTGATATATGATGCATAACATTGATTGATTTTCAAATGTTGAACCAGCCTTGCATACATGGAAATCATCCCACTTGGTTATGTGCATTTTTTACTTTATTGGATTCAGTTTGCTAATATTTTTTTGAAAATTTTTATGTAAAATTCATGATATATTTGTTTATAATTTTACTGTTTTTGTACTGTCTTTGTTGAGTATGGTATGTTAGCACTTAAATCGGCCTTTTTATTATTATTGTTTTTCTCTGGTTCTTATTCCAGTTTTGCTTTCCTTAATTTCCTGGGTGTTGTGTAAACATGTTTTAAGATTTTATCTTCATTCATATATAGTGTTTTTGAGTGTCTCTCTTGTTGTAGTTTTCTCAGTGGTTTCTCTGGGCATTACAGTATAAATATATGACATTATAATCTAGTGGTATCATTATTTTACCACTTACAGTAAAGTCTGGAAACCTTACTTCTATTTAGATCCCTTTTTCTTTCCTACTTAAAAATATTACTTTCTTGAATGTCGGATGGTATTGTAATTTTTGGTTCAATAATCAAATATAATTTATAAAACACATACATGGGGAAAGGGATATTCTATTGTATATACCCATAATTCTGCTCTTTCCACTGTTCTTCCTTTCTGATGCTTGAAATTTCCTTTTTTTTTATTATTTCTTTTTTTGTTTGAAGAATTTCCTTTAGCCATTCTCTTAGGAAGGTCTAACGACAAAGGTAACGAAGACCAATGGTGGGCAAAACTTAAAATATTTATTATCTGACCCTTTACTGATAGACATATGACTCCTCTAGGTTTTAATTTCTTAAACTTAACAATAAGGGCATTGGATTTGATAATCTCTAATATCCCTGCAACATCCATGATTTCATGTGGATTTCTTATGTGAAGGTATTTTTTTCCTCAATGACCACATTTGAGCACTCAGGCAATACAGAACTTAACACTGGAAAGCAAGTAATTAACAAATACTATCATTCCAAGAATATAACATGAAGGTGAAGAGAAATCCAGTCTGCTGACTGTGCGCCAGGTAATTAGATTTATGGAACTGGAGTTCAGGTTCCCACTGTGGGCTGGCAAGGGCCCAAAATGTTTTGCACCTGCCAGGTAAGTCAGCATGTACCATCACAATCTGGAGTGTGGTGCTTCCACAGATGCTTTACTGCACTTGTGCTAAAACAGTTCAGGCTATCCCATGGCTCACAGAACAAGGGCTCCCCTTTTGAGCTCTCAGTACTATTATCTCCAGAAGAATTATTTTCTAGTCATCATTTTGGGGGTGCTTATTAGGTGAAATGTGTGAATTACTTTCTGAAATATGCTCTTCTGAATTTAATCCAGGTAGGAGGAAGCGGGGACATCGACCTTGTTTTTCTTCATCTTAAGGGTTAAGATTCAACTACATATATTTTTAAAACAGAAAAATATGTGAGAAAATATGGTAAATAGGAAACCAAGAACAAGTATGAAAAACAGTTATGATAGCTATTCAGAGACAACTAAAACTCATGTTTCTCTAAAACACATTTTTAGAAAGTCAGAACAGTAAAACAACAATTATTCTACAATGGAGGTCACAAACTTAGACAACCAGATGCAGCCTTCTGACAGGTTTTGTTTTTTACAGAGTTGGGCCAGAGGTATATTTTTGTTTTTGAATTTAACTGGTTGCTAGTATTCAAAGTTTTTAGGAGTTCACATAAAAGTTTAGATTTCCACATCCTCTTGAGAGATGAGACACTGTTGGGCCATATTCTCATGTGGCGAACACTGCTGGGAGATGAGGAGCGTTCTCTTTGGGCATCACTTGTGCTTTCGGGTCCAAGTGGGAGTCGGCCTCCCCACATCGTTGCCTCTTGTCCCCATGTCAAACAACAGTTGTCATTTATCATCAGTTTCATGCTATTGTGTTTCTTGTAGTAGAGCTGAAGACGGCAGAATATCTACTATCCATATTTCAGTCAAAAGTAGGAAAAAGCCAGGGTTCCCTGGTGGCGTAGTGGTTGAGAGGCTGCCTGCCGATGCAAGGGACACGGGTTCCTGCCCAGGTCCGGGAAGATCCCACATGCCGTGGAGCGGCTGGGCCCATGAGCCATGGCCGCTGAGCCTGTGCTCTGCGGCAGGGGAGGCCACAACAGTGGGAGGCCTGCATACTCACAAAAAAAAAAAAAAAAAAAAGTAGGAAAAAGCCAAATGGACCAAAAGGAATATGTGTTTTAGTAAAAATGGGAAGCAGATATATTTTTGTTGAGATGAAAAATACCCCTACTAGAAATCCATACACTGAAGATGTCTGTTGTAATAATACAACCTGAATGACCATTCTGAAATATACCTGGCCTAATTCTCTCACTCACAATACCCGCCGGCTCCGCAGGCATCTCCTCTTTCTCAACAAATAACAAGTGGATGCCATGACGATCTTGTTTTCTCTACTTTTCCAGTTTGATTTTATCTCTTAGACCGTGCAACAAAGTAGGAACACATGGCCTTTGTCTGTCTGTACATTCAAACATCTATTTAAGGAAATAACTCATTGGTGATTCAATTTAGATATTTTTATTCTTATTCTATATCTACATAGATTGCATCTAAGTACTGAGGGTTTGTATTTTTGTCTTAAATGCTATATTTCCTCTGTCTGAATTAAGACTGATAAAACTGATAAGACTAATAAGGCTAAGTTGAAATGAACACAACTACATCAGAATAAATCAGCACACAATTTTCTGGGTTAGATTTCAGGTATCGTAGCTCCTTTTCTACAACTGGCAAGTGCATCACGAGAGATAGTATCTGTCATAAAATCTCCCTACCATTCCCCCCCACCCCCAAGCAGATCTGAACATTAAAGAAAGAGCTTTCAGATATTCAATAGGGACTTTATGTTTGCTTCAACAGTTTAGAAACCCCTTCCAGTGGTTTCTTTTGGGATTTGATAACAACACTGTCGCTCTGGTGTTTGTTATCTTCCAGGTTAGCATTTCAATTCACTTTGGAGGAAGCTGGAAGTTCGGAAGTGTTATATATCTACCACATTTCCATTGATTTTTGGACAATTTATATTCCAGAAGCCACTGATAGCTTACTTAAAGCAGATCCCAAGACAGAGCTTTTCTTTTTAGTTTCACAGAGAGAATTTTCTAATACTCTGCAGACCGCTTGAATAGACCAGAGCTGTGAACAAATTCAGATAATATCTCTCCCACTCCAAGCCTCCCTAAGCTGCGGGGAGACTTTATGAAATAATATGCCGGGAACATTTTTTACGGACACCATTTTCTGGCAACAGAGCAGATTTGAGAGGGAGAAGCTGTTGATGTCTGATCTCCAGGCTTATTACATGAGGACCTGGAACCCAAGAGATCGTGAGGTGAATACTGAATGAGCACATCAGTAGAGAGATAAACACGTCTCCTCTCCCTACTGGTCCAGTCTGAAATATCTTCTTTTTTGTTTATCTCTCAATGTCAGAGATCATTTGGCTGCAACACATTCATGCAAAATCCTTCCCTTTCTTCAAAGACTAAATATTAGAAAAAGGCTAGGCAGCACAGACAAGAAGGTTAACACTTATTTTCAAGATTGGTTAAAACTCGAATCCCCAGTTGCTGTGTGTCTCTGCCCACCCACTTCCAACACTTCCCTTGTGATAATACAGAGGAAGGGGATCTATAAAATTCCATGTCATGATAGCCATTTAAGGAATAAATGACATAGAGATAGGAGGCCTTTAATTGTGAAAAGCAGAGCACATTTTAAGAGTTCTACCAAGACATCTCCTGCCTAAAGGGACACAGATGAGTGGGACATGGCCATGCATGGGACTACTCCACAACGGTATAAAGTATGAATTTTTGAATAAGAGTATTAAGAAAAACAGATTTAGCATCCCACCCTTCTCCCCCAGTACAGTTGTCTCCAGATGCACTGGCCTCTGAACAAAGCAAGCATGATATTTTTATTTTCTGTTAGAGAGAAAGAGGACTCTTTTTGTCCTTTGCTTGAATTTTGGAGGCCACACGGACCTCTGAGTTTTGCGGTCAGCGGTATTCATGGTGATTTTGGTTACGTGTGGGTTTAATCCTGTGAACAGAAATGAAATCAGGGTCATGCTGCAAAGCAGAATCCTTCAATTAACATCATGAACATTACTGGGTAATGCAATCTTGAGTGAGTTTGTGGATTTTTTGTTAAATGCATCCGTGTTTAAATGAAAATTAGTCTTCCTAGGAAACGATAAGTTCTCTTATCTAAATTCTTAATAATGAAAGTCACAAATGTTCTAATAATGTACACAGCAAGTGGAAGTTTGAAGATACCCATAAAGATAATACTTTATGAGAAAATCAAAGGAACAACAAGAACGAAGTGCCAAATTTCCCTTGCCAGGCTATCAGGAAAGCAGGTGTTTACTGGAAGAGAGTGAGCTGCTAAATCAGACTCAGATTTAAATCTGTTGACAAATCATTTACCTTCTCAGCTTCAATTTTATCATTGGTAAAATAAGGATGACAATTACTATCTGTCAAGTTTGTTATAAGGAAGAAATAAGGAAATGTATATAAAGGGATAGTAACATATAAATATAGTAACTCAAAAAAAAAAAATCAATGTCAATCCCCTGGCCTTTTTTTCTTTCCACTCATTTGGAGTTTTTGAAATTCAATTTAAAGAAAAAAAGTGAAAGAAATTACTGCTTGGACATCAGTTTTTTGTTTTGGCTGTGCCACACAGCATGTAGGATCTTAGTTCCCCCACCAGGGATTGAACCCACACCCCCTGCAGGGGAAGCGTGGAGTCTTAACCACTGGACCGCCAGGGAAGTCCCAAGTTTTACTTTTAATACATTTTATGTGGTCTACTTGTATCAATGAGAATAAGGTATTTATTTGGGAGTGAAGGTATGAAAATTAAGGGGAGAAAATGATGTGCAAACAATAACTTGTAATTATAAAAATTTTATTTCACTCTTACTTTAATTAAATCTTCATAAGCACCATGTCATGAACTGGCAATCTAGAAAGAGGATACTGGAATGCTTTAGTCAATAACAAACTGCAAGCTGATGATATGAAGTTACAGCTACACGGGGCATGTGTACAAGACCACATTTAGAAAGGTTCACTTGAGAATCCCACGATGATGCACAAAACAGGATTCTGGCATCGATTTGTTCACACTTCCTACGCTCAGAACCCAAAGAAACACTGGTTCACCTTGACAGTTTACAGTTTGCTAACACTTGACCTTGAAAGCATAAAAGTTGCCATCTTGATTTCTTGACCAGTGCTTGGTCACAGGCTGAAAAGACCAATTCCTTTAAAATTTAAATTCTGCTTAAAGGTTATGTTCAACATTATGCAAGTCATCAGCAAGGCCTTTGAATGTGTGCAATTCTCATATATGATCAAACCATTACTGACCTAAGGAAATTGTGGAAAATTATATTTTCAGCAAAATGCTTAAATTTGGTCCTACATTAAAAGACCCAATTGCCAAGGTGTTTTACATAAATTTAATTCACAAGCATGTACACAAGAGATTCACTATAAAGAACATTGCTTCCTGGTTTATGAATAAAAAGTTTATCCTCTACTTACACTAAACATACAAAAAATAATCTACAAAAATTGTTTACAGTTGATTTTAGTGAAAGAAAAAGCTTTCTTCAGAAAAAAAAAATGATTGTGTGGTGGTAGTAGTTTAGCCATCAAAAAAGGAATGTAAGTAACCAATAAATATAATGTGCTTTCTCCATATAGACATATTTACACTTGAGTCTTTGGCTTATGTTGTTTTCTAAAAAGAACTTTAAATGATCCAGCCATCATTGCACATTAAAGGAAAATAAGCCAGTTATATATATTTATATATTTATATAGAGATCTGCTACACTTGAAACATATTAAAAAATGAATTTTCCTATGAATTTGCACAGTTTTTCTTTCTTCTTCCTTGAAAGATTTAACATCTTTTATCTAAAAAAGGGAGAAAAATGCCACATAGAAAGTATTAATTCATGCAACACGTGGTGGCTGCTCTACCAAAGCAGGAGAGAAAAGGCTGCATGTTCACTGGACAAACACTGAGAAGTTCTCATTTGAATCTGCTTCTTATTAAATAAAATTTATGTGGCACGAAATGTTGATGCTTTCATACAGTAATAGAAACTGAGTCCTTTTTATTAAGATACACAACTTCATAAGAAAAATACTTTTACCTCTCAAATGTAAAAGCCTCCCACCCCCCACATTAACATCTTTCTGCACAGGTGTGACACGTACAACAGCTGCTGGCTCAACAGATGAATGGGCTCTGCTTGGATGCACTTTGAAGTCTCCCCCCAACTAAGATGACTCCAGGTACTCCAAAGCTACGTCGTAGCAGAAACGGTACTGCTCCTGAAAGATGTTAAAACAAAAGGGTGGAGCAAAGTTAAGAAAAAGGAGAAGAATGGAGAATAAGAGCTATCAAATGAATACTTGCATTCAATTTAGATTTTTCAAGAATTACAGATTTTTTTTCTATATACAAGTTTAGCATCTAGGCATGCATATTTTACATTTGAGTCTAATGATTGCTGTTTAAGAAAAAGGAACTTGATGTAAAAGGATATGTTGTCTTTGCCTCATATTTTATATCAAATTACAAAAATCTTCAGTATTAGCTGATTATAATAGTAATACCTGATCAGTACAGAAAAATTTTCAAGTATAGAAAAAGATAATCAGAAAAAGTTTCTATAAATCTGTTATCAGAAACAACTGTTTAAAATACTACCTTAGTGTTAATTCAGTCCATTTTTATGCATGGTTGAAATAATAATTACTTTAGAATAAATATTAATTGCTTATCTATGTTTGGGGATATAACTTTATATTTTATTTTCTGTAGTTTAGCATTGTTATGTATCCTTTTCTTATGTTATTTAACACCTCTGTTAATACTTCATAAAAGTCTAATATGTGGATTGACTGTAATATTGCATTTATTTTTTATTTACTATAAATAATCCTAGAGTGAACATGCAAATATTTTTCTCCTCACTTCAGATACTTTCCTTAGTGTTATTTTAAAAAGCCAGTCATTTCAGACTGCCACTCAACAAGTCCAAATTCTTAATTTCTTCTTCCAATTTTATTGAGATATAATTGACATACAGCACTGTATGTTTAAGGTGTACGGCATAACGATTTGACTTACATATGTGAACATCCAAATTCTCAATTTTTTTTTTTTTTTTTTTTTGCGGTATGCGGGCCTCTCACTGCTGTGGCCTCTCCCGTTGCGGAGCACAGGTTCCGGACTCGCAGGCCCAGCGGCCATGGCTCACGGGCCCAGCCGCTCCGCGGCATGCGGGATCCTTCCGGACTGGGGCACGAACCCGTGTGCCCTAGATCGGCAGGCGGACTCTCAACCACTGCACCACCAGGGAAGCTCCAAATTCTTAATTTTTGACACAGTTTTTGGTCTATCAGAGAATTTAAGTAAATTTTTCAAAAATGGTTAGTGGTCCTTAAATTTTTTTGAGCTTACTTTTACCAGAAAAATTTATTTCTTCTGCCTTTATTTAAGACAACTTGGTTAACAAAAATTTTTGAGTTAAAACTGCCTTTCCTCTCAGTCCATCTGTGTGTCGCTCCATTATGAAGAATTCAGAAAAATTCAGACTGCATTACAAATTATTACTTGCAATATGTATTAAAATCTTCCCGATTCAGTCCAAGTGGGTAAAATTCAGGCTGAATTAGAGAACAATCTAAAACACATATTATTTCTAAAGAGAACTTCCAGGTGTCTCCAGCAATAAATGAGGGAAATAAAAACTTTCCCCAAGAGGTCTTTATCAATCCTACCCTAATTATCAAGTAGCTGTGATTTAAATTAGCCTACCACTGTGGCAAGTGCATCTCAAGAACCAAAAAGTGCTTGGGAACTGTTACATCTCTTTGATCAGTCTCTAGCAATTTGGTTTACTCTCTAAATTTTCTTACCAAACTCGTCAGTTCAATTCAACAGCACACTGAACTAATCATTAACCTTGATTACAACACAAATTGGGTGTTTAGTCAGGATTCATGGGACATGAATGTAAAGGTAAATAGTAACTCTTAAGAAGGTTCTAGAATGGCAGAGTTTAATCATAGACTTTTTTTTTTTTTTAAGGAACAGTGAGAAATCAGAGTTAAATTTGGAAGTATGATTTGAATGCTGCGGCCAGAAGTGATCTTATTGATGATTTTGGAAGACTTGATCTGAGAGATAGAGGCAGAGTTTACATTAAAAACTCTTCAGACAGCGGAGAGTTTAAAGACCTAACCATTACCTGCCCATCTTGTAAAAAGAACTCAGAGTTCTACCTCAAAATTCCCTCAAATCTATACCTCCCTTCCTCCAGCTCCACTGCCAACACCCCAGTCAAAGCCAATATCATCTTATTGGGACAACAGCAATACCTAAGGTATAAGCTGGAGTAGAGGGGCTTTGAGGACTTGTAGAAGGGGAAGAAGTCTGTGACCGTTCTTCAAAGTGAAACGGTATAAATGTAACTCTTCAGATTTTGTCTCAGGAAGCAGTGCACCTCTTGTGTGAACAATCCATGAGCAGGAAGTGGTGAAAATACTTTAAAGGTTTATTGAATTGCTCACTTTTGTTATCTGATCATCTTGATAAATGTAGGGCAAGCAACAATGATGTCTTGGTTTTCCTGGTTTACTTTTCTGTAAGCATAAACTACACAGCTGCCCCTGACCTTATCCTGCCATGCACATATGTGTAACCCACAGCCATCACTTTAGAAGTCGAATGTGCTAGAGAAGTTTAACTTTCTTCCTCTGCATACAGCTTCAACCAGACGAGCTCCTACATACACCTACCTTCCTGCTCTTATTTTGTAATCTGTGTTGTGATTTAGTGAGCCCTGGCTAATTCAAATAACATCACATGAACTCCATTCTAAAATTGGTCAAGCTGAAAACTGTCAAAGGCGATAGTTTAAAAAATTATAATTTGACCAGCAATGAAGAATTATAGATAATGACTAAAATAAATTTCATTTGCCCTTTAAAAACTCTGCATGTCTAAAGTGCTAGATGCAGGGCTTCCCTGGTGGCACAGTGGTTGAGAATCTGCCTGCCAATGAAGGGGACACGGGTTTGATTCCTGGCCCAGGAAGGTCCCATATGCCGTGGAGCAACTAAGCGCATGCACCACAACGACTGAGCCTGTGTTCTAGAGCCTGCGAGCCACAACTACTGAGCCCGCATGCTGCAGCTACAAAAGCCCGCATGCCTAGAATCTGTGCTCCGCAACAAGAGAAACCATCGCAATGAGAAGCCCACGCACTGTGATGAAGAATAGCTCCCACTTGAGGCAACTAGAGAAAGCCCGTGCGCAGCAACAAAGACCCAACACAGCCAAAAATAAATTAAAAAAACAAAGAAACAAACAAAAAAAACTGATATAAAAAGTGCTAGATGCAACCTATGAGTATATCCCTCAAAATGTTTTACCAGTTAATATTGTTTGAGAAATAAAAATAAACAAGAATAAAACCTAGATAGCAGGATTTTCTTATTATAGAACCATTTAACAAATTTTACTGTAGCAAATATTTATTGCTCAAAAGAAACGAACAAAAATCCTACACATTTCCCAAGTTAAATGAAAGTAGTTTTCTTCATCATTAGCAGCTTAGGCAATATGTGATTACGTTTATGTGGGTAAAGAGGGATACTTGGCAGTTCATCAATTAGGCAGGAAAGTCCCCACAAAGACACATTTATACATACGATTCACTATGCGTGTATCAAGTCAAATCAACAAGTAGGTATATGATTGACTAATCTCTACCCTCCCTTCTGCGTACAAGACTGTGACTCACCGGGGCTTCCACCATGTTTGGCTTGCTGTTCCTTAGCGTCTTGACCGCATGGAACACATCGACAACATTTTGCCGTTTCACCATTTCAACAACGATGCCTATAGCACAGAACATGCCACTTCGCCCACCACCATTTCTAAAAGCAAAGAAAGCAAAGGCATTTTAGATCGAAGCTTTTGGTGACCACAGGTCACACAATCATGTTTGGGAAAAGAAAACATTATCTTTTAAATTTTTTCCCTTTGTGTTTTAATTTTGCTTCACATGTGTGCATGTATGTGTAGAGAGCAGAAAGGAAAGATACTTGAGGATGACATTAACTTAGTAGCTTATACTTAGGGACATGTTACAGGCATAGGTGGCTGCAACCTAGATACTTTGAGATTTTGATAGATTTGTACACAGTGTAAATCAGAAAAGTTATTCAGAGTAGTGTTCAAAAGAGTTTAAACTATATAATAACTATACGATAATCAATTTAGAAAATACAAAAGTTGAAGTTAGTAGTGAATTATAGAATCAAGAAACAGGAAGATTGTTCCAAAAGAATGTCTAGTCAAGGTCTGTAAGATGGGAGTCAGTTACTCTTTAACATAGACGTGAAGGCTAATAAGGAAATGAGCACCAAGGCCCCCCACATGGCCAAGCCAAGCCGCCGCACTCACAGGCAGTGGATGATCGTTCGGCCCTCCCCGTCCTCGCATTCCTCCTGCCATTTTTCCACCTGCAGTATCAGCTTCAAAAATGACCGTTTGGAGCCAGGCACTTCTCGATGAGAAGCCCACCCTAGATACTGAAACTGCTGTACCATCAGATAACCTTCCTGTGGCTGCAGAGGGAGAAGTATTTTTATGTAAATAAGTTGGGGCTGGAATTTTTACTAAAAAGTAAAAGGTTCATATCAATTTACACCATGACATAAATGACACTGACAATGGATTGAATCTAGCTGATGCAAGTCCAAAATATGTACATACCAGTGCAGAAACATTCTAAGTTACATGAGAATTATCAGTTATACAAAATTCTCCCTCATGCTCCATATCCAATAATCAATTCCTATGTTTATACTTCGTGAATAACTTTCAAATTCACCTCCTCTTTATTGCCACTGACATCATTGCACTCTCAATCACAAATCATAATAATCACTTCTTAGTTGATCTCCCTGAAGAAACTTCGATCTCCTTTCAAACCATTCTTACCGAAGGCATCATGATTATTTTTAAATGCAAATATGATCTTGTCACTTCCTGATTTAATGGCTTCCAAATGATCTTAGCATAAAACCCAAATTTGCTGCCATGGCTTAAAAATACCTATATGATAAGGCTCCACCTCTTTCTCTAACTTCACTTTATTCGAACAACCTATTCAAGTTCTAGACACATTGGCCTTCTCTTAGTCTATTTATCAAGTCATTTCTTGCCTTGGGAACTTTGCACATACTCTCCCCTTCGCCTTGAACATCTCCTTCTTGCTTGCTTTTCTCAGTCCCAAACAGAGTGATCAACTTGTCTCGGGTTCGCCTTGGACTTTTCTGGTTTTTGCACTAAAATTCATGTGTTCTAGGAAACCTCCCTGTCCTGTGTAAACCAAGGTAGCTGGATGTCCCATGCCCAAAGAGCTCCTACACATTTTTTCAAATTTTGACTTAAATATCACTAACTCAAAGAAGTCTTCTCTGATCACCCAGCTATGTCAGATCACCCAAATCCTCTGTATTTTGTACTTTTTCTCTGTAAAATTTCATTTATTTGTAAATGATTATAGAAGTTGTTTAATGTTTGTCTTCCCTGATAAAATACAAATTCTTTAAGGACAAGAAAATCTTTTTCCCTTAAAATCTCTACCCCTAGAACCTAGCAAAATACTCTCCAAAGAACAGTACTGTTGAATAAATGAATCAAGACCGTAAACCTTCATATGAAAATGTAAGGAAGAATTTGTAATGCACAAGTGAGCCATATCATAAGGCATCAGATCTGAAGCTTCACATGGCAAGGGCTCATGCATCTTTTGGTAGGACAAGGAACTATCTAGTATAACACCCAACCTCTAGTTGGTGCATACTAAATATTTGGTGAGGTGAGTGATATTAAATAATGAGAATGGGAACAGGAAGAAAAATCACGCACTAATAAGGACCAGAATACCAAATACAGAGGAAGATAAATAGGCTGACCAAAAAAAAATGTAACGCAAATTTCAGTTCCTAGAATATTTTTCATATAAACATATTTGAAACATATATGTTTCAAATAAACATATAAAGCTCAATTAACAGACAGGTCTTACTTTCTTAGTTTAGCAGCTACAGTTTCTCAGCTAAAATATTACTAGAACCATAATGTAACAGATGTGCAGACATAATGAGATTCCTTTAAATTAACATCTAAGATATGCATGAATATTATGACATGATTGAAGTTATCCTCTTTTTCTCCACTGAAATGAGCAATAGAATTGGATATGAATTTCTTCTCTACTTATACACATATAGACGTTAAGCAGAAACACATATAGCCATTTTGATGTGAGAAACACTGAAACATGACAATTCTAATCACACACTTAAAACAAGACATATACATAGAACTGCTGCTCTAAAAGAGAGTAACCTAGCTCTTTAAAAAGACCATAATTCCATGGAAGTTACTACTGTTTTCTTTTCAAATTCTGCTTGCTATGTGGTTACATAATATAAACAGTTTTTATTAGTACTTTTTGGTTTTTTGAAGGAGAGACCCCACACAATTTGTCACTGAAGGCAAAACACATGAAGCGTCAAGGAAAGAAAGACTTCTGAAGGACACGGTTCCTACTTAGCTGCTGGGAGAAGGCACAGTGGTAGCAGCACTGGATCTAGCTATAGATTTGGGCAAAGCCAGATGCTGGGACATTTAGAAAGATGAAATCGTAGATGAGCTGTAGGAGCAGAATCAGTGATGGCTGTGATTTATCTTTTCCTTCATGCCTGGGGCCCTCTCTTATAAGCAGAACTGGAATAGTGACATGGAACCCTTCTATAATGGCTAGTCCGACATATCACTTCCTCCTGTCATCAGTATTATATTCTTATTTTTCAATTGCATGCCTCTTCTGGGTTGGACTATCAATGCTAACAAAACATGCAGTCAACCTCGAGATAAGTCTACTTATACTCAGGGGCCAGGCATAGACAATCAAACTCACTTGAACCTAGGAATCTGAATTTAGATTTCCATATAGAATACAATAGGCTAGTAACTGACCAGGAAACCTAGCTTCCAGCATTTCTGCTTTCCTGTTTTTAGAATGCATTTTTATTCTAGTGCTAAGGCATAAGATGAGTACTAGCTTTGGGAATGATTATATAATGCTTATTAGCTTATTAATTTTACTCTCTCTTTTGTCTGAATGGAAATATACCCCATCATGATTATGGTCAGCTGGTTCTGGATCAGCTCAGTTAAAATCATTAATGACTTACTCTTGTTAGATTGCATATCCTAAAAATCCGGTTTATCACATCACAGTCCATTGAACAAGACATACATTCCACTTGGATAGGGCCATATCGTAGCATCCCTTCTTCTGGCCAGTACTGAGGGCAGCCCTAGACGACGAATGTTTTGAAAAAAAAAAAAAAATGAGCATTATTTTTTCTAAATAGGGTAGTATAAAGCAGATTTTACCATTTTATTACTACCTTATTAAGTTGTGCGTAAGTACACAAAAGCAACCTATAACCATTAACCTGGGACAAGTCGACTTCATTTAACATCACAATGGAGGTACAGCCATAATCATACACTAATCTCCAGAAGTCTTTCACAGTGTTTGGCAGAGGGTACTGTGTGACGATGAAAGCAGCTGGTTGCCTGTAGCTCTGTGAAAAAACAAGGGAGATGGGGGAACATAAGAACTTCAAATGAATAATTAGTTGTACAAACAGATTCAGCACACTTCAGTGTAGGGCCAGTAAGACACAACAGCTTCATATGGAGATGGAGCCAGCCTGCTGCTTAAGCCATGGAATAACAGATTTGGACCACTGCAATATACTGCAACTAGTAATCAGTCAATCTGTTGTATGACTTTGATGCCTCAGCAGTAATTGAAGCCAAGAATTTGTTTTATTTTGTTGATAAAAGTAAATATAGTACAAATACCAAAAGAAAAAAAAAAAAGAAAAGAAAACATCTTGAGGCCAACATCCTTCGTGAGGTACCTGTTGGGCTGTTTCAGTCTTCCAAAGTCTACGAGGTTAAAGGCATAAAATTCCCTGGCATGTGTGTGTGTCTCCGTGTATCTATCTATGTCTATCTGCTATCAGCTGTGAATGGAACTGTTTGGCTCTCCTCTACTCCAAATAAGAAAAACCACATGTGCCTCAAACTCGTGTGCTTTCACATTGTATCGACATTATCAACACATCTTGTAGGCAATCCACTTTCCATAGTTTTCTGGGCATTTCTAATGTATATCAATGATCAGAATGATGGTTTCAATCATTTAAGATTTTTCAAGTGCCAAAGAGTAAAACCAATGCATTTCCTGGGCCCACATAAGAGGGAATGTCTCCTTGTTTACCAAATGCCCCTTGACTGGGACACAGAGCATTATCTCTTTCCAGAAGGAGAGGATAGGCTCATCTGGTCAATCTGTCATTCTACAGACTAATGATCTGCACTAAAAATGAAATATATATTTCTATGAACTAAACTAATGATTTGTAAAAATATAACTAGACAGTTGCCTGAGATGGATTTCTTTAATGCTGATAAAAATTGTCAGTGATCTCCTAACTCATTTGTATCATACTACTCTTTAAGTCCTTCAAGTGTCTTAAACCAGTGTAGAAATTGACCTTTAAACTTCATAGATCCTATCACCATTTGGGAAATGCTGCTAACCATAGCGTTTCACTCCATGGAAGACTTCAGGATAAATCTGAGGAGATAGTAATTCACCGGCTGCTTCTACTTGACCTTAAGACCATACAAAGTCACACCACAGTTGGGGTGAGTACCCTCCTAAAGAGGGTATGAAAGCTCATGGGAAAGGATCAGAAGAAAGAAGTAAGCTTCCCTTCCAATTAAACGTCTGCTCCATGGGAAAGTAAGTCAAAGAAGGCTAAAAGCCTTTTATTCCTTTTTTGAGTCACAGGGGAGGGGAGGTTCCTTACTCTCTAAGTGCAAGAGCACATCTAAGGCTTTGAAATCACAGGATCCTTGGCCTTACCTCCTAATTCTTCACAGGCATGGCACAGGGTATATGACCCTTACGATGGGGGTAGAGGGCAAGGGAAAGTGGGGAGTGTTGACCAGTGAGCCCACTCTTATTAGCCAAACCGAACCGAAATTTCTGAAGCCCTAACCACACTACTAAATCCACAGGGCAGTTTCAACTACAAAATATATCTGTGTTGAATCACAGGGAATTAAACAGAGAATAAGAACAGGTAGAATACAAGCTTCAGTCTTCATAATGACTAGAAAACAATCTGAAAATGAGGAAAAAATTTGAAAGAAATGCCAAAGACAAAAAATGCCTCAAACACATGCCTCATCAATATTCTTTCCTAATATTTTCTTTTTCCCTTTTTCACACGGCCTTTTTTCATCCAAATCCAAACTGGCTCAGAAACAAAAAGTTCTGTGTGTTTTCTCTGTATTTAGTATGTTTGCCTTTCCAGACAATTAAAGTTGGAAGAAAAAGTACAATGAGGATCCAATGTGATTTCAGGGGATATGAGTAATGACTAGGCAAGACTCTGGTCACAGCAGGAGTGGTATCTTTCTACTTGAGCTTGCCTTTAAACTATTCTGCGCTGTAGAATAAAAAAGATCAAAGCAACTGGGTGAAAGTTAGAATTGGAATGTGGGCTTTTCTAAGTCTTACTATCAGAAGCTAATTTTGGAAATACAATAGGCGCAATTACTTAGAAAGCTTCATTATTAGTCACCCAGGAGTGAACCCTGACTTCTGATTTCTCCTTACTACAGTTCCATAGCCTAAAGGGCAAAAACTAGAGATGCTTATGAATGAAGGTGATAAACTAAAAGGATTCTGAACTTGAAACCCTTCTTACTTCTTCCCAAGGTAAGCAAAACAAGGTGGCCAAAGAGTAATTTAAAATTCTCTTTCTGTATTGTTCTGTCTATGGGACGCTAACACGCTGAGTACATGCTCTACCGTCTACAGTGTGAAGATTGGGGTGGGGTAAGAGAGTTCCTTCATTATGATCGATGTGTTAACATGATATCTTCCATGCCTTCCTTAGTTATTTATATCTAGTCTCTATTAATTAATAGCCAATGTAACAAGTTAGCTATAAATTACTGGAACACTAAATGTCAGAGATAAAAATTTCCAAACTAACACAATTTCAGTAGAATATGGCATCCTGTGTTTTTAAAGCTTCGAAATAGATAAGCATGATTCTCTTTCCTGAAAATAATTAGGATAAAAACTATCACCTGTAGATTCTCTTGTACAGAAATTTTATAATAATTGACAACCAAGTGCCAAACTTACAGTCAAATCTAAAATTTATAGTGCCTAAGAATCATTGTAAGGGAAATTCAAAATCATTCTCCAAAAAAAATGCGTATTTCAACGAAAGTTTCCAATTTTCCTTTTTAGGCCATTTAAATTTTCTTGAAAAGAGAACTAGCCAGTGTTCATCAATTTTGCAGCTTTTCATGACACTTTACACTAACAAAGAGAGCAGTCTCTTACGTCCATAAGAGCAGCATTGATGTAGTTACTACTCTCCCCATCAATTGTAATTAAAAAAGGCAGACATCTGTCAGGTGGCAGCATGTCCATGAAACGGTTCTTGTCATGGTTCCTTGGCAGGCAAGCTATACTGCAGTCCTCAGCTTGTAGTCGAGGGGTGACTGAATTCAAGGTCTGAAAAGAAAAGGGAACCCAGGTTAAAAGACAGTGACCCATTTAATAGCATAACACTGATCTATCAAGCATTTAGGAGGCCAAGTAGAAAGTGAAGGATTTGTGCAAGCCAATGGCATTTGCCATGATGACACGCTGATAGACTTTGTAGTTAAGGCTAATGAAGCCAGAGAAGTGACAAAGAAACAATACACACATTGTACAATGGGCCTCTTCTTAAAAGGGAAAGGGATGCTAAACAACACAGCAACCTGCAAAATGTATTGCCTAACCAAAGAAAATGCAATCAAAGTGGCCCATGATGATGACCCATCATAAAGTTATCATTTGTAATAACATTTTAATATGCCATATTTGAAGACATGCTATTGCATGTTGGAAAGAGCACTGGGCAAAGAATCAAAGTATTAGGTTTCTAGAGTTATTCTTGACTTCACAGTCACATAGCTTTAGGGGTGTTTTAAGGGCAATGAAAACATTGGGGATTATTGAGAGACGATATTTAGCACAAACTCTAGCTATTATTATTAATGTTCTTGATCTCACGTTGTGAGTAACAGAGAAGGTTAAAATCCGTAAGACTGCATTTGGAAAAAGGTTTTAAACACACCCAGATTACCACTAAATTTGACTTTTATGATACCTTTTCCCACACTTTTCCCTGAGTCTGAACTCATCTGCCCTTCAAGATACAGCAGATATGAGCTCATTAACACAAAAGTGACTCCATAATACGTATAATGAAAGAGACAGGTATTATATTATACTTAAAATAGGGTCAAAGGTTATAAATTTGACTTGAAAGATGTTTCTTAGAAGAATTAAGACTGCCCAGAATAAATTGTAATAAGTTGTTCATAAAAGAGGCTGTAGAAATAGTTAATACCTGGAATTCATCTTTGAGATGTGAAGAGTTTGTCTGGGAGTCTATTCTAATCATATCAAAATATGCAGCTTTAAATTCACAGACAGGTATGGCAGTTTCTCCACATAAGCAGGCTTCTAAAATGGCATCATGAATAAAAATGTACTGTTCCTATCAAAAGAAAGAAAAATTTCATAATATTTAATATAAATGTTCTTTCATCAAAGAAGTTTTTCTATATGACTTGATGAGCTAATATCGATTCTATGTGAAAAACACCTAGTATTTAGTTTGATAAATATTGGAAAGCAAACAACAAAAAAAGGCCACTAGAGGTTAATCAGCAATCAACACACCTCTGTCTGGACCATATTGATACGACGAGATCTTAAGGCTTTGACACAGTTGTAGATGTCAACAACACCCTCTCTTTCAGCCATGTCCAGCATGATGTCAATCACAATGTAACAACCGGTTCGTCCAGCACCAGCACTGAAAAATAAACAGATCTAAAGAACTGCAGGAAGCATGTCTATGAAAATGGAAAGATCCTTCTGATTTTCAAATAAGTGGAATCAAACTGATTTAACAAAGTATAAGACATAATTTGTACTTACTGTGTAAATGCTTATTAATGAACAAATAACTTCATGTAGAGTATCTACTTTGGTGTAAACTGAGGATTGGAACAAATGAAAAGATACAAGCTTTGCAAATCAAACTGTGTTTTGAAAATAAGGTATATATGTCACTCAAGTTCCATAGCTCTCTTACAGTCTTCACTTTACATAAATTTCAAGCTCGTAGAATTGATCAAGGGGTGGATTCGTGCTTTAAACTTTCACCTGAGACTGAGAGACTCACACTCACGTGGTTGTGGGCACTCGGGCAAAATGCAGGAATGCTGTCTTAGTCAGACAGACTCTTGTCAAGGCAAAAGAACATTGATTCCAAAACCTTTAAATGGAAAATCTGAGGAGTCACAATTCAGGGGAAGTGTTAATAGTGAGGGTGGGGAAGAAAATGGCGGTTATCAATGGGGAGGAGACCAACAGTAGAAAGAATATTTGAATGGTGATACAAAGAGAAAATGAAAATGAATTGTGAGGTATGAAATATAATTCTTAACAGGTCACAAAGATGCCACTATCTTACTGTATTTAATTCAGTAGTTGAATCATAATTCACTGTTGATTATTTTACCCACTGGAAATATTTCTACAAATATTTCTCCTATCATATATAGAAGTCAATGGAGCAAACAAGATACAGTTGGGATTTTTACAGGAAATTCACTTTGTAGTTAGCTTCCTCTTTTCCATAAATTCAGATACCCAAGTGTAAGTAGAAAATGACACTTCTGTTTCAAGAGAGTATCTGAGAATCTTGGAGCACTTCTGAAGCAAGCCATTCATAGGAAAGTAAACCTCTATGATAAGTCAGGACACCCCATAATTGAAAACCCATTTATCTCATTTTCTAAATGCATAGATAGACTATTAACATTATTTCTTTGCTGTCCAGATTTGGTCATTTCTCTTAAACTTACTGTTATTTAAGAAATTTAAATAAAAGGTATTGTGGCTATCTCTATTTCTTTTTTTTGCCTACCATCTTCTCAATCACTGTTCCCA
The DNA here is from genome assembly GCF_003031525.2 of Neophocaena asiaeorientalis asiaeorientalis. Classification (NCBI taxonomy): domain Eukaryota; kingdom Metazoa; phylum Chordata; class Mammalia; order Artiodactyla; family Phocoenidae; genus Neophocaena; species Neophocaena asiaeorientalis. The sequence continues at coordinate 8,412,926 of NW_020174698.1, read as the reverse complement.
GGGTTTGAGACAAGAAAGTAATTGAAGAGTATATCAGATTTCTTGAGGAGGATTGAACAGATTTTTTTTTTGCAAGGTACACAGTATCTGATCCTAATGGGACGCCTTACTTTTATTGTATTCTTTGTGCTTTATTTTCCCCCTTTTATACATGGTCATGTAAATACTGAATAGTCTGGATTTTCAGAAAGAAAAAAAATGCTTAAGCACAACCTATTATGTAGCTTGGAAGGGACAGTATTTGAGAATAGTGTGCCACATTTAGGAAAAGCTTTCCAGATTCAGTACATATTTTTCTGTTCATATCTCAAAATGAGGCCATGTAATTTGCTTTTAGTGTCTCTGAATGCTTGTTTTAAGAGAAGTTTCTAATCAGAAGAACGTCTGGATAATCAGATTTTTCTGGCGTATATTTGCTGGATTTTACTGATGTAGTCCTCAAGGTTCTCTGATGGATGGCTTTTAAAAAAGAAAATTGTGAAGTAGCTGTTTTACAGCACAAATTCTTGCAATTTAAACCATTTAATAACTTTGTATGCCTCAAATTTCGTTTTTTTTTTTTATTCTTAGAAGCTTTATTCATACTAACCAAAAATTGGCACCAAAGCCAATATTCATCAACAGGAAAATGGATAAACAAATTGCGATCTATGTCATAAAATAGAATATTATTTAGCAGTAAAAGGAAATAAACTACTGATAAAAGCAACACACTGGATGAATCTCGAAAACATTAAGTTGATCAAAAGAAGTCAGACACAAAGAAGACATAAGTATGATTCTATATATGTGAAGTTCAAGGCCTGGCAAAGCAAATCTGTGGTGATAGAAATCAGAATAATGGTTGCCTCTGTGTGGGAAGGACAATAAACTGGAAAGGGTATGAGAAAACTTTTAGCAATGATGGAATTATTATCTTCCCCCGCCCCCCCCTCCACACACTGTATTTTATTTTTACCAAATTTAGTTTTAAAAGCTGGGATTCTATTGGGAATTTACTAGATAGGCAAGAAATCTCTATCTTTACCTACCATTCCAAAATATAATATGGGATTTGCAAAAGTGATTTAAAAAAACAAACAAACCACAACACGCACACAGATGTTGCCACTAAAAGGCAGAGAGTTTCTACACTCGCAATTATAGACAGTACTACACACATTATGATGAATATATTTATTTCTGAAGTTTCTATTTTATATCTTCCTTAGAGTTAACTTTTATTTTAGTACTGTTTTACCTTATCTGTAATACATGAAAGCTGAAACCTTGTAAGCCAGCGGTCCCCAACCTTTTTGGCACCAGAGACCGGTTTTGTGGAAAACAATTTTTCCACAGCCCCCGGGGGGGTGGGTAGGGGAATGGTTCAGGCAGTAACGCCAGCGCTCGGGAGCACTGGGGAGTGGGAGATGAAGCTTCGCTCACTTGTTTAGCTTCGCTCTCTTCTCTCTCTCTCTCTCTCTCTCTCTCTCTCTCTCTCTCTCTCTCTCTCTCTCTCTCTCTCTCTCCCCTCACCTCTTGCCCTACTGGCCCAGGGGGTGGGGACGCCTGTTGTCAGTATGCATTAGTTTTTGTGCTTACAAGCCTTGTCTGGATATTTTTAAAAAGCTGACTGCACACAGTCAATGCCATTTGGACTACCACTTACCTGCAATGCACAACGATGGGGCCAGCGCTGGGAGGGTTGGAGAACTTGACCCGCCGGATAAAGGAAAGAAGGCCTGTAGCATGGTAGGGTACTCCATGGTCAGGCCAGCCGGTGAAATGGAACTGTTTAACTTCACGCATCTCACTGTAGCCCCTCTGTGCAAACATGTAAAGAAGTGCTTTCAAAAGGACCAAAATAGAGCCATTAAAGACAACCACGAGTACTAGACCTGACAATGAAAAAAATCAGAAATTTACCAAAGACCATGCTTTTTCTGAAAAAGGATGCTGACATGGCCTAGGAGCTTACCTTTATTGTCAGACAACTGCCAAAGAAAGAAAATTAGAAGTCTTGCTCAGTTCTATAAGTCTGGGTAAATTGTATTTACCTTGACAGTCTGTTCCTTACTTGGAATGACAACACATAAAATGATTAGGGGAAAAGGAAGAAATGGGAAGTTAAAATGCTGCCCTATTGACCCAATGCACTGAGTTCTCAAGTGGTGTATAAAAGCAACTTTCTACTTCTCACCTCACAAAGAGATTTTGATGCCTTGCTTATCCATGTTGAAAATAGTTTTGATGTATAGCATGTAGGGATTTTCCAGAACAGTACTACTCTAGATTGGTTTGTAAAAATATACAGACAGCTAAACTGTTCTTTGGGCAGACTATTTTTCTAAACTCTGTGAAAGAATTCAGCACACAGAGGATTATTTATGGCAACAAAAATACAAAATGAAAGAAGTAAAGCATCCATTGTCATGTCTCTCTCCTGTTGGGTTAATTTAAGAGAACCCTTTCAATACACATTTCAAAGCTCTTCCCTTCCTTTTTGTTAAAAGAAGCCTGTACATTGTAGTAGCAGTGCTTGGAGAATATAGATGAAATGCTGCATAATTTATTTTTAAGAATCCACATTTGTAGCCCCCCAAACCCCACTATGATCCATATATTTCCAACTCTACTGTGAGATCTGTGAATCTCAGTTTCACTTGTTCCTCAGAAAAGGTGGGAAAATTGCATGAAATAAATGAACTAAATTGAGAAAGTTTATCTTTAGATTCCATCTTTTTTTTTTTTTGCGGTACACGGGCCTCTCACTGTTGTGGCCTCTCCCATTGCGGAGCACAGGCTCCGGACGCTCAGGCTCAGCGGCCATGGCTCACGGGCCCAGCCACACCGCGGCATGTGGGATCCTTCCGGACCGGGGCACGAACCCGTGTCCCCTGCATCGGCAGGCAGACTCTCAACCACTGCACCACCAGGGAAGCCCTAGATTCCATCTTAAACAGACTAATACCACCCAAACCTTGGAAGCCAGTGATCGTATCTTACAATTCTTTTTCTTTCCCGTTCCTAGTACAATACCATACACAAAGCAGGGTTCAACAAATAAGTATAATAGTGACAATGATAAACATCACCATGGAGTTGTGTAAATAAAATCACTTTCTTAACTACTTTTCAAGTCAGCTCCAGTGAGGAAGGCCATACATTATTCAAAGATCTGACTTTAGACAATCACTTCATCTCCTCTGCATTGATCCTTTTGCTGGAGTTGCTGTATGGACCTCGCTCTTTTTAGAAAATTTTAGTATCTGGCAATGCATGTTCCCTTATTGTTCATTTTACTTAAATATTCCTGAGTAATTTTCAAATATGTGATGTAAAAAAAAAAATCACTCTTTTTCAGTGTTTTTTCTAAATAACAAGAAAATAAAATAAAAATAAAACCCCAATAATGTTACAATGTTAACAATGTTAGCAAGTCTCCTTATTTTTCTAATATAATTAGAGAATGCCTATAAATGTCTTTTAAATAAAATTAAGTGCATTACAATATCTATTAATAAAATCACATGGTTTTGCTCCTGTAATGCACTAAAATAATGAAATATCCTGCTAGATTTCCTACCACAGTTGTAAAATCCTTGTATTCTTAAAAAACAATCATGAAAGATCATGTTGCAATCTTTTCTTAATTCACTGCTGGATTCAAATTTTCAGCATGTTCTTGAATGAAGTTGGTCTCTAATGTATGTGTGTGTACATACTTGAGAAAGGGAGAGAGAGACTGAAAAAGAGAGAGAGACAGAGAGAAGAGCTTGAGAGAGTCCTATTTCTATGTGGTTCTGTTATCACAGTTATGCTAGCTTTTAAAATACATTTAGTTGGTTTTAATGATTTTCTATGGTCTAAATAGTTTGATTAACTTAGGCATTAGCTATTCATTAGTTATTCTTTAAAGGTTAAAGAAACCTCAATTATGAAACCATAATACAATTTTAATGGCAAATTTTAGCACTCATTCTATTTTCTTTTACTATCTGTTCAGATTCCTAACTCTCTTTGAGTCAAATTTTGGAAATTATTATTTCCTAGAATATTAGTGTACCTAGACTAAAATCTGCCTCCAAGTTCACACGTACTATTTTTTATAATTTTCCTAATAGCACTGTAACTGTAGTTATACACCTTTTGTGTTATCTAATGTTGCATATTTTGTTTTGATTGTTCTTCATTTGGAATTGACAAGTGGTTTAGTTACTTTATTCCTCTTTTCAAGGAAATAGCTCTTTGATTAAATTTATTCTTTTTTGTTTGTGTTTTGGTTTTATATTTAATTTTTCCTTTGTTTTATTGACTTTTTTTCTGATTTTCTAATTTTATGAATTTTCACAAGATTTTAGACTGCCTTTCAAAATAGAAATCATTTTTGAGTATATATTTTTCTCATAAGATAACTTGTGGAAAATTTTGACATGAAATTGTCAAAATCTGAAATAAATTACAATATAATTTTAGTTTTAAGGCTATAGTTCAAAGATTATTCAAAAGAGGCTTTGGTGATTTCTGAGTCTAATTTGGGGGATCATTGGTCAGTGATTTGTTTTTAGTTTCCATTGGATTTTGGAAACGTCTTGAATTTTCATTATATATTCAGATTTCCTTTATAACTAAGTACATGATTGAGTTGTTATAAAACTTTAATGAACTTACAAGAAGAATGTATACTCCAAATTCTCTCTTTCCATATAATGGGATCTAGCTATTCATTAAATCATGCTTGATGGTTCTTTTCTTGAAATCTCCTACATTTTGCTTATTTTTTCTACTTGATTTGTCTAAGAAATTTTCATACATACTTTATAGTTGTGATCATCATAATTATGTTGTTCTGTATGATGGTACTTTCCATTTAATATTTCCCCTAATTATTTTTTATGATGGTAAAATTACTTATAAATATCATTTGTAAAGAGTGGTATTTCCAGATCATAGATGTATAATTTAACTATCTATTGTGGACAGTTATGGTTATCTATAATTTTATATGACTATATATGAGTCATTGTATTTTTAATAAATTTTTTAGGACAGATTCATAGAAGGTAAGTTTCTTGGTCAAAGGACATCAATATTTTAAAGTTCTGTAGATACACTGCTTTACTGATTTACAGAGGGTTTATGTCAATTTAAGTACGATCAGCTACATATGAAAATATCTGTCTCACCATATCCTTAAAATCAATGAGGATTATAATTCTTTTTTAAAAAGGTCTGGCTGATTTGAAAGTACAAAATGGTATAGCATGAGGTTAAACATTTTCAATAGGCAGCTTAGCAGCTGCTTTTTTTGGGGGGGGATTCTATTGTTTCCTTTCTATTTATATTAACGCTATGAATTAAGAATATTAAATAATCACAGATTTGTTTTGTTGCGTGTACATATTTTAATTAAAAATTTTTTGATACAGATAATTTTACACTTTTGTGTGGCCAAATTTATTAAACTTTTCTGCAACAATGTATGTTATTGCTCCTACGTCTTACTTCAGTCTACTTACACTGCCCACTCTGCTTCAGTCTTTCTGATCCTGTTAAAAAAAAGTCAGATCATGTTACTCCTGGGCTTAAACCCTCCAATGGCTGGCTACTTTTACCTTTAATACAAACTAAAATCATCATAGTAGCTCATAAGGGCTCACTTATCTGGCTCTGTTATTTCTCTGACTTTATCTCATATTTCTTTCCCCTTCACTTACCTATCTCTGAATACCCTAGACTCCTGGCTGTTTCTCATGGTGACAGGAATATCATGCCTTTAGGTCTCTGAAATGACTCTTCCCTCCATCAGGAATATTCTGCCTGGGACAACTTCCCTGGGATATAATCCTTCCCTGGGATATATAATAGTTGTATCACTCACTCCCTCATTTCCTTCAAGCCTTTACTTATGTTACTTTCTCAACAACTCCTTTCCTGAACATTCTGTTAAAACTGTAGGCCATTCCTTCCTCTACCTCAGCAATTTTCCCTACTTCCATTCCCAACATTATTTTTCCCCATGGTACTTTTCAAAATATATGGTGTATTTGTTTATTTGTTAATTTTTAATGTCTTTCTCCCCTCAACAGACTATAAGCTCCACAAGAGCAGGGATTTAATATGTGTCCCAAGATTTAGAAACATGCCCGGCACATGTTATGCTCTCAAATAAATATCTGTGGAATGAATGAATGAATAGATTTGATAGCATCATCAAGACAAATCTTAACATGGATTTTAAGAAAAAAAAAAAAGTTTCAATATACATATTTTAGTAGAACTTTAGGGTACTTACCCTTTCCAGGGTGAATGTCCTGACTACATATTCAGCAAGTGGTTCCATTTCTACACAAGTTACTTTGAAGTCACCATAAACTTCAGTATCATCAGGCCAATACTTATAGCACTTAACCTAAACAACAAAAAGTATATATAGGTGAACCTGAGTATATAATACCCATTAACCAAGATGATTTAACTTCAGTGATAACTCTTCAGGTTACAATTAAAAGACAGTATAAAAATCTACAAATGAGATAAAATAATCTGTTACACAATAAATAGAAAGATTTTGTGCAATTTCATAAAAACATACAAGCCTGATAATGCAATTAGATTCTAGTATAAAATCAACACTTATTTTATTTATTAAATAAGAAATAATTTCTCAGCAATCAAAGACTCACGTAGGAGCACTCACTTGTAATGGTATGCCTAAGAATTTTTTTTCAAACAATTGAATGATATTCTATTTTAAGTGTGTTATGTTTTGCTATTCAACTTACAGTCATATTCTGTGACACACAGATTTTTTTGTGCCTCTTACCCGGCCAACTTCAACTAAATTTGTAACCATCACAATGCAGGCAGACTGCTCTTGCCAGATCATTCTCCAGAAATCATATACTGTTTCATGAACTGGGCCTATAAAAAATTAATTTGAATATTATGTTATCAGAGAAATTTTGTAGTTATTAAGAAGTTTAGACAAGATAAAAAGCAATATAAACTAAATGACCCAAAGAAGAAAAATTAAAGGTGTAACACAAAATGTCACTGAAAGTACTTAAATTCAGTTCATATCTAAATTCACACTAAAGGCAAAAACATAGGCATGTACAAGTTTGTTTGTTTCAGTTTGCCTTCTATGTTTTCAAATTCAGAAGAAGAAATCATTAGTTTTTAGGGTACTTATATCTGTCTCTAAGTTACTTTAATGCATCTTCATGTACATGTCAAAATAGGAAGTCTTACACCACCATCAACCAAACAGCACACATTACCAATTAAATATACACACATCATTTATAGACAGTGCATGTTTAGGGGTTAATGAAGAACTATCATACATATAAGGACACATTCTAATCTTACAGTATCATCTCTGAACTGCAAAAGCAGCTACTGGGCTCTACTCTACCCTATACCATGAAACCAGAATATTATTCACCATGGATGATCTTTCTAACTTTAAAGAGTTTATAATTAAACTCAATTACACCAAAGATATGTGAAAAACACTTAGAAAATGACCTCTGTCAAAAGAGCAAATTAACTTTTGTTTTACTTTCCTCTTTTATAAAATAAGATGTGCAGGTTTCTCTTCTGATGGTCAGTGGTCAGTTTGGGGAGATAACTAGAGTAGTTTTGGTGTTACTGTTAGTATACTTTTATTTCCCAGTGTGCCACTATAACAAGATTTCTTTACTGTCTTCTTATTTTCCACGAAGAATGAACTCGACTAAGTTCCCTTTAGCCCTTTGTTTTGTCTTAGTCTTGACTTTAAAACAATTGTTGCAAGACAGTCCAGTATTTCATTATAGCAGTGTTGGTCTTGGGTACTATTACGTGCCAGGCCGACAGACTCTGTTGCAAGAAAATAGGTACCTTACACAAGATGAGATCTAACTTGCTTTCATCAAAAAATAAGTAATTTCTCTGCCCATCCCTGTTGACTAGTGCTCTGGGACATCAGGATACTAAGAACCAAATCTCAAAACTACCAGCAGCTTCGCGTTTACTTTTAATTAAAAAAATAAATCAAGGTTTAATTTATATACATTTTAAACAGAGAAAACAATTTGTATTATACAAATGAATAAAAAGCAGTGTTAAGCAGAAAATCTGATCTTTTTTTTCAGTTAATTCAGATAAAATTACAAAAAAAAATCACATGGATGATTTAAGCAAGTTTGGTTACTCTATTACATTTAAAAAGGCAAAGTTTTACCTTGAGTTGCAATGTAGTGGCTTGGTCTCTGGTAGCCCTAAAATAGGAGCACAAATTGGTCATCATTTTATATCAGCGTCAGAAATAAGTGAATGAAGGCATAAAAAGATGAAGACAACCACCTGTTAAGATTAAGTTACAGTAAAAAGTCCAGAAATGAGTAGTGAACTCATAGTTCACTTCTCAAACCTAGGTTATCTGAAAGGTAAAAATAAAGCAAAAATTAAATATTTTAAGGGCTCTGATTAAAATATATGTTACATAATTGAGTTTTGTTTGCTAGGAAATAACTTCATAGATTTTGTTTGGTTTCACTAAAATGTTTATGCCTTCATGTTAATCTTTAGTCATTCATTCCTGGCAAAATTGTGTTCAAAAATATTAATTCTTATTTTGTCATCCAAAAGTACAACACACTGCATTACAAATAGACAACGACATATTAGAACCATAAAAAAATAACAGAACATTCCAATGTTAGAGCTGGACAATGCATGCGTGCATCAAGTCAAAGTCCTGCTGAGATTTTTTAGAGAATATTTCTGTTCTATAATATGTTCAGGAATCTGCCAAAACTATTTTGTGTGTGCTGATAATATTAATTTACACACACATAATTATAGGTACACACATATATAGGGAAAGAAATCTTTTAAAAAATGCATCTTATCCTGAACAAAAGGTTTAGTATTTTTTTCTTTCTTTTTTTAGTGTGCCTTTAGTTCTATGTGGTTAAGCACTTAATATTGTTTCAATAAAGAAATTATTCCAGATAAGGGATAAGTTGTTAGCTGCTTTCAACTGGTTTGAATTCCAAAAGACCGTGAATAGCAAAAATGTTAATGGTATAATAAGGTTAAGCTTTGACTTTGTTGTGTCTTGAGCAAAGGGCTTTAGTAAAAGCCTGAGTTAGCAGACCATCTGGTCTTAACCAAAATATCCATAAGACATTTGGTCCATGTCAAGGTTCTTGATATTTACAGGATCCCTTGGTTGTGTCCATAAGACACTTAGTCTATGCTGAAAGGTCCTTAAAATCTGGTTCTATCTAAAATGTGCATGAGCTTACTAGGTCCATGCCAAATGGTTTTGGATGGCACCAAATATCAAGGACTTTTGGCGTGGACCAAATGTCTCCATGGACATTTTGGATAGGACCAAATGTCCCGCCAGGGTCTTGGCAGAAAACCAAGGTTAAACTAAATAGGTAAGAACAAGTACAAATTTGTCAGAGAACTGCTGATATATTTATTCTAGAGAGTAGACTGTTAAGTTTAGTGTTCCATGTTGAGATGTCTGATAAATTTGAAATATTGAATGAGAGTAAAATGATGAGCAGAAATTTAACCAATATACTCAGAGACTATACTTAATAAAATTCATTCATCAAATATATAAATAATGACAATTCACAAAATAACAGTAAAACATGAGCTTAATAAATGTGATAAAAATTATTTCCTATTTATAGAAATTAGAAAAAGTTGGGTCCTCATTTTCATATCTTTTATATATCTAAAAATGTATCATATATGCTGCAATACTTGATATTTCTACCTTTTGCCTTACAATTAATGCATATTTAGAATTAATTAATTTCAGCACACCTAGGTTTGGATTATTTTTTTTAAAAAATAGCTTAAGTTTAATGAGTGCTTAATATGTGCTAGGCATTGTGCTAAATGCTCAACATGAATTACTTCATTTAATTCTCACAACAAAATGATGAGGTTAGTGGTATTATTATTACCCCCACTGTAAAGATGAGGAAACTGAGGCACAGAGAGATGAATCAACATTCTCACAATTTCCAGTGTGATTTTGAACCAGGAAGTATGAACAGAGCCTGTCCTTCTTATATGTAATGTAATATATTGCCTCCTTAATATTTTATTTTATTTGATAATTACTTTCCATTAAATAAAGAATTTACATGTAGATATGTTTGTAACCAAAACTGAACAGCAGAATGTATGATCAAAACAAACTTTCATTTGTATGATTCAATATATATGTGTGATACGTGTATTTTACAAATGCAGTTTAGTAATTATTTTGCCTAAGGATTTTCAATACTTTACAAACCAATACCACACACCACAAAATAGTCTCCCTACCCATTTTTAACATCAGAAGTCAAATGTAAGAAAGTAAAATTTCAGAGACACTAATACACATCATACTATCCAGCTTCTCACATGTTTGGGGAAGGGTAAGGAATAAAAACCAGAAACAGAAACCATCAACAAATAAAACTCGAGTACATAATAAATTGTCAAAAGCTAAAAATGGTCCTGTTTTTCTAAACATAGAAAAGGGAAAGAGGTAAAGTAGATCTTTACACATGTAAAGGAGTTACAAAAAAATGAACATAGGTACACCGTATGAGGCTAATTAGGGGAAGCATGCAGAGATAGCTAGTAGTGAGCATTAGTAGTAACTGTAATTGAGCAGTTAACATCAAATATTTATGATAGGGTGCTGTTATTTACATATAGTGGTACTTACATCCCTGTACAGCCAAATCTACAGCCCAAACCAAAGTCAGGTGTGAAAGAAAGCACAACAACGTCAGTAAGTACTAGGACGTAGAACAAGGAAAAGTGTACAGTTCGTTCTTTATTTTAAAAAGCTAGCAATCACTTTATAGGTAATAACAAGCAAAAAGATTTACATATATAAGCCAACAAGTTGGGCATACTGAAGGATAAAAATACTTACATCTATATAGTTGGCATTAATGTAATCTGAAGAAGGATCATCCTCAACAGGTTGCAAAATTACTCTGGAGTGATCATCTAAATTTTTTAAAGGATAAAATAAAAGCTATTAAGTGTTCCCCCTGTTCTGAGACAATGACCCTAGTAGAGACTTAAAATAATTCGGTGGTTAACAACTGATTATCCATAATATACTTTCAAAATTTCCTTGGATACCAGTCGTTTGAAGAAATGCAAGAACTTTAATGAGCTCATTACTTGTTATGATGATAATATTCTGTTAATAAAGCTTCAATGACTAGCATTTATAGTCAGGAAGCTTTTATGGGACATGATAATGTCTGATAAATTATCATTTGAGTCATAAATTTTTCTAAAGAACTGAACTTGCCTTAACTCCTAATTTTGCTTGTTAGGCATGATTCTATATGCGTGGGATCTTTTCTCCCCGTACTTTACAGAAAATGAGCCACAGAACTAGGGAGTGAATTTCGAACCCCTGCTCTCAACTTATTTTGTGAGAGTCAAGGTTAAATTCTGATGTATTCAAAAGACAGTGTAAAATAATTTAAATTGAGAATGAAGTGGTCTAAGTAAATCAGCAGTTAGTTACAAGCTAAGCTATCTGTTACTTTTCTTACTGCCCCTTTGGTTTCATATGATAATCAATTTATTTATCTCATGAATACACTGTAAAGACTTCATCAGGAGGAAGTCCCTTATGATAAGTAACATGGAACACCTGGGGTTCAGGCACTGGCTCCAAGAAAGGAAATATGGTATATGGAAAGAATAACACTCCCACCTTGAATATGTTTGGTGGAAGAGTTATAGCAATTTATCACTGAAAAAATCCTTCGTATTTGTTATTCTAATATTTTCAGCTGTTAATGACACCCCCATATATTTATGTACAAACATAAAATCAAGCGGCATGTTATCTCCACAGGGTGAAGAGTCTGAGTCAATTAATTAATGAGGATGATGACAATTTCTGAATCCCTGCCAATAGCCAATGCTGTTCTAATATTAAATAGATTATTTTATGAAAAGATGTGTCACCCTCTGGGATTTTTTTAAAGTTTAAAACCATATAAGGAGGAATTGCAAATTACTCTTTATCTTCTACACACAGTATTTACATTCACCAAGAATTGTAAGAGAACTTACATGCTATAATGTTTCCATATCGGTTTTTTGCTCTATTTTGATCTTTTTTAGCTACATCCCAAGATGCTGACTGTCCTTCAAAGAAGCTCTAGAAAAAAAAAAAACCAAAATTAACAAGCGCACTGAATTTAATTCCTTTTCTTGAATCAGGTCTGTTTGTTCTGAAGACCAAAATAGTAAAAGCCATCTTCTCTGGGAGGAAGGGAGTACTACAGCAGTAAACAAGTTCAATTTTCAGACCTCAAAGCTTGTTTGCTGGACTGCTACTTGCTCATCTTGGATTGGACTGAGTTCAAATTAAGGACAAGAAACAACTTTAGGGGGCAAAAAAGGACTTTGAAAGTATTTCAAATTTAAGATCACTATAACTTTGTGAGATGGAACTAGAGGAAGCATCAAAAACTTCAAAACTACTTTTAATGAGCAACTTTCAAAAGTATGCTTCCTTTAGCATTTCTAACAGGAAAAAGAAAACCTGTTTTCTCCCATAATTATTCACTAAATCGTGTGCAATACATCACATTTCAGTTTCTTTGAAGATCGTGGAAAGGACTGAGTCTCTACAAGAGACCATATGGAAATTAAAAAGAGCCACTATCTCCAAGAATCTTGGAACAGATGAAATTGTTGATTGGTTTAATTACCATATGCAGCAATTTAAAATATGGGTATAGATTTCTTTTTGCAGAAAAACTTAAACTTTGCTCAACACAGGAAATGGGGTCTTCAAAGAGTCAAAATTTGAAGCGAGGTACACAGGAATATACATGTAATGAACAACAACAACAAAAGACAAACAAAAAACACCCCAGCTCTGGCAGAATATTGTAATTCCTTGCACTATTTTGTTAACACAGCATAGTGTTTCCTGCATATATCTAAAATCAACATTCAAAATTCAAAAATAATTTTACTCATTCCTAAACTATGGTATAACAAGTAATCTTAAATTAAAGGTAATGTTTAGAAGGTTCCTTACATAGTTAGATGTATTTTAGGTGGTCTTTCAAAGTAAAGTACTGTTTGTTCTCTTTTACTTTACGTATATGTGTACAGTGGTGGAGGAACTTTCTTGTACACCCCAGACTGATATTTCTCAGTAATTGAAAAGTGTCCGAGGAACTGTTTCTTTTTTGCTATACTATGTTTATTGGGATGTTTAGTTTAAATCACTTCTTTTGTAGTATAATCTTGGTATTTTGGTTTGAGTAGCAAGGGGCAATAAGGATGAAAGAAGAATTTCCCATGTCCTTTTTTGGGCTTCTTTTTGTTGTCTGGATTTTCCGTGCTCTGCTTTTCTTCCCAGCCCCCCTCAACCTATAATCCCCAAAACAAAACTCAGAGTGACAAGTAGTACATTTAGGGCACAAAGCTAGATCTTATTTCTCAACAGAGGGTCAACAAGCAAAGAGGCAGAAAAGCATCCACTGCTTAGGTCTTTCAAATAGCAGAACCTGCAATGATACAATGGGACTCAAGGTATCTTGCTATGGATTTTTGAGCAGGGGAAATATAAAGTCTAACAAAGTGGTTTTTAAGTAACAGTCAAATAAATTATGGGATCCAATCTTTTATTATTCCTTAAAATGAATTTTGACCCAGATATATCCCCAGGAAGTACCCTTTTCTTTCACTCCATCTACCCCCCTCTCCTCATATGTACACTTGATTGTACATTTACAGAGAAAGGATTAGACAGTCTACAGAGTATTCCACTGCTTGCTATGTTAAAGCTGTTACATGGTGCTGGGTATCATGGTTAGAAATGAAATTCAATACAGTATTGAAACTTTCACCTCATATTCCTCTTTGAACCCGTAGCTGTCTGATGTCTTCATGAGATTAATGTGCTGCAGTAAGTCGGCTACCCTGATAGCTGGGTGCAGCTGTCCCGTCTGGTAAGGGGATTCTGTCCCCTCACACAGGTAGCGAGGTACATCTAGAAGACGACTGGATTCTGCTGTAGCACTGTGGTTCTCATCTGCCATTTTTCAGATTCCAGAAGATTAAAAAAAAGACAAAGTTACCTTATTTAATATATATCTATGCAAATAGGATTTTAAGATCTTATGATCTTTCTGATAGTAGGAAGAAGGGAAAGAAATATAGTATAGACCTAGGGCAGCACCCCTATAAAGACAAAGCCTTTTACTTCAGCTCAAGGTAGGAGGTCAGGGTATATTATGTGTCTATCAGTAAGACAACACATGCTGTGAGATGTAGAGAGAGACACCTGATCCACTTTTAAAAACTATAAGTGGGAGATTTTGCTGAGTTCTGACTTTTTCTTGTACCTGCAGTCAGAGCAGCATAGAGTAGGACCAGAAGATCAAGTTGCCAATTGGAGAGTGTTTTCATTGTTGATTAAATTGAACAAATTCTTTCCCACCCATATCCCAACCTCCCTCTAGGCAACCCATCCCCACAGGGCTGCTCTTCTTGCCCTGTGGCCGTACTATGCCCTTCCACCTCTGGCTTTTTACCACGATACACTCCCAGACTGGGAAACATGAACATTCTACAGAATCAGCCCCTGGGCCCACTACGTCTGCTAGCCAGGTTACATGTGCATTTATACTTGATCTCCATTCCCTTGGTTTATTATTATTGTTGTGTTTTTATTGCTGATACATTTTGACTTTTCTGGCTACTGTATAAAAGAAATGGGGGTATGTCTCTTGGGCAAAATATTTAGGTACTTCCTCTGGAATTCTTCCTCGGCCCATCGAGGCTGAGCTACAAAGCACCTGCTTTGTGTTCCCATGGCCTCCTGTTCTCCAACATTCATTTCACTTACAGTGTATTTTAATCATTTACTTACTGATCTATTTTCCTCACTAAACTCTCAATACTTAGCATGTAGAGACAAGAGTCATATTTTTCTCTTTATTCTTAGTGCCTGGTGCAAAGCAGTCACTCAATACATATTTCAATGACTCAGTTAGTTAAAAATCCATTAAATCCCTCACGACCCACATTTAAGTATAGGCCCCATCTCAACTGTGTTGTTAGCTTAAAATGAAAAGAAACTCTTAAGTCTCTGTCATAAGAAGGAAGAAAAGAACAAGAACATTTTACCTCTGAAAAATAAATATTATTTTAATGACCACAGTACTAATCATTACAACGAGAAGAAGCATGCTTATAGCTATCACATTTAAACTTACCATGTTAAAAACAAAAACAAATGTTTTAAGGGGTGTTACTTTAGAAAACATTACACTGCCATACTCATTAACAGAGGAGAAAATACACTCTTAGGGGAACTTTTGTTTTAATGATAATGCATACTGTAGAGAACGATATTTAGTTAACAGTTAAACATATTTCAAGTGCTGGTACATTTGCCTGTTCTATCACCAACTCTACAAATAGGATATGGCAAAAAATGAATTGTTGTCCCCATGATAAACATTTTTTCTTCCTGGAGAAGGAAAAAAAAAAAAAGAACCCCACAATCAGATTTGTATGCTTCTATAATTTAGCTTGATTGCATTTACTTTACTTCTCTTATTAGGATGAATGCATTTTTTCTTTTTGAATTTACTTCTAAAACTCTACATTGAACTAAAAAAACAAAACTCTGCTGGATTCTGTTTGACCTAAAAACACCCAAATGAATTAATGCTCTTTACTCTGGTTTCCCACCCCTCTACACACAAACATTTGCTAGCAAACATGATTTATGAGAGTTTCCTGTTTTTTCTATGAGACAACACTCAATTGATCTGTCTTTGCTAAAATATTGTAATCAATACACTGACATAAAGAATATATACATCTCCCCAGTAAAATTAAATTCAGAAGCCACCGATTTGGGCACTACCACAGAATATAAAGCTTAGGATGAGAAGTAAAGAGAATAATGTCAGGGAGGCAAAACGCAATGACCCAAGCTGGAATAAGGTAGTCAGTGCTCTGTGAAGCAGCCCCAGAGCACACGTTGTACCTGCTGGAGCAGTGGAATATTTACATTTGTAAAAGGCTCAGTGAGAAAACCAGAATTCACCCATATTCCAAATCTTACATGATTATCAACATGAAGTAGACAGTGCCTTTGGTTTTGCATTAAGCTTTAATACATTAGTACAATGAGCAGTATTTTTTAAAATAATCACACATGAATTATTAATCTCTATACATTTCTACCTCATTAAATTACCTAATAATGTGACTAGAAGTAAGAGTACATGTACTAATCATTATCCTTATCACACATTTAAGAATAACTTCAAATATTTCCTTGATGGAAAGGTTTCCTAGAGTTCTTTGCAATACACTTACCAGTTATAGGGACTTTAACCCAATGAAGCAGTAGAACACAAAAAACAAAAATATGAATCAATACAAAAATTTCTAACTTCTTTTTAAATCAGTAAGCAGATATTAATATCAAGCAATATTTGAAGTGACTTCAAAAATTGCTTTATAAATACAAAATCAGCTGGATGCAAAACAAATGTAAACACAGTGATTCTAAGAATGATGAAAAAATGCAACAAATCATTTCTAAATCTGGTATGATTAAAGAGCTTTTTAGCTTTTAAGAAGAAACATAAAAAAAAATCAGCTTGACCTTCAAAGTGAAATAAAATGCACAATGACTGTTTAAATGAACAGATTTTATAATTCTATTGTGTTAACTCTAGCCTTCCTTAAACAAAAATATCCTCTTTCATGGGGAAAATTGTTACAATAGTCTTTTAAACTTTATACATTATCTCCTTTTCTCTTCACTAAGCTCTGAGGAAAAGGTATGGTAAGAAATATTATATTATTTTACAGATGGAGAAGCAAAGACAAAGGTATTTTCATGAGTTCATACTGTGAGTCCACAAGAGGACTGAGACTTAGACCCAATTCTACATGTCCTTGAATATTACTGTAATGAAATTTTAACAGTGAGGTAACTATCTTTTTCTTTGAGTTTTTAATAACTTAATTGAATTTAACTTATTAGTTTGATGCTGACAGCATTCTACAGCTCTCAACAGAAGATGACATTTTCAGAGGCATTTGATGCCTCCCAAAGATCATGATTCCTGGCTCCTTCCTACATGATCAGACCATCCCTTGGGGCAAATTCCCCAGCTCACTTCCCTGCCATTTACTGGTGTGGACATCAAAGGGAGAGTGCAATCAGAGACAGATTCTTTTAGAATATATCTTTATATTATAAAATTATAATTTTTAATAATTCTTTTAGTGAAAAAGAGGTATATTTTGCTTAACTGAGTTAGTTGTATTGTTCCAACATATTTTTAAAATATAATTAAACATTGAATACATGGATAATAAAAACATGCATAAGCTAATGTTTTGTGTTCAAAGAAATTTAAATATAAAACATGAGAACTGGGAACTTTTAAGATACACTTATCTGGCAATTTTTACATTTCTCTGGTTGAAGCTTAAATATTAGAAGCAGGGGGGTCAAACTGATAAGACAACTTGCGAACATATGAGCAAGCTGGTCATGAATCATTGGTGTATAATTAGTCAAGGAATAGAGTACAAATTGAAATGAAACTCATTCTATTCTTAAATATACAGTTGGATTAAACATTATTTTAATTTTAGAGCTGAAAAGGTCTTATTCATCACTAGCAATATCAGTTGTCTTGGATGTTATATAGTGGGAAATCTTGGCTTATTCTAAATTTTTTGAAAGATAATGCTTACGTAAGATGCACATAGAATGCGAAACTCCATATCAATATTGTAGCAACTTTACCTGCATTTATATATCCTTAACAAAGACAAAAACTAAAGCAAATGCACACATTCCTAATGTTTACTTGGAAATGTGTTCTTTAGTTGCTATAAAATTAGGAGGATCTAGAAAAGCCCTTTAAATCCGGTAGATTTTTATATATAAACTAATTATTCAGGTAGCACTGGCCCCTGAAATGTGTGCATTTGGGTTCATTCTACTTACTTGCATGTATAAACATTAGGTATATATTGGGGCCCCTTGTACTTTCACTCCAAATCTAACAGAACCAAGAATGAAAGAATATGTTGTTTTTAAAAAAGCATACCTTACTAATTCGAAATGCACTAGATCTAATTGTGTTGACCACAGCTGCTCTCTTTGATAAAACCAGGACTATATTTTCGAAATCGAACTGCTTCCTGTGCTGTAAATAATTACTGTGTGGACAAAGCTATAACCCATGCAAGGAAGGGTGATCCATGCAAAAAAAGATGACAAAGAATTAGGGCCTCACCTAACACAGCAGTCGGCACAAGTGGATCATTGGGCACTGTGGGAAAACAAAGCTCATGAAGGAACATATTGCCCTAAAGTTGTATTTTATGCTCTTTTTTTCCTTTAAAATAGATTTATCATTTCTTAAGAAATATATCTATTAAACTTTCTTTGATTACTATAACCTGCAAAGGTAAAATTCTCTTTTTCAAAGCTTGGGTTATTTCAAAATACCAGGAAAGGTGCATCTATAATTATATTTCAGTAGTCAGTTCAATTTTAAAAGCCAAGAAGATTCAGCATGACATTATAAAGATTATAAAATTAGGGGGGAAAAACATGTATTTTAGATTTATCAAGTGTGAGGTACTTAGAGAAGTAATTATCTTATATTCATTCCAAATAAACATTTTTAGTTAACTTTGGGAAATAGATTTAATCCTTTCTCCAAGTTCATAAGTGTACATTTATAGTTATACTGCTAAATTCAAGCCTCCTAATAAGGTACACAGTCAGTAGATAGAAAAGCTTTGGAAACAAAAATCCTTTCAAATCCTTAACTGATTAATTTTTAAAGCAAGTGGTTAGAGAGATGATACATCTATATTTTTAACAAAACTTACTTTCAACAATAATAAGATTTTATGTTTTTCTCTATCATTTATCTTATAGTGAAATGAAAATAAAATAGATCAGAAAAGCTCTATCATTATTAAAACTAAATCCAAAATGACTCATTACAACATTTCTAACTAATAATTTGGTGTAGATATATATCAGGGAAAATGATGGCCAATAATTACTAAAAGTTTTCACCAAGCTGAACATTTCAGAAAAAAACCCCTTTCTGAAAAGCCATAAATGCATACAACCTACAAATACTTTATTGTCTCAATCTTACCATTCCGTATGTTTATAATCTGTACAGAAAATAATACTTCTA
The DNA here is from genome assembly GCF_003031525.2 of Neophocaena asiaeorientalis asiaeorientalis. NCBI lineage: Eukaryota > Metazoa > Chordata > Mammalia > Artiodactyla > Phocoenidae > Neophocaena > Neophocaena asiaeorientalis. The sequence continues at coordinate 8,393,673 of NW_020174698.1, read as the reverse complement.
TTGTTTACTTCTTTCCTTATACATGTGTTTCCCAAACTGAGGTAAACATACCTCTGGGATCTGTGACAAAATGCCTCTGTGTACACAAGGCCAAGGATAAACAAAATTTGCCTTCTTCAAATACCAATTTTACTTGGGGATTTGAAGAGACAGGTAATTTAACTTAAAGTAACAAAATAAAAACAGTGCTATAGAACAAGATATAAAAATCATAGAAAATTTGAAGATAATAATATTGATTGTGAAGCAGTAAACTACTTCAGAGGAAATATTTTAAAAGACAGTATTTTAAAAGATCTGCCTTCATAGATCAACATGAGGAATCCTTAACACGGATGGGTGAATGGATGGATTTCACCGTTCCCTGCCAATCCCTCAATTCAAGTAAACTTTTGGACTTCACACCAGATACTTAAGAGTATGTAGATTCCTCTTTCCCCTGGTTAACTTTTTATTACTGAAATTCTCCAGGAGTCTATAGAATAATTAAATAGAATAACTTTCCCATGCCAATAACTCCCAGAAAGAATTATGATATTTCTTATCTCAAAAGGAACTTTATCTTACACAAAGGAAGACTCAAATGGCAAAACAATTATAAATAAATTCTGACATGAACTAATTTTATGTAGGCAATCAAGTATATTTTAACCTAAAGCAATAACATAAGATTTGGTGAGTGGTATATGGATATGTCTTATAACACAGTAATAAAATTCATACAGTTTGAAGTTAAACTAAATCCAATATCAAGACTGAAAATAAGCCTTCTGATAAACTCCATAATATTCTATATCACTTCTTCTCTTTCCAGCTATTTTTCCCATCTCTCTTTCTTATTTCCCCTCACTATTCAAAAGGTAATGTGTTGAATTCAGAGAGACATTAAAGAACTTTAAAAATCTTTGATTAAAATTTTGATGAAAACTTACATCTTGGACTAAAATTATGTTGGTCCATGAAGGTGATGGAAAGAGGGTCTTCTGCATGCAGAGTGCTCTGATCAGCATAACTTCGATCCATAGCATTCACCATGTGTGTCATCTCCTGCCGGGTGTTCCCCAGAGCATCTTTGCGTTTTTTAGCAAGCTTGCTGCCAAGACAAATACCAAAGGGAAACCTTAGCGTGAGGCTTGAAGGAGAGTTGACACCAGCAGTAAATAGTTCAGGGAAGCCCGAGGATAAGAATACAGATTTGGTTTAGAAACTCTAAAAACATGTCATAATTTCAGGAATTAAGTTTGACATCCAAACGATATTTGTTGATTGCTATAAAATTGTTTTGTCATATGGATATTTCATCATTCAAGCTGTCAACCCAAATGTCTCATCACTTCTTGTATTTTATCATTAAAATATATTATCATAGAGCATGACTATACTTTATTAGAACAGTAAGTAAATACTTCCTTAGTAGAGTTGCTCAAGGAAAACTTAAGCTAATGCTAAATTTTGGTTTTCCTCCTGGGAGATTAACACGCTTGAGCAACTTTTAGAAGTTCTTCTGGGGGAAGAACATGACTACTTTTTCAAGTATATTTTACTATAGTCATCCAACTAAAATAGATAAAGAAATCCCATTCTTCACTCTTTGTTCTATTGTTCAGTAAAAATGCAACATGTAGAATTAACATAGGTAGCAATATATTTATAACATTAATCCAAACCTAACCCAGAAACTTGTAGAATCAACCGCAGCTAGATATAATGCAAATACTCAGGAATATATGGGAAAATTATATACTTTATAAGGAAAGTACTTTAAGAAAAGTTTGGAAAATGCTATGCAGAGGTATTATGCAAATGATCATAATACTGGATGACAAACATGGTCAAATCCTAAAAATGTGTTTCAGAACCCCATGGCAGAGTACCAACTACAGAATGGCCTTACGAATGCAGCAAGGCAAATGACACAGGGGATTTGGAAATTAGCAGAGTTAGACTTTTGGGCTACTCAAACACTGGTATCTTTATCTTACATAACACGGATGTGAAATACATTCTGGTTCTTTGTGAATGTTACACATGAAACATGCAATTAAAAACCTATTACAGGCACATAAAACATTTATCTCACATTAATAAGGTACTCTAAAAAGAAATAAAGAGACTCTAAATGCCTGTAGTGGCCAGATTATGTTTCTAAGTTTATGGCAGCAGCTTATAGTGCTTTGGAAGTATTTTTTAGTTGTTTTAAGAGTAACATTTCTCAGCTGGATTATTAGCTAGGATAAATTCTTCTGATTCTCATGAGTATCCGTACTAGAGTAAATATACTACAAATACCTAAAAAAAAAAAAAAAACTCAGTATTTATGTTTATGTCCAAAGGCTTTTCCTTTAGAAAATTAATCTGATGATTTGAGAGCTACTCATGTGTATTAAAAAAAAAAAAAAAACTCAGTAGTTGTGTTTATGTCCAAAGGCTTTTCCTTTAGAAAATTAATCTGATGATTTGAGAGCTACTCATGTGTAAGATATTTTTCTTTGAGAATTATAGTACTTGGCTTCAGGTGTACATACCCAACAATACCCAATATACTGACATAGCAGATCTGATACCTAAGTAAGATAGTCATAAACTAGGCTTTAGGGATGGAAATGGCATTAACTTTTTTAGAAATAATAATGATAAGTATTAGCAATAAGAAAACAATGACAAAACTGTAACAAGAACTACCATCACCATCACGACCACTACACCGTCACAACCACTGTCACCACCACCGTCACTACCACTACACCATCACAATCACTGTCACCACCACCGTCACTTAGTAGCAATATTTGCTCTATTCACTGAAAGATCTCTTGTCTCTTTTTTCTAGGTTAGGAGGTGAAAACCCTGTAAAACCCTTACAGGTTTCACACAGGGAATATAAATAGTGCTGCTGCCAGTGATGAGACACCACGTAGGAGGGTGGGGACTGCAGAGAACTGGAGAGCAGTTTAGGGGGCAACTTGCCTAAGTGAATATTGGCATTTGAACCCAGAGCTGAGTTTCTCATTTTAAAATTATTTTTAAAGAGAAGTCATGACTCTGAATATTTATGTTAAATTTCCTTATTCTTTAAAGTGGTTCTATTTTTTGAAAGAGTGTGTGGGGCAAATTACACATCAGCAGGTCATATGTTAGTCTATAGGCTTCACTTTCCAAACTTACCTCTAGGACATTTCCAAACTTACCTATAGGATATTTGTTCTTTGACCTACAATGTTTATCTACCTCTAGTATCTGGTTAACTTCCATTCTGTCTTGCGTCATCAGGGAGACTTCTCTGACTGAACCCAATACAACCTGTCTCAGGTTAGGTTTGCCTGGTAGGTATTTTTATAGCAACATGTTTTCTGCCTATAATAACACTCACCACATTATTATTGTGAGTATCCTTTTAATTGTTTTCCCCACTGTATGTTCCATGAAGGGAAGGACCATCTGTATATCCCTAGCACTTAGAGCAGTGTCTGGCATATAGCAAACACTCAATAAATACTTGTTGAATAGATGAATTAGGTCTGGTATATGCTTGGCGCTTGTCATTTGTTAACTCAATTAATTCTCAGATCAATGAACTGAAAAAGCCATGAGAATTCTAATTGTATAGATGAGCTCACTCAGGCTCAGACAAGTTAAATAACTTGCCCAAGGTTATTAATCTAATAAGCAGTAAAGAATGACCTGGTTCCAAGGCCTAAGCCCTTATACTATATCCAGTTACTCACTTTTTTTTTAAATTGCCACATTACCAAGCGTACTGTAATATGAAGCATCCATTGCTCTAGGAGTTAAACATTAGTTGTTATAAATTTGAGAATAATATGAATGTAGCACAAATGTTTTGCCATTTTAAAGTTAAAAAAATAGTTTAAGAAATAACTTCCAATCTTTGTTTCTTGGATAAGAAGAAAGGATGAATTCATTCCTCAAAAAATTTGAGAGATTGAAGTGGATAAAAATAAGACAACTTGAAATTTGGATTAAAAATAATGTAAAAAATTTGAAGATAGATAGTTCAAGGCAAGTGGAAAAGATGTTTAAATTTTGAGGCTTTACTTTAAAACATAAAAATTTAAACATATTTTATGATTGAGGAAAAATAAGAAGAATGAACTTGTCAAATGTATGACAGGTAAAAGTTTTCATGGCACTGAAGGACTTTTCAGATTCACAAACCTTTGTTAATCGACAAATTATGGGTGAATATATATAACCTTTGTTAATATCTGCCAACTGTACACTATCACCTTGGTTCTTATACCTTAATCCTCACAACAACCCTGTGAGGTAGGCTTTAATTCAGGTTATTACAAAAGAAATAAAAATCAGCATTAGAGTTAAGTGTTTTGATCAAGAACTGACAGTTTACTATGATGATGCCAATGAATTTTAGTTCAAAGATCACACCTGGTTTTCTTTTAAGTTTTACTCTATTTTATTTCTAGTTTTATTTTAAAAATGTCTAATTCATAGTAGCTTCACTACATCTATTTAAGCAGCTTTTAAAAATATGTCTGTGGCATTTTTTTCTAATTATGATTGATAATGCCAGTAACCCTAAGTATTACAATGACAGTATCAAAACCTACTACGTAGTCTAGAATATAGAAATGCTACCTATCAACTAGAAAGGCAATCTCATTCTAACATTATAGATAAATGGATGGCTAATGGTAAGCTTATTGATGTTCTCATAATTAAACATTTATTGATTCCTGCATGTTTGATGCTTTGTCTCTCTCTGAACAACCAGCATATATAATGTACACTTCAGGACAGTTAAGCTAATCATTTTGCAACTCCTTGAGTTTGACAGATGTGCAAATGACTTTCATTATCAAAACAGCCAACAGCATAAACTTCTGCAGGTGGATATATGGGTGGGCTATAAAGAGGAAAAGTGCTCCATCATTGTATGAAATGGTACATTTAATTACCTTTGGCTTCATCAAACATGATTTAACAAGGATATTATAATTCATCAAAATAAGCTAGGAGTACTGCTAGTTTACACCTGCTTATTTTAGCAGATTTTAAGAAACCAAATGTTTATAATATTTAAAATGTTGGCACAATTCCATTATATTCATTGAGACTCTTACCAAAATTTTTAGTAAAGCTAGCTTAAATTTACCTAGTGAAATACTATTGTGGGATATATGCCCCAAAAGTACTTAATCACGATCCTTAAGTCTCAAAATTTTGTGGATCAAATACTGATCAAGCAAAGACCAAGAAAACTTTGTTGTATCATTCCTTTGGACTGGATGAATACCCTGGAATTTAAGGTAATAAACTGAAAATGATTAGTGAAATAGAGTGGACAATACTCGCCTTCGTCATCCAAAGTAGCATTTCATACCTAAGCATAGGAAGAGCTAAAACTTTGGAGGACAAAAGGAGATATGTGACACCTAGGTGTGTTTTGTGTAGGTTGACAGGTTTTCTTTTTCTTTTTTTGGTCTTGGTTTTACAAAATCATTTCCTATTTAAGTCAAAATAAACAAACTCAGAATTTCTTCTCTAAAAAGAATTTTTTATTTCTTTGTCACTGCAACATTATGCTTTTAGCAGCCCAAAAGGTGTTCTGAAGTTATAACCCATCCTGGATTCCTGGAAATGTGGAGAGAGATGTTATCACAGTAAGACCTGACCTGATTCACATTCTGTGAAGGTATTTTGAATGTTCTTCTATGAATACATCATTTGGCTCATTTTGTCAAACATAAGTGTTATGTAAAGATAGGTATTAGTGAATTACAAACCCTATCTCTACTTTACCAGATAGTGAGACATCACATTGATAAGGTACAGGTTTGACTTAAGTAAATAAATGATGCTTTAGGCTGTAGACTATGGCTACTTATGGAAAATTGTAAATAAAAATTAAAAGTAGCTGAACATACAGAAATACAATATCCCTTTTTAAAAAGATTAACAAAATAGGTTAATAGGTAAAATTTATAGTTTTAGAGTCCAGGAAAACATATTTTTTGAAATGTCACCAAAATTGCAAACATTCTGTTTTTTGGTTTGGGTTTTATTTATTCATTTTTTTGAAAAGGGATACTGCATCTTTAACACATGTAAAGTCATATATCACCCATTTTCTACTTACAGGTAGTAGGAGTAAGAATAGTAGCTCCTCCTGGCAAGCAAATCACAGACAGTGGAAAAAGAGAAGCAATGGTGAATGAAAAGCGTGACTCTGTCACATTCAATAAAGCAGAAAAATGTGCGTTAAAAAATAAAATAAAATAAAATAAAATTCATGTTTTTTTGGTTTGTATTTCAGTTTGCTCATGCATTGGTTAGATATCTTTTGCCATGCAATTAAACAGATACGCAATAGAAAATAAAATATAAAATACATAATTTGGAAAAAATAACATGCTGACTTTTTTATAGCCAAAAAAATTGAAAAATTAAATGGATTGTGTATTTTCAACATGCAGTTAAGCGTAATATCATCCAATACCATCTAAATGTCATGACAGATGGAACAGCTGTGTATAGAACTTCTACACTAAATTGACTATTTTTTTTAGATACAAAACATAAAGATCTATTAGGTTAATACAGAATATATGCAGAATGACACCTAAGTTTCTATAAATAAGTCATTATATCTTATTAATACACAGGTACATACATATATTATGTGAATATACATATGCACCATACACTATATACGCACAAAGATATTTCTACAGTAGATGTATGTGACCATGATATCACACACAAACATTTACTGTACTGAAGCATAATTTCAAATTTATGTTTGGAATTATTAATGTATTCATGCTGCAAATTTAAAATAATACATAACCAATGAAAAAATGGCATACATTTGGAAATAATTCAACAGTGATTAAATTAAAATGACATTGCGTTTTGAAAGATGCAATATCCCTTTTCTTAGCCTAAAAACTTACTTTATATATACCCTTAGCTGTAGAATTTTACTAAATTAAATTCCAAACCATTTCTTTACACAACAACCAAAAACACACAGATTTTTTTTTTTCAACATGAGAAATATACCTACATATACTATTCCCAGTGAGGGATAAAGTCTTGAGAAACTTAACAATTTCCCACAAAAATAAAGATCCTAAGGGGCTAAAATAATTTGCTTTTCCATTATTTTTATTATAAATTTGTGTATTAGTATATAATGTAGGGAAACTACATTATATACTAAAATTGTTAACTTTGATACTAACCAATACTGTTATGTGTCTATGCTTTTGTGTATGTATAATAAACATATTTGTGATTGTCATACACGATATATGTGTGACACACTACATACAACTAAAAGTCATTACAAAGTTTCTTAGGTAAGTAAGGGATTCTTAGTTATATTACACACTAGAAGGTAATATATCTAAACATGTAACTTCATCTATCTATAAAATTGCAACTTCTCTAGTCCTAGAGGTAGTGATGAGGAAGAGAAACAAAAGCCCTAGCATACTTTCTAGTAGAAGACAATCAATTAAAGCATAATTATGAAAACTCAAACATTAAACATTTTAATAGAAAGGCTCATTTATCCAACCATTTAAAATATGAACCAGAAAAAGAATTTGATGCATTAGGCAATTTTAGAGAGCTGTCAGAGCATTTTACCCACACAAAAAGAATCATGCTTAGAGATTGTTTTGGTGTACTTTAGAAAATTTATGTTTCAATTTTTTGGTTATTTTTAAAACAGATGGCCACAGATAAGAAAGGCTACAATAATAAGTGTTTTCAAATAATTAACCAATAAAATCAGTAAGTTTAACCCAATTCTAACTGAGTGAAGACATAACCAGAGGCCATTTTTATGTTTTCATATCCAATCTGAAGTGGCTGAGATAATTTTAACTCTAAAGCAAAGTTTAATTAACTCTCTAAACTGTTTAGTTTAACTCTCCAAATATAAATTTAAGCTAAATAGAAACATAAGATCTGAAAGTTATATTCAAAGATTTTATTGATCTTGATTGGCAAATTTGTGTTAGTAAAATACTTAAATCTTCCTGTCTCAAATATGATGTATTTTCCAACCACAGAGGTAGACAACAGCAAAAAGAGAAAGCACTATTGGGGAAAGCACGTATGTAGCTAATTTAACACAAAACACTACGATGCATACCTAATGTTTCTAATGCAGATGTGTCTTCTCCAACATATATATCTCCAGGGGATAATTGTAAAGAGGCAATACATTAAAATAAACTCTCATGGAATCATTAAACATGTAGTATGAGTCTTATCTATATTATTAATGATTTATTTTGAGTACAAAATAACAATCAAAATAGTACATTATATGATTTAATATAATGTAAGCAACATCTTTTATTATATTCAATATAATTAATGAATGACAAACACTTCTATACACCAAGGTATTTTAGGACTATACTCTGTAAAGATTTGTTTTTAAATCCTTCCAAATTTTAATATTATTTAAAACATACAATTGGAAAGATTGGAGGGTTGTATTAATTTCTAAAACAATGCCTTACAGATAATGACACTTTATGGAATAGGAAAAAGTTCAAGTTATAAAAACTGTCTTCTTTGAAATGTTTTCTGGTAGAAGTATACCTTAATCTCCCAAATAGAATTCAATTTAAATTCCTGTAGGTCTTAATATCTTCATATAATTCCAGAAGATGGCGATATTGGTTGATATAGTATAAAAGACTAATGCTCAATTTTAAAAAAATTGACTCTTCATATTAAAGTGCTGAAATATTTAGTCAGTGAATATTAATATACAATTTTGTAAAATAATGCCCATATTCTTCTTATCTTATTTGTAGCCAACATTTAGAAAAACAGAGTAAGAGTACAAAATAATTCATAGACCATAACCCAAATATCATAATAAACTCTTATTTTGCCATTCGCAATACATGATGCTTCAAAACATAAGATATGTTAATAACTCAAGCGTTTGAGGAATTTAAATTCATACATTAATTTCAAGGTTAAATTGACAAAAAGTTTATTTTATATCCAAAATTAAACTGCAAATAACCAATAAGAATTTATTTACAAAGCTTAAGAAACAGACCCAGATGCTGGCAACATCATTAAAATTCAATTCTTGTTGTGTGTTCTAATTTAAAAGCACTCAGGGAAACAAAAAAGTGCTTCAAAACTAGTGACAGTGACATATGGTAAGTGGGTGGGACAGAACAAAATCAGGTCTTACCTCTTTTTTACAATTAATATGACAACTAGGAGCAGAAGGACGAACACCAAAATCCCAGCACTAATTCCTGCTATTTTCACCACTCTGTCTGTCTGCTTGGCTGGGTCTGGAATCACTTCTGGTTCTTCTGTTGCTGCTGCTAAATGAATCAAAAATATAAGTTACTGAAAGCAGCTAATTATCACAGAAAGGAAAATTATTCCCAGCTAAAGCTTACCACAAAAAGACAACTTATTTTATTTGAATAAAGATAATCTGAAAATATAAATACGGTAGCATGCTAAACTCCAGCATGAGAGACTTATGGTAAAGAGAAACTTTTTTTTTTTTAACATCTTTATTGGGGTATAATTGCTTTACAATGGTGTGTTAGTTTCTGCTTTATAACAAAGTGAATCAGCTATACATATACATATGTTCCCATATGTCTTCCCTCTTGCGTCTCCCTCCCTCCCACTCTCCCCATCCCACCCCTCCAGGCTGTCACAAAGCCCCGAGCTAATATCCCTGTGCCTTGCGGCTGCTTCCCCCTAGCTATCAACCTTACTACGTTTGTTAGTGTGTATATGTCCATGACTCTCTCTCGCCCTGTCAAAACTCACCCTTCCCCCTCCCCATATCCTCAAGTCCGTTCTCCAGTAGGTCTGCGTCTTTATTCCTGTCTTACCCCTAGGTTCTTCATGACATTTTTTTCCCTTAAATTCCATATATATGTGTTAGCATACGGTATTTGTCTTTTTCTTTCTGACTTAAGAGAAACTTTTGAAGAGAGATTTTGTTAACATAAAAAAATAAAAACTTAGAAATAGCTATCAAAGGGAACTATTTTTCTCCAAGTATCCTTAAAAGTAAGAACAGAGGAGTTTTAGCAAATAGTACAGTGGAAAGAGACAGGGTCAAATTTAGAGATTCATTCTTTATCACTTCATTCAATAATCCTTCTCCACTAAAATGCAAGGTGTTGTGCTTGGGCCTTTAAAGCAGTGTCAACGGCATTTGTCTGGGACACAAAGGGTTAGGTTAAATAAATGCCTAGTCTAAGTGCTGGAGGTGTGAGTTTATGATATGGTAAAAAAGATTTGAAATAAACAGTTTGGAGGAAGACAAGAATAAGCAAAGGAAAACAGATTCATTAAGGAATATTTCACATTCTCTTAACAAATAAAAGCCAGGTAATAAACTTGGGAAACAGAACTCTGAGAAGATGAATTTTTTTTTTTTTAATTCTTTATAATCGCTTCACTTTCTTTCTTTCTCAAAGCCACCACCATCCTCCACATACATACACAATTAATATTATAAATCCTACTCAATTTACAATCTCCAGTAACCCTTGGAAGACATCTTCCTTTACCTCATTTGCCTTGAAAACTGGCAAGGAAAGCATTATTATCTACATTTTACAGATTAAAAAACCTGAGGCTTAGAGATATAGGACAGATTAGAAATTGCTCAAGAACAGAGACAAAAATCTAACATATCTTCTATCTTCTAAAGCAGCATATCTCAGTGTTTCCAGATCCACGGCCCCTCTTGCTAAGAATCTGTGTGACGGAGGACAGGTGATTCTTAGAATTGGGCACATTTGGGAAACTCTTAAAGCAGCCATCAGTGTCAAGAGATGATGGCTGAATGAACAAACAAAAGGATCCCTAAATCCAACCTCAGACCTTCCTAATGGATAATTCCCTTTTAAAATTACCCATTTTTCTACATTCCAATCCTTTCTTCTTTAGCTTCTCTCTCTTGGTTTCTTTACCCCCAAACCTCTGCTTTCACCTCCAGTTCTGCACATTTAAATATCCACTTCAGTTTTCCAACCAGCCACAGTTTCCTCCCAAAGGGGATGGACACAAGGTCGTTAACTTTTAATTTTTCCAAGTAGGAAATTAAAAAGAACTAATATATCTAATATCAGTGTCATTTCATAAAATGGTGCTTTAAAGGTAAACCAGTAGGAAACATAGTTTGAAGAAAAGTGTTAGAGAGAACACAGTTAACTTTGGAAAATAATTCACTATAACTGTCTTAATGTATCTATTTCAATTGGATAGGATAAAATCCCCATGGACCAGTATTTGGTACCCACTATTCTCAAGAAAGAAAAACAAGCCTTCAGTTTGTTTCTTCTGGTAAGGAAGGGAGTTTTCCTTTCTGACTTGACACTTTCCATTATATCCAGGCTTCAGGGAATTTCTATTCTCAAATAGAGGTAGTTCAATGTTTACCACATTTCAAACTACATATTATGTTTCAATTCATCAAAACATGCATTAAATATAATGGAGATCTCTTCTTTCCCAAGAGCAACTTTAGAAATACATACGTATATCAGTGTGTGTGTATGTATAAATGTATGTGTGTATTTATGTATGTATACATATATATTCAATAAAAACAGGGGGAGTATATTTCAAAGTTGGATAAAAAGCTAAAAAGAATATATTTATTGTTTGTAATTCTCAAATTGGATTGGTTTGACACAGTTACTGCTTGAAATAGGGAGACAATGTTTGCTGTAGAAATCTCTTGAAAAAACTTCAGGGCATGCAACGAATCATTATTCACTATTTAAAGCTTATACAGACATTTAATAAAAATGCTGTTAGTAATAGTAATAATAAGTCATAGCTAAAGACTTTGAGGAGGATTCACAATCAGGGGAAAACAACCACCAAATCATATGTTCCTGGAGAATTTGATTAGCCTTCAATGCTCAAGATTTATAATGATTTGAAGCATTGACGAACAACTCTTTTGCACCAGAGTTGTAATCATGACAAACAAGCAATCTTACCCAACTCAAATGAAAGTTTGAAAGCTCATAAGTTTCTGTGCTACATGTGGCTTTCAAAGGGTAATGATAATGATCCTTTTGTGATTTTCTGACTTAACTCACAGAATTAAACTTTCTGAAAGTCTTTGTAAGATTATTTCTTGTTCAGTGAGGTAAAAAAATATATACATATATATATAT